>NC_136269.1:31621977-31886977 GCF_964187855.1 Myxine glutinosa | reverse complement strand
GCATTCGACACAACGTCTGTGTGCTTAATTTCCAGGTTCACTTAAGAAAGTGGATGGATGAAGGTAAGCACATTTTTGAGGGTGAAGACAAATCATCCAACATTGATATATATTCACAACTTGCCGCCATATATATATATATATATGTATGTATATATATATATATATATATATATATATATATATATATATATATATATATATATATATATATATAAAACACAGTTTGTGTGTGTGTAATCTTACCGATAGACTCCTAAACGGAGAGGTTCACGTACTTGATATTTGGCACAGACATGGCCATTGAGCCTGGGAAGGACATGGCCGACCTAAAAATATTTGACGAGATCCATATTTTTTAGTCATATTTACCTCAGCGCATTTCAGCGAGGAATATTATACACGGAATCTGAGCGGTGGCAGAGCAGCGCGCTGATTCGCTCAGAGCGATCAAGTGATGTTCCATTCCCGCCGCCAGACCATCTATATATATAAAACACAGTTTGTGTGTGTGTAATGTTATCGATAGACTCCTAAACGGAGAGGTTCACGTACTTGATATTTGGCACAGACATGGCCATTGAGCCTGGGAAGAACATGGCTGACCTAAAAAAAAAATTTCATAATATTTTTTTACCATATTTTTACCTCAGCGCATTTCAGCGAGGAATATTATACACGGAATCTGACCGGTGGCAGAGCAGCGCGTTGATTCGCTCAGAGCGATCACATGATGTTCCTTGCCGCCATAAACTCACAGTTACGCGTTCGCACGTAATTCTGAGCGAAAAGCGATTGCGTTTTTTCACATTTCAGCGAGGAACATTGCCATTCACTCCACATAGGTTTTTTTTCCTTTCATCTTTATATCCATATTTTTTTTCAGCGAGGAATATTATACACGGAATCTGAATCGGTGGCAGAGCAGCACGCTGATTCGCTCAGAGCGATCACGTGATGTTCCTTGCCACCATAAACTCACAGCAAGTAGCATAGATTTTAGCATGATTAGCATTTAGCATGATTTAGCATAGATAGTAGCATGTTTCACATAGATTTTTTTTCAGCGAGGAATATTATACATGGAATCTGAACCAGTGGCAGAGCAGCACGCTGATTCGCTCATTCGCGCTCATTGATGACGATCACGATCACGTGATGACGTGATCACGAATGATGTTCGTGACGCGATCACGTGATGTTCCTTGCCGCCATAAACTCACAGCAAGTAGCATAGATTTTAGCATGATTAGCATTTAGCATGATTTAGCATGATTTAGCATAGATAGTAGCATGTTTCACATAGATTTTTTTTCAGCGATGTTACATATTTATGTGAATGTATGTGAATTACCATTCAGGTTGCTTATCCGTGTGTATTATATTAAGGGTTGTTGTGATGGGAGGGTCAGGAGCCCTTCGGAACCAGTGGCCGGAAACGGAAGTGGCCGAAAACGGGAGAAGAAAAGACACGAGGAGAGAAAAAAGGGTGATTCTTCTTCCTCGCCCCGCGACGACCGCAGGTGGAATCGACCTTGCGCGGCGCGGAAAACAGAGGCGTGCCGAAACCCGTTTGGCGAGAGAGGAGTTACCTGGACGCGTAACTACCTGTTGACACGTGAAGTCCCCGTGAGTTCGTGCACGGAACCAAGCGGTCGCACGTTGGGCCGCGCGCGCGTTGAAAACCACGTCTGGGTTTTGCCCCGTCTACAAGGCCGCGTACGGGTCGCACGTCGAACCTCGCACGCGGTGAAAAACCGCGTTTGGGTTTTGCCCCGTCTACAAGTCCGCGTACGGGTCGCACGTCGAACCTCGCACGCGGTGAAAAACCGCGTTTGGGTTTTGCCCCGTCTACAAGGACGCGTACGGGTCGCACTTCGGGGCCTAGCGCGCGTTGGAAGCCGCGCTGGGTTTTGCCCTGTTGCTTGGCAAGGAGGTGCGCTGCAACAGCTGTCCCCGGTACGAGACGGCACGTTTGGAGCACGTCCGCCCGGGGTTCGTTCAACCGCCCGTGTGTGGAGACGAGAGACATTGTGGGAGACCTTGACCACGGAGGGAGTCAGGAGTGGGGCTCACGTGAGGAATATATAAGATGGCCATCTTAGAGTTTGTGTAGATGAGTTTATACCGTTGTAATATTGACTGTGCATTGTTGATGGTTGTTGATTGCTCAGAGAAAATATTATTGATTATTCCGGATCCTTGGTGTGGGGTTTCTTCTTGACCGGAATTCATATTGAGTGCGTTACGAAAGCGTATAAACCATATATCTTTCTGGCGGGGTCCCTCCCACGGTCCGGGGGTCACCAAGACCAGGTAGTTACCGGGAGGACCACGTAACAGAATTGGGGGCTCGTCCAAATTACGATTTGCGGTTTCGCAATGGGGTCTACGTCCGGGATTTAAAATTGTATAAAATAATAAAATAATAATATTTTTTATTAATTAAAATTTATTAATTAATTATTAATTGGTAAATATTTTTTTGAGAAATTGGGGTAAAGTCTTGGGTGAAGGTTAACAGGTGTTAACGATAGGCACCATGGCGTTTGTGGCACAGAACTTTGGGGTAACACCGAGTGAGGCACAGTTCCGAGCGTTGCTAAAGTCGGACCTCTTGAAATTGGCCAAACATTTTAACTTGGAGGTCCGAACTAATTTGAGGAAGGCAGAGTTGCAGGCCACGGTGATACAATCTATGGTGGGATTAGGAAAATGGGACGAGTTAGCCTGGGAGTGGCTACCCGAAGAACCAGAAGACGTTGAGCTCCGGAAACTGGAGTTGCAGTTACGGAGCCAGGAACGGATTAAAGAAGAAGAAAGGAAAGCAGAAAAGGAAAGAGCAGAAGAAGAAAGGAAAGCAGAAGAGAGGAGGGAAGAGAAACAAGCGGAGGAAAGGAGAGTGGAACGAGAACTCCAGGAAAGGTTAAAAGAAGAAGAAAGGAAAGCAGAAGCGAGGAGAGAAGAGAAACAAGCAGAGGAAAGGAGAGTGGAACGAGAACTCCAGGAAAGGTTAAAAGAAGAAGAAAGGAAAGCAGAAGCGAGGAGAGAAGAGAAACAAGCAGAGGAAAGGAGAGTGGAACGAGAACTCCAGGAAAGGTTAGCAGAAGAAGAAAGGAAAGCAGAAGCGAGGAGAGAAGAGAAACAAGCAGAGGAAAGGAGAGTGGAACGAGAACTCCAGGAAAGGGTAGAAGGGAGAAAAGCAGAGGAGAGAAAAGCGGAAAGGGAATTAAAGGAACGTGACATGGAGCTTCAGCAAGAAATCAAATTCAAGGAGCTGGAGTTAATGAGAGAACGGGGAGAGGCACCACCCTTGCTGACGGGGTCGACACCTAACCAGAAAACCTGGGATGTGGGCAGACATGTGAGGCTGGTTCCACCGTTCAGTGAAAAAGAAGTCGCGAAATTTTTTCCACACTTTGAGAAAGTGGCTCGACAATTAAACTGGCCGGAGGAGGCCTGGACCATACTCGTGCAAAGTGTGCTGGTGGGGAAAGCTCAGGAAATTTATTCGGCGCTACCAATGGACCAATGTGCAGATTATGAGGTACTGAAGAAGCACATCCTCAAGGCCTATGAGTTGGTTCCGGAAGCTTACAGGCAAAAATTCAGGAATGCCAGGAAGAGGGAGAGTGAGACCCATGTGGAGTTTGCCAGAGTGAAAGAAAACATGTTTGATCGGTGGTGTGAGTCAAAAGGAGTCGGGAAAGACTTCGAGAAATTGCGGGACTTGATCCTGGTGGAGGAATTCCAGCAGTGTGTCCACGAGGACATCAAAGTGTACCTGCAGGAAAAGAAGGTACCAAAGTTGTGGGACGCAGCCACCATGGCAGATGATTATGCCTTAACCCACCGAATAGGGGTCCAGGAACCTAACTCCTCGCCTAGATCTCCGCAGGGGAGGTGGGGAACAGCAGGTGCGGAGAACGACCATACATGGCGGCGGCCTCGAGAGGATTATGGGGACAACTATGATACCCCACCGGTTCGAAATCGGAGGGATGAGGGCCCAAGACAAACTTATAGTTCGGGGGGCCCGAGGCAGACCACGAGTTTTTCCTCCGGGCCTACTTGCGCTTTTTGCAAGAAACCTGGACACTTGATGTCCAGTTGTTACCGCAGGAAAAGCGAAGACCCAGAGCGGAGTCCGACTACTACGACTCCAAACGCAATGGCCATTGTGAGAAATCGCCATCAAAAGGGTTACCAACCCTTTATTTCAGAGGGGTTCGTGTCACGGGATGGAGCCTCGACTAACCGGAAACCGGTTAGGATATTGAGGGACACAGGGGCACATCAATCTTTAATGCTTGAAGGCATTTTGCCATGGTCCGAGGAGACGGCAACGGGGGATAGTGTTCGTTTACAGGGGATCGGGGGCGGTGTTAGTGCTCCCCTTCATGTCATCCATTTGGAGTCCGATTTGGTGTCAGGACCGGTCACCGTCGGTTTACAAGCCACGCTTCCTGTAGAGGGTGTATCTGTGGTTATTGGGAATGATTTGGCCGGGGGTCAAGTTTATGGTAACCTGAGGGTTGGTAAAGAGCCCAGCAGGGAAAATAACGCCACACCAGCTCGGGATGGCGACAAAAGTGCCAAGTTATTTGTAGGGGGACTGAACTTCAAAACAGAGGAAGAAGTTCTGACCTCTGTCTTCAACAGATATGGGCCGCTGGTGGAAGTGCGGTTGGTAAGAGACTGGGAAACGCAACAGTCAAGAGGGTTCGGCTTTGTCACGTTTGCCAGCACAAAAGACGCCAGAGAGGCAGAGAAGAATTGGAATGGCAAGGATTTGGAGGGTCGGACCATAACAGTAGGGAAGGCATCTCGTAGGCGTCGAGAGGTCTACAGGAGAGGACAACTGGGCGGTAGTTTTGGTGGTGGCCGAGAAGGAGACCGCTATTCATGGGACTACAGGGACCAGTGGTCCCACCATAATTATTAGGGAAGTTCTGAAAAGTTGAAGCACTGAAGGCGGCGGAGCCGCCGAGCCAAGATTCCTACACGAATTAACCGTGAACGCCGTTCCTAAAGGCGTCCGGGCAGGGAACTTTCATGCACGGACTAACCGTGAACTCCACGTTCCTCAAGGCGCCCAGGTAGAGAACTTTCCTGCACGGACTAACCGTGAACTCCGCGTTCCTAAAGGCATCCATGTAGTGAATACTCGGCTTGGCCTCCCGGAAAAAGTGCTATCGAGTTGCGTAACTTTGGATCTTTGATCAACCCCTTAACCTTCATTCCCCAAGATACGGACGGGCAAAGTCAGAGGGTCCTGAGATGGAGTTTGATTTGGCAGGGACAAGGTCGTTGTTGGTACTTAGTCCAGAGGGAGTAATCTGGAGGGGTTGGGGTGAAATTGTGGTTGCTTTATTTTTAAGTGATAACTGTGCCCGGGGGGAACGGATAATGTGGGGGGGGTTGAGTTATCTGGTTTGTTTCTCCAAATTGGCCGGCAAAGAAAGTTTTCGCTGGGTTCAAACTTTCTTTCTTGAAGGGGGGGAGTGTTACATATTTATGTGAATGTATGTGAATTACCATTCAGGTTGCTTATCCGTGTGTATTATATTAAGGGTTGTTGTGATGGGAGGGTCAGGAGCCCTTCGGAACCAGTGGCCGGAAACGGAAGTGGCCGAAAACGGGAGAAGAAAAGACACGAGGAGAGAAAAAAGGGTGATTCTTCTTCCTCGCCCCGCGACGACCGCAGGTGGAATCGACCTTGCGCGGCGCGGAAAACAGAGGCGTGCCGAAACCCGTTTGGCGAGAGAGGAGTTACCTGGACGCGTAACTACCTGTTGACACGTGAAGTCCCCGTGAGTTCGTGCACGGAACCAAGCGGTCGCACGTTGGGCCGTGCGCGCGTTGAAAACCGCGTCTGGGTTTTGCCCCGTCTACAAGGCCGCGTACGGGTCGCACGTCGAACCTCGCACGCGGTGAAAAACCGCGTTTGGGTTTTGCCCCGTCTACAAGTCCGCGTACGGGTCGCACGTCGAACCTCGCACGCGGTGAAAAACCGCGTTTGGGTTTTGCCCCGTCTACAAGGACGCGTACGGGTCGCACTTCGGGGCCTAGCGCGCGTTGGAAGCCGCGCTGGGTTTTGCCCTGTTGCTTGGCAAGGAGGTGCGCTGCAACAGCTGTCCCCGGTACGAGACGGCACGTTTGGAGCACGTCCGCCCGGGGTTCGTTCAACCGCCCGTGTGTGGAGACGAGAGACATTGTGGGAGACCTTGACCACGGAGGGAGTCAGGAGTGGGGCTCACGTGAGGAATATATAAGATGGCCATCTTAGAGTTTGTGTAGATGAGTTTATACCGTTGTAATATTGACTGTGCATTGTTGATGGTTGTTGATTGCTCAGAGAAAATATTATTGATTATTCCGGATCCTTGGTGTGGGGTTTCTTCTTGACCGGAATTCATATTGAGTGCGTTACGAAAGCGTATAAACCATATATCTTTCTGGCGGGGTCCCTCCCACGGTCCGGGGGTCACCAAGACCAGGTAGTTACCGGGAGGACCACGTAACAGCGAGGAATATTATACACGGAATCTGAGGCGGTGGCAGAGCAGCGCGCTGATTCGCTCAGAGCGATCACGTGATGTTCCATTCCCGCCGCCAGACCATTATTCCCTCCCCTCCCCTTCCCCCTCCCCTCCCCTCCCCCGCCCGGCAATGCCGGGTACTTCTGCTAGTATATATATATATATATATATATATATATATAGCTATATCTATTCTATATAATTATAAAATTGAAATCTTGCATGTTTGTATGTAACATTCGATCGGTCCGGGGGCGTGGCTTACCCCTTTGAGAGAGTAGTAATATCCACCATTTTATTAACTCGCATAGCTTTGAGGCCTGTTTTGTAGGCCCGTGGTGTCTTGCTCTCTCTCTCAGTTTTATTTCAAATCAAATTCGATATATCATTTCATTTTTCACAGTCGCTAACATAGTTTTAGACTCGGTTGAAAAAAAACGGGAAGAAAATCCGATGAAAGTTTCCGTTTATAGAACGAAATGAATTCTGAAAGGCTTGTATCTTCAAGGCCATTGAGTCTGTTTCACACCTTTATCTTCAATCTAAGTCGCCATCTGATTTCATTTTTATTGATGGTTTTAGACTCGGTAAAAGAAATAATTGAGAACATTCACGCACACACGGGAAATTGCAGAGATATATTTTAAAAATCGCGCCACGTTGATATACGAAAATACACCGCCTAAAATAACAGGCATACAGTATAATCTTCGTCATTTCATTCAACATTATTACCCGGAAGTAAACTGTTTCAGGAAATTACCGAGAGATATTTCTTCGATTTTTAAAATTATTTATATGCTCATACACTTTAAATAGGTTTATTTGAAATCTTTAATTTTCACAATGTAATTTATTTGTCATTTGATGATCGGCAAAACGATAGCACAAACACAATACTATTTGCAGGAAGAATGTCTTATCAACCCTCCGACGGCGCTATGGACACGGACAACGAATCACACCTCACGTCTATGGACGCGAATAGCAACATCCGCACGAATCAGTCATCAATGATTTTCATTGACGCGCCTGGAGGCACAGGGAAGACGTTTCTTATTAACCTGATTCTCTCTAAAGTGAGAGCGAGTGGAGAAGTTGCCCCCTGCGGTGGCCTCATCTGGCATAGCTGCTACCCTCATGCCTGGTGGAAGAACAGCGCACTCAAGGTTCCAAATCCCTCTGACACCGAGGGAAGATGGCGTATGCAACATCGATAAAAATTCCACTATCGCAGACCTCTTTCGAAGTACAAAACTCATCGTGTGGGATGAGTGTCCTATGATCAGGAGAGAGAGTTTCGAGGCTGTGGATCGCACGTTGCGTGATGTATGTGACAAAGACGAGCCTTTTGGAGGGATCTTGACGATATGCTGTGGTGATTTCCATCAACGTGATCGGAGATAAGGGCCGAAATCACGTGTCACAGGTAAGTGATTTAGAACGCTGGAGAGGTGAGCCTTATGGCTTGCTGGCCCAAATAATCTCCCTGATGATGTCCAGCGTTCGCTTTAGTTCTATTCTCATATCTATTCAAACTGACATTGACCCAACGGGTCATGGGTCGTCTAGGGGTAGCATCATTGGCTGAGGCGTAGCATCATTGGATGAGGGGTAGCATCATTGGCTGAGGGGTAGCATCATTGGCTGAGGGGTAGCATCATTGGCTGAGGGGTAGCATCATTGGCTGAGGGGTAGCATCATTGGCTGAGGTGTAGCATCATTGGCTGAGGGGTAGCATCATTGGCTGAGGGGTAGCATCATTGGCTGAGGGGTAGCATCATTGGCTGAGGGGTAGCATCATTGGCTGAGGGGTAGCATCATTGGCTGAGGGGTAGCATCATTGGCTGAGGTGCAGCATCATTGGCTGAGGGGTCACATCATTGGCTGAGGGGTAGCATCATTGGCTGAGGGGCGACATCATTGGCTGAGGGGCGGCATCATTGGCTGAGGGGCGACATCATTGGCTGAGGGGTGACATCATTGGCTGAGGGGCGACATCATTGGCTGAGGGGCGACATCATTGGCTGAGGGGCGACATCATTGGCTGAGGGGCGACATCATTGGCTGAGGGGCGACATCATTGGCTGAGGGGCGACATCATTGTCTGAGGGGCGGCATCATTGGCTGAGGGGTGACATCATTGGCTGAGGGGTGACATCATTGGCTGAGGGGTGGCATCATTGGCTGAGGGGCGACATCATTGGCTGAGGGGTGGCATCATTGGATGCGGGGTGGCATCATTGGATGCGGGGTGGCATCATTGGCTGAGGGGCGACATCATTGGCTGAGGGGCGACATCATTGGCTGAGGGGCGACATCATTGGCTGAGGGGTGACATCATTGGCTGAGGGGTAGCATCATTGGCTGAGGGGTGGCATCATTGGCTGAGGTGTAGCATCATTGGCTGAGGGGTCACATCATTGGCTGAGGGGTAGCATCATTGGCTGAGGGGTCACATCATTGGCTGTGGGGTGGCATCATTGGCTGAGGGGTCTTCTCCTCACTGCTCATTACTAAAAACTGCTCTTCTATGTGAGGATTGATAAATAAAAGCAATTAGAACCAGTAAATTTAGTTTTATATGGCATTTTGCCTCTCTATTAGAAAGTGTGAGAAAATTATATATCTTCACCATAGGTTGACCTTTGACCCCCACTGTAACCATGGTAACCCCTTAATTATATATAATAACATTGACCCAATGGGTCATGGGTCGTCTAGTATATATATATATATATATATATATATATATATATATATATATATATATATATATATATATACATACACACACACACACACACACATATATATATATACAGTATATATATATATATATATATATATATATATATATATATATATATATATATATATATATATATATATATATATACATGGTAATGTGTCAGCATAATTTATGGGAATGACATTAGTGACATGCAACATATAGGGTGCATCATTGTGCTCATATATATATATATATATATATATATATATATATATATATATTATTGATTCATTGTATATTGAATACAGGCCATTGTATATTGAATATATATACAGCATAATACAGGAATTGTACAGGCCATTTGGAAATATTCTGATTTGTATATATACATACATACATATATGTATATATACATACATATATATATATATATATATATATATATATATATATATATATAATATATATATATATATGTATGTATATATACATATATGTATGTATGTATATATACAAATCAGAATATTTCCAAATTTTGTACATTGTGTATAGGCCGTGTACATTGTGTGTATGGCAGCACACATTGAATTCAGGTCTTTGTATACAACCTCATTAATGCACCAGACTGCACATCACAAAGATTTTTTTCATGCAGACATTGCCTTTTTATCACTGCCCATAAGCCTTGAGCACAGGGCCACTGAGTATATGACTTGCCATGGGGAGATGGCACAGACTATATTACATTCAAAGGAGAAAACCTTAATTTTCCTCCGGCCAGGTTTAAATTTCAGAAAATCAAATGCTGCATTCAAGCTACTTTATTGCAGATCGACGATAACACCAATGCCAGAATAAATAGCGACAAATACATCCGCAGATCTCTAATCTGAGATAGCTATGGCCCGTAGGAAATTGCCTGTCCCTTATTCATCACTGGATGAGCAGAGCGAAGGGTGCAGTTACTTCCTCCAGCTGCATAACAATGATTTTTGCAATAGCCACATGTTAAAGTACCCACCATTTTTATACAAAGGGGGTCATTTACTATACAGCTTTAAAACATTTTTTCCCCTGAATAATTTACTATTTAGCTGTAAAAATATTTTAAAATTGATATTTACTTCGTTTTTTTTTATAGGGAGAATTCCAAACGGTGCATTGCATTTCATGAAAGGGAATCCGATGACACGTCGACAGGAAAAGGCCGTTCGGCCCATTATGTCTCTCTCACATATCTATATATACTATAAGGGAGTTTTAGGCACTCGCAAAAAATACGAGAAAAATAAATTGACGAGGGCAACTCCAGGTACTCCCGCTATTATATCATACTAGCAACGGTACCCGCCCTATGGGCGGGGCTTCAATTGGGAGGCCCAAATGAAAAGGCAAAATATCAGAAATTGAAGGTTTTTTTTATTTTAAACGATTTATATGAACATCCGTTAAATCATATCACACGCAAATCATCAAAATCTAAACAGTATTTGTAGAATAATAATAAAAGCCACATCACTGTTCATATCGGTAAATATTATTCCATCGTTTGGAAAAACTGGAAAATTGGAAAAATTGGAAATTGGAAAAATTGGAAAATTGGGGAAAAATTGGAAAAACAATATAGACTATTTTACTCCAGGGGATCTCAGGATTACCCACCCAAAATTTCGTTGCGATCGGTTCAGCCGTTTTTGCGGTACCTGGGAACAGATGGACGGACAGACAAACAGACAGACAGACAGACAGACAGACAGATATTTGGTGAATTATAGTAAGATAATATATTTATCTCATTTCATTAGCTTAACATTTGATTCGTTTTAGTTATATTCATTTAATAGTATCCACTGGACATTGTGTTTAACATCAACGTGCATTTGTCACGGAACATCCACCGGTTTGGTTGATATCCACACCCCCCATAATTGGAGACAAGATGGTCATATTTATTCTGAAGGGCACCATGCCTCACTGTACAGAAACCCTGATGTCACTACAGCAGAATTGCAGTTTGTAGCCAGATTCACCTGATCATGAATTGCAACAACATAACCAGCAGACAGCTCAGCCATTCCAAAACCCTCACCAGGCAAGAAGACTTTGAAGATATATTGATAATTGTTAAATTGACATACTGAGTACTCTGGGTAATATTCAAATTTGCTTTTGTTGGCGTCTTTAAAACAACTTAATTACTCCCACGGGCTGTAGATTCTAATAGGCATGGACTTTGAAAGTTTATATTTAATGCCATGAGAATCCATTTAATAATCTCAGTCTAACATGGGTATTCTTTGAAAACCTCTGTACAATAAACCTTCTCGTGTAAGAGAACTACATTGTAATTACAGAATTGGTGGATGGAGTTGAGGACAAAAATAGAAGGGAATAAAAGAGAAACCCAACAGGAATAAGTGCATTGTCAGGAAATAAAAACATCACAAGCAGGGTTTTTAAAGAAGGGTGAAGGCCATATTGCTATGTTCCTAAAAATCCTAAAAATGAAGGAGAATGGATTAAATTATACAGGCAGCTGGATATCCTGGCAGGAAAAGAGAGATGGGGAATAAGTGGACATGGGCAGAGTGCTTACATCAAGACAATCTGGAAGAAGATAAATGAAAGGGGAATGTGTAATGCCTAAACAAAGTGGGAGAACAAATGACATACAAATCGTGGAAGAACAGCTGAGGGAAAGGATAATTAAATAAAATGGAGGCTAAACCAAATAAGATGTCTCATGAAGAACCCCTCCACCTCAACCACCTGATGAAGGTGTCAAATTATGTCTTCTGTTTCTGCCCAAAAGGAGATTTATGACTTTGCGCATAAATTCCTACGGACATTGAGAAGTCCTGACACAATGAAAGCCTTGGTACGACAAACATTGTTCGGCCAAATCTTGCCTCTGGAAATGAACTTTGTTGGAACCTATTGTTGTGGCTTGTTAGATGGACTGTGAGCAGGATGGCCAACTTGATCCTGTTGCTGCTGCATCATTTAGAAGTACGCTTACAATCGTCCATCGTACTGACAATATCAGCTAAATGCGCAGGTTGTCCTCGATGAAGGATACCTACCAGAGCAGCATGTTGTAGTTTCTCATCCACTCGATAGTCAAGCGCCATCGGCGAAAGACAAAAGTTCCAGGAAGCCACAAAAGCAATCAAATTTAACGTTTTTTGATGATAATGAAAATTGAACAGAAGATATCTGCAATGAAATCGCAGATATGTGTTTAGCTATAGAGGTGATAAAATGCCTAGCTACACGGCAGTCATCGTCACTGCAAAAGCCCTTGGTTTATTTGAGAAAGTGAGCAACGCCCTATCTTTGGTATTGAATAATCTTCCCTCAGGGATCAGGTTTGGGTAGGGTGTTGCCCATTTCGGGCAGCCCAGCCAATGTCTGTGGATGTAGTTGACCATCCTTCTAATACTCAATACACGAGGCATTGTCACCTCACTTGACATACATGTGAAGAAATATAAAGAGGCAATACCCAGGTACATTATTACAATGTAGACAAATTCAAAACAGGTGGAAGCAAGAAAAGGAAGGATGCATTTGACAGGACCACTGGACAAAATGAGTACCAGCTCACCAGTAATGGGGCATTGCATCAGCGGCACAGCTGTGCTCCCAGAAAATGATGCAGCCAAGCAGACACAGGCAGCATACGAAACCACCCAACCACTAGACAGTCACAGGACAAGTGGTCACAGCCTGGGAGTATTTAGGAAGGGGAGTGTTAGGATGGTAGCAAGGTATATATATATATATATATATACACACACATCTTTTTTTTAATAAACAGGAAGTACATTCCTGCGTGGGGCTAGTGTGAAAAAATTCTGACTCAACCCGGGACTCAAACCCATGAACCTCATCACTTACACTGCGACAGCCCACTGAGCTATTGAGTCTCCGGAATCTCCTCAGAAATTTTCCACACTTAACACTGTGTACCAGCCACAAGGAAAGGCTACAAGGAAACCATGCGAGCTTTATATAGGCATAAACTTATACTATATTATATATATATATATATATATACACATACAATTATACATATATATACATATGTATATATATATAATATAATATATATTATATAAATATATAACAATAACAATATATATATATATAGATATATATATATATATATATATGTATATATATATATATATATATATATATATATATATATATATATGTATATATATATATATATATATATATATATATATATATATATATATATATATATATATATATATATATATATATATATATATATATATATATATACATATATATATATATACATATATATATATATATATATATATATATATATATATATATATATATATATATATACATATATATATATATATATATATATTGTTATGTCGGTTGGGTAGGGGCATATGTAGATTTAGGTAGATCTGCATAGGTAGGTGCTCGACTGTCATGATAGGGAATCTTGATGTAATAAGTTCTGTAGCCCGAATGTCGGATTAAGCTTGTGACTTCGTCCCCGCCATGAGGGGGCGGGGCTAGTTAACTAGCGTAGGGATTATGGTAATTCCATTGTATGTAGTCCCCTCTGTGATCATTCCGGTGTCCCTTATGGCAACACATCATACATTAGCTCGGCCCAATAGAGCACCACATTAATTAAATTCCCCCGCCGCCACAATGATTTAGGGACGAACAGACCTGAAGCGGCTGCGCACAATGCCGGCATGATGAGCAAATATCGAACAGGCAGGCTGAGAGCCACGCCCAGAAGGACTCTTAATTGGCAGAGTAGGGAAGGACATGTGATTGGTCAGGGAAGGGACAGAAAGCTTCCCCGTGATTGGGGGTAAGGATGGTGACGGCTGTGCCACACTGATTGGCCACCGACCGATGACACCATGGCCAATCAGTGCAGACGGCGCGAAAATGCTACCAACAAGCGACAAGCTCATTGGAGGAAAAACACCAGGACGTGAGGAAGGCGCGAAAAGCCACAAGGAAATGACGGACTGGTTGGCAGAGATAGAGAGCTGACGTCAGACGAGGTCTGAAAAAAGTGAGTGGAGACGGACATTTTCTCGCTGCCTCTTTGCCCTTCGCTTCTGCCTCTTCACCTTTGCCTGCCTCTTCCTGCCTTCCCGCATTGGAAACTGTTCCTTTCTTCTCCTGTTGCCCTTTGTGCGTTCCTGTGCCGGCGGACCTCTCATCTTGGTTCTGGACAAGGAGGCGACTCCGGTAGACGAGTCTGGGCACGGCCGGGGGAGCAAGCTGCACACGACCCGTTTGAGTCGCACAGAGGACCGGTGGAACGCCAGCAGACGGACCGAGCGGTTCGCGCCAACACCACAGCCGCATCTGACGGAGCAGGACCAACCTGACTACAGACAGAGCTGAGCCAACACAAACGCACCACACAACGTTTTATTTTATTCTCCTTTCCATTTGTCGTGTCGCCAAAGTCAGTATGGGAGCGCTCCATTAGAGGGGTTTAGTTATTACCGTCACGTTCTTTGTTCTCAGATTCCGGCAATAAAGCTGCATTTACTTTTTGGTACATCAACTCCGTTTTTGGTTTGATTTATTGATTTTCAGGTTGGAGACGTTTGCGCACATGAAGGTAAGCCGGCATTCTCCCCCAAACCTCACTGCTCGCGTATGATCCGCCATTGAATTGGATAACGCCTCATTAAGCTCGATTGCCATCCGTGGACGCTCTGTCTTAATAAAGTCGTCCACAGGACAATATTGTTCCGTGATTCCACAGGACCACAGGTGAACACCACAGGGATCACGAATAGCCAAAGCAAGCTTTAACTCCGAGGCGACGATCAAATGCGGACTTTATATATATATATATATATATATATATATGTATATATATATATATATATATATATATATATATATATATATATATATATTGCTACGGTTTTGAGGTTTGTAAAGTGAGCCGAATAAAGGTTAAAGTTTGCTCCTCATAGATAGTCACACAAGCAACATGTAGCCTCATTTGTAGTATAGTTATTTCTCAGTATGTGTGAGAGTAGGCCATTTCCTATGATAGTTCTGCGTTGTGTAAAGCCAGGAAAATAGGCCCTACTGCCACCGAACACCCAATGTCCGTGGCCGTGGCTCAATAGAGTGTGTTAACGTTGGTTCATATTGGGCGAGTTAACATGACGCAGGCAGAGGAGGATCGGGGCAGAGTTGAGGCGGAGCGGCAGAAGCGATGACGGTAAGCATGACCCACCAATCAGAGCTCAGGGGTGGTGGCGTCAGAGGGCATGGTGAGAGGAGTCTGGTGAGTTCCAGAAGGTTCGCGAGGCGTGCCTATAAAACCCGATGCACAAAGCACCCGAGAGGACTAGCGCTGGAGAACCCGAAGGACTTGCAGAGGAGGACTTGCACGAGTTAAACCAGGACTCGTTGTTGAACTGACAACCAGAACGCGCGGTGCTTGATGAGCTTGATGCGCCTCGCCACACTTGCATGAGAACGGCTGAGTAACTGCCCTTTGCCGTAAAAGTCCGCCCTTTGCCGTAAAAGTCCGCCCCTTGCCGTTCCGCCCGATATTGCCTATGTTCGAGAGACGCACTACGGGTCCCTGTCTTCGCCGATCACCATCTTCGCGGGACGCACGTGGAACCACGGAGAGCCGGACGGGGCCGATCCTGGACGACCACATCGGTGCGTTGGTGAACATCGACATCTGCAATTCCCTGTGTGAGTGTGAGTGAGACGGGCCCATTGTCCAGGGATAAGTTAAGACTGTATAAGGATTTCTCTGTGTCTCTTTGTCCTGGAACTGTAAATACGTGTGGGAATCATTAAACCCATCTGGTCTTCCTTTCTTCTTGATTCGATCGTTCCTGTGATTTCTCCAATTGACTAAGCGTGGCACGAATAGAACCGCTTGAATCGGGGTCCATTAATTGAGACTGTGCGGATCACGTGTACGCAAACCGCTCGGCGTACTCCAACCTCACGTGGTTTGTGCGAGGCTTGCTACCTAATTTCCGTGGCGGCGCGAGTACTTAGGTACGAGCGAGAATTTGGTCCCGAAACCGTATTTTGCGCTCGCCCGGAAAGGACGTAATAACTAATAAGTCTCGGTTCCGCCAGGCCAGTAAAGACAAGGGCATTAATCCCCCCTTGATAAGGGGAAGAAGGCCGGCGAGAGAACCGTAACAATTGGTAGTCAGGAGTGGGGATTTGGAACCTGGGACAAAAAATTTTGGGACAAAATTTTTTTAGACAAAATTTTGGACACCAATTTTACATATTGGCAGTAACAATTGGTGTCAGGAGTTTGGGATAGGACCCGAAGTGTGCTTAACACACTCCAAAATTACGAGCGAACGAAATTTAGTTTTTAAGAACCAAATTTAAATTCGTGCCTCGAATGCCGGTGGGGGTAGAAGCTGAGGTAGAGGAGGTAGAATCAATAACCCAGGACCCACGGGAAGAATTGGGAGAAGAGGAGGACAGTGATGAGGGGCCGGCAGCAGGGGAAGAAAATGGCGGCACCTCGCACGTGGCGACGAGGGCCGCGCCCGCTGCGCAAGTGGGGGTTATGGACATGCAATCCTATATGGGCACCTTCATGGCACAAATAAGGGCCTATATGATAAAGTCGGAGCATAAGATGGATGCTCGGAGTGAGCAGTTGGAAAACAAAATGGATGCTCAAAGTAATCAAATGAAAGTAGAGGGGGACAAATCAAGGGCAGAAATGAAAGAAATGGGGGACAAATCCACCCGGGAAATGGAAAAATTTATGGCGGCGTCGAAGGAGGACACAAAAAAAGCAGGGAAGGACATAGGGCGCAAGCTGGGCGAGGAGGTCGCAAAGGGACGCGGCAAGGTAAAGCAGTGCGAGGAACGCAGGGAGAGCGAGGTAGAGCAGGGCGCGGCTACATGGACCGAGGGAATAGAAATCGAGACTCGGGGTGTGGAAAAGCCGACGGCCGCCGAATTGGAAAAAGAAATTTTATTGGCGCCAGCGGTCGTCGAGGAAAAATAAATTATAGTTGAAATTGGGGCCGAAGAGACGGCAGAGTTAGAGATTAAATCGAGGGAAGTGATGGAATATGTGCAAAGTTCGTGTTTGCACCGTGATGTCGGGCTTGCTAACCCCAATAAAAGTTTGCAGGTGCTGCTGGCCGAGAATAAGGTCCCTAAGGTGATCAGGAATGTGTATGGTGGGAAAAGGTTTTTGGCGCCCTTGGGGTATAGACGGAGCCCGGGCGCTCGTGGAAGGTCCTTTGTACGGTGTACGAGAGCGAATGGCGCTCGTGTGCGTAAGAAGTGTGCACCGGAGCGCGAGTGTATGATGGAGTGTGTGTGGGAAGAGTGCGTCGGAGAAGAGTGTGAAACAGAGTGTGCGATGGCCGAGGAGAGTGAGGGAGAATGCACACTGGAGCATGTTGTAGAGAGTGTGCAGGAGTGCACACCAGAGTGTGTGATTGGGTGTGTACCAGAAGAGTGCACACCCGTGGACATTATGGAGTACGTAACGGGAGAGTGTATGCGAGGGTGTGCGATGGCCGCTTGTGTAACGGAGTGTGTAAGGCAAGAGAATGCACGGGAAAGTGCTGTAATAGAATGCATGGAGTGTATGGGAGGTGCTGGAGCGCTGCATTGTGCGAGTGAGGAACGGGTCGCGTGGGGTGAGAACGCGGCCCGAGCATCGACGCAGACTGGGGTAGCGCTTAGCGCGACGTATAGCCGACGCGAGCCCTCGGTGTGTGGTGTGCTTTGTGTGCTGTGGGGATCGGCGGGGATCGTTGCCGCGGCGGTCTCAAGGAGCGCCGTGCACGGTTCGTGCCGGGCCCCACCCTGGAAGGTTGGTGCTGCGTCATGGCGGCGATCAGCACGGTTCGAGGGGGGGTAGGAGAGGTCGGAGCCGCGCCCCCTGGCGGGCGTGGTGCTCTGACCGTGGGTGGTTGGGCCATCGTGCATGGGACCGCAAGGCTCCGCGCAGAGATGGCGCCTTGAACTTTGGCCCAAGCATGCCTCCTCCCCTGAATCGAAAATGCCGGACGGACCCAACCAACAGTAGACCAACCACCCGCATGCATCGCTCGGCTTTGCGAAGCGGAGCTGTGAAAATGTATTTCCGCACCGAGAGGCTGAAGTGGAGTGGACGAATAGGAATAGTGTTGGGGAATGGTACCCTGTGTGGAGGGATGGTAGTTCGACCATTCCTCACATTCTGGGGCTCATGAGCATTCGTTTATGGGGATGGCAGTGAAAGCTAGCCGAGGGCGGGCTAGGTTAATTGTTCGGGATTTAGATGACGGTAGAGGACAAGATTTAAGTAGGGACATTTGTACAGGTAGAGGGGATGTAGAGAGATTAGGTGGTTGATAATGACGAAGGGTGTGCTTAGTGTAAGGGAAGACTGGGAAGCATGAGTTTTAGGGGAAGTAGTCAGCTAGATGATGCTGTGTGTGTGAGGATGGTATTGAGCAAATGAGGAATTGGTTGAGAATCTCTGTGTGTGTGAGGATGGTATTGAGCAAATGGGGAATTGGTTGAGAATCACTGTGTGTGTGAGGATGGTATTGAGCAAATGAGGAATTGGTTGGGAATAACCAGAAGTTGTGTATGGAGACAAATGGAGTTGTGTTGGAGTGTATGGAAAAAGGTGTGAGAGCACAAGTGGTGTGCAAGATATTTGGTGTGTGAGAAAATTTGGTGCGGATTGCTTGGTGTGAAGTAAAAGGTGTGGAATGCATGGTGCGAAGGAGTGAATGGGGGGAGATGGACCCCTTCACGAATACCCGGGGTGGGTAGTTTAAAGCCAGGTAGAGGGCTTAGGTAAATTGTTTGGATATTGACACCTGTGGTGTGGGAAGTAGCAAGAAGTGCTTGGTTGGGTGCATGAGTCTATGAAATGGCTGGGCGTGTGGGATTTGTTGGTGCGTATGGTTATTGGAGCACTCCGCCGCTGGTAGTTTGTCGGCCAGGTGAGGCCGCAGGTAGGCTCCAGGAGCCAGTTAGTCGTCAGTAATGTTCAATGGGGCCCGAGGATCCAGGTGAAGGACCCGGGTATCCCAATGCCAGAGAGGGCATCAGAGGGGTAGAGTGCCAGGAGGGGTCTTCTCTGGTTTAGGTAGTCGCAGGAGCAGGTAAGCTCGGGTGGCGACTTCAGTGGCGGAGGTGCGCAGGTAGGTAGACCTGCTAGTGGAGCCACACGACCCAGCCCCGAAATTGTGCAAAGGCCCAGTGTGAAAAATTGGGGAGTGAGACCCAAATTCGTAGGGCGCTGCAGAGTGGTCAATGGGAATTGGTTTTTAGAACCACATAGTTCAAAGAGGCCAATTGGCAGGGTATGACCCCGGGTAGTGCAAGTGAGTTAATGTCATTAGTTTAGTTAGGAATTGAGAAATCCCTTCGCGCCATCCACATCCATTCACCAAGGGAAACGGAACTCCACACCAGGGCTTTGAAACTGCTTGAGTGAGTAAGACGCATCATGACGTGATGAGACAATGTGTTTGTTCCATTCCTTCCATCCTGGGAGGGATTGTAAGACGAATTTGGAATTAGAGTGGGATATGGGAGACATGACATAGTGACGAATTTGTAAATACAGGGAAGGGCAAGGGTAGTGTAAGCGAAGTTGGGGGGCACGGACATTTAGGGACGAGTCTGCTCTGCTCGCTCCTCCGCGCCCCTCATGCTGCATTACCTTGCATTTTGGTGTACCTTTGCGTCCTTTACGTTTGCTGACTGTGCTTTGTCTCTCCTCCCCACCCATGGACCCACTTTGGAGGAGTTGTGCAGCAACATCGAACTGTGCAGCTTCACATTGCAACACCTGTGCAGCACCCCTGCTGCACATTGCTGCACCCATGCAGATGAACTGCGAAGCACTTTGCTGCCATATTCTTTATTATAACTTTGCTGCACATGTACAGCACACTTGTTGCCACAGACACTTTGCTGCCCATCACATTACACATTATGGACCACACGTTTTGTGGCTTTACACTTTGCTGCAAACTTACCTTGCATCTTCGGACCACGTATTTTGAGTGGCGTCAATGTCACGCAGACGGACCACATAAGGTTGGCCCTGCTTGGCCAGGAATTAATAAAACGAACACGGGATTTTGTACATTTTATTATTGGTGAGCCAGGAAAGAAGAACGGTAAGCTTTATTGCACACAGAAGATGCGACATGCAGGAAGCAAGAAGATGCAGGAAGACAGAAGATGCCAGACACCAGCAGCAAATGTGAACTTTTTGAAATGTGTTTTGTGTATTGGTGCTATGATGTGCTTTCGTCCCCTCCAAACTTATTTTCACAAAGAACAGGTCCTGGGTTATAGAACTGTAAATAAGTAGGTTTTGTGCTTGTAAATAATAGATGCTGCCCACCGGCTTTATATGTAGTTTGAAGATAATTCCGCAATTTGGTTAATTGTGGGTGCGAGTCTGTTAGAGTTAGTTACACAACGCAGTAGGTGGGACATATCTTGTGTTGTAAAACTATCACACACACGGGTTAGAGTAAATGTTAGGGGGAACCACATCTAAGTGTCACACATAATTAAAAGTTAGTCCCAACTCTTGCTCAAAACCGGTCATTCCCACTTGTGTAGGTTCGACTCGGGGACGAGTCTGACGAGGGAGGGGGGCAGTGCTACGGTTTTGAGGTTTGTAAAGTGAGCCTAATAAAGGTTAAAGTGTGCCCCCCATAGATAGTCACACAAGCAACATGTAGCCTCATTTGTAGTATAGTTATTTCTTAGTATGTGTGAGAGTAGGCCATTTGCTATGTTAGTTCTGCGCTGTGTAAAGCCAGGAAAATAGGCCCTACTGCCACCGATCACCCTATGTCCGTAGCCTCAATACAGTGCATTAACGTTGGTTCATATTGGGCGAGTTAACACGATGCAGGCAGAGGAGGATCGGGGCGTAGTCGAGGCGGCGCTGCAGAAGCGATGACGGTAAGCATGAGCCGCCAATCAGAGCTCAGGGGTGGTGGCGTCAGAGGGCGTGGTGAGAAGAGTCTGGTGAGTTCCAGAAGGTTCGCGGAGCTTGCCTATAAAACCCAATGCACAAAGCCCTCGAGAGGACTAGCGCTGGAGAACCCGAAGGACTTGCAGAGGAGGACTTGCACCAGTTAAACCAGGACTTGTTGTTGAACTTACAACCAGAACGCGCGGTGCTTGATGAGCTTGATGCGCCTTGCCGCACTTGCATGAGAGTGGCTGAGGTAACCGCCCTTTGCCGTAAAAGTCCGCCCTTTGCCGTAAAGGTCCGCCCCTTGCCGTTCCGCCCGATATCACCTTTGTTCGAGAGACGTGCTACGAGTCCCTGTCTTCGCCGATCACCATCTTCGCGGGACGCACGTGGAACCACGGAGAGCCGGACGGGGCCGATCCTGGACGACCACATTGGCGCGTTGGTGAACATCGACATCTGCAATTCCCTGTGTGAGTGAGACGGGCCCATTGTCCAGGGATAAGTTAAGACTGTATAAGGATTTCTCTGTGTCTCATCGTCCTGGAACTGTAAATACGTGTTGAAATCATTAAACCCACCTTTTCTTCCTTTCTTCTTGATTCGATCGTTCCTGTGATTTCTCCAATTGACTAAGCGTGGCACGAATAGAACCGCTTGAATCGGGGTCCATTAATTGAGACTGCGCAGATCACGTGTACGCAAACCGCTCGGCGTACTCCAACCTCACGTGGTTCGTGCGAGGCTTGCTACCTCGTTTCCGTGGCTCCAGGAGTACTTAAGTACGAGCGAGAATTTGGTCCCAAAACCGTATTTTGCGCTCGCCCGGAAAGGACGTAATAAGTCTCGGTTCCGCCAGGCCAGTAAAGACAAGGGGATTAATCCCCCCTTGATAAGGGGAAGAAGGCCGGCGAGAGAACCGCAACAATATATATATATATATATATATATATATATATATATATACATACATACATACATACATACATATATATATATATATATATATATGTGCCGGAGGAAGAAAGAGAAGAAGAGGAAGCTGAAGACCTTACCTGTGGTCCCGCTGGCGGTTCCCAAACCTGCGGAAAATAACTCAAACAAAACGGATTTATAAATGTACAGAAAATAACGAAAGGGTTTATTAAATTAAAAATACCGATAATAAGAAAATGCGCGCTAACTATAATCCTAAACGGGACGTCCCCCACACCAGACTTACACACAGACGAAGGATGAAAATAAACTGGAAAATAAAATATGTGTGGGTTATCATGCACTTTGCTCATTCGGGTGTCATGGCACCTTGTCAAGTCCCGTCTCAGGCCCCCGTGCCTGCGCGGGAATCCGGACACGGTCCATGCCTTGGCGGGAAGTAGGCCTCAGTCCACCTTGCTCGCACGCTGCTAGGCCTCACCGGGCGTCTCGCTCACCCCGGCCTCATGGTGTTCCAGCGGCAAGCTGCCCTCATCCATGCACAATTGCTCGCGAGGTCCCAAACATGAAGACAAGGGAGGAGAATCGTCAGCGCACAGCCCTCCACCGTCACCCAGTATGCGAGCAGGCACAAGATGGAATCGTCAGCGCACAACAGACAAGCGAACAAGAGGGACAATCGAGCAAGAAGGGCACTATGACCCTTCGCAATGGCTTCCAAAAACGAGAATGAAAATGTCTGCCGCTCCAACTATTTTACACGCTGTTCTCTGACGTCATCGGTGGTCCTTCGCCAATTAGTGTGTCCCACTTTTTACTCGTCCTCCCTGTTGGTCGATTCCCGTCCAATAGCGAGTTGCTTCTTTCTCCACCCTGGCCAATCACGGCTCCTCGTGGTGTGTCTTCGCCTGCCTGTCTTCCGTGGCGATGTAGCTGGTGCGTCCAAATGGCCGTGCTCAGAACTGGCTTCCGGGTGGGTGTTTACTATTATTTAGTGTGATTTAATGGCCACTTCCTACTATATGTGTCCAATGCGGTGCCATAATAGATAAAGGATAGATCAACGAAGTTTGACGAACAGGGGAATTAACATAATCCCAACAACTAGTTATCATGAGGGCTACATTTAACCCGACATTCGGCTAAACAAAACTTATTACATGGTGAAGGTTCTTACCCGACATCTGGAGCATGTTCATTTATACATCCTACCTGTTCTAAAGTATCTCTACCGCACCGACATAACAATATATATATATATATATATATATATATATATATATATATATATATATATATATATATATATATGTATATATATATATATATATATATATATATATATATATATAAATATATATTTAGCTGATCTCCAGGGATGCCCAGGGTAAATATGAGTATATATATATATATATATATATATATATATATATATATATATATATATATATATACACAGACTTGGCATTTAATATGGAATTTTATTTTTTTCTTGATTTGGGTTTACTTTCTTCACTCAGTATATCAATCTGGTGAGTTTCTTTTACACTTTGGTGATTTATTTGTTGAAAGAACCATGTCACTGATTGTCTGTCGCAGCAAGAAGTCAACAACAGGATTATATCACAGGTGGCGTGGCAAAATGTACGGACAGGTGCATTTGATGATTGGCTTCACAGTCGGGTATACAAGGGTTGTTGCGTTCTGTATTAGTGGAAACAACTGCTGCACATCTCCAAAAGTTATTACCGCTTCCTCTGGAGATGGTCCGTCAACTCGACAATGCTGTTTGTCATGGAGAGGTGGCTTTACGAAAATACGGCATGAAACAGCGTGCTATTGCTGGCAGTATGGCATCATTCAAGGTCAGGTGTCAAAGATCCTGGAACGAAATGCTCAGAGGGGTGTCCCTACTCCAATACTGAGGCCCAGACGTCCCCGCAGAACCACAAGGAGGGATGATCACCAGCTGCAACTGTTAGTCCGCAATGGCCGTACCAAGTCAGATAATCGGCTTAGGGCTGAGTGGCAGCAACTGACAAATGTGCCTGTATCCAGAAGGCTAGTCAACCAACGACTGGTTCAAGCAGGCTATCGTGCCAGGCATCCCCTGAGAAAGCCACGCCTGACCAGACAACACCGCCAGCACCGATTGCAGTGGGCCAGAGAGCACCGTCAATGGCAGCCAGGACACTGGAATCACGTGATCTTCAGTGACGAGTCTAGATTTCTGGTCTATCGTCAAGATGGCCGCGTCTGAGTGCGCAGACAAGTGCAGGAAGCCTACAACAAAGATTGTATAATGCCAAGAGTCCAAGCTGGAGGTGGTGGGGTGACCGTTTGGGCTGCTTTTCATGCAGTGGGCAAAACTGACCTGGTTGTTCTGAATGGAAACCTGAACCAGTTCAAGTACAGGGCCATTCTAGAAGAAACATTGCTTCCATTTGCTCGTGCAGCCTTTCGAGGAAACTTTGTCTTCCAAGATGACAATGCACGGCCTCATCGTGCTCGCATGATCCAACACTTTCTTGCTGACCGTGGTGTAGAGCATATGGAGTGGCCTGCCATGTCCCCGGATATGAATCCGATAGAGAACTTGTGGGCAGAATTAACGCGTCAAATCGACCACTTAGACCAGCAGCCGACCTCTGTGCGTGAATTGCAGCAGGCTATTGTCACTGCATGGCAAGCGATTCCTGTCCAAACCTTGGCAAATCTCGTGAACAGCATGCCTCAACGTGTACGTGCTCTCCTGAATGCTCGTGGGGGTTACACGAAGTACTGAACTGTAATTTTACTGTCCGTAATCCCAGTCGTAATTTAACTTTTGCTTTTGTTAAAAAAATTTTTGGCTAATGTGCAAAATCAAGAGATACTTCTGGAAAACGAACAGAAGTTTAACACAGTACTGTCCATGAATTGAGTTCGATATCAGTTTACCTCACTTTCAAGGATCAATTTATTTGTTTCGAAATGTCAAATGTGGTTTTTGTTTCTTTTAAAGGTCACATTAACAAAATCTAGAATAATTTCAACATAATTCCAATGAACTTTTGGTTCTATGACATCTTGAAAAGTAAGTTCACCCCCACAAAAAAAATATTCCATATTAAAGGCCAAGTCTGTATATATATATACTTATACGAGGGGCAGTCAATAAGAAACCTTAAAATATTTTTCACAACTTGTTTATTGCATGTACGTGTGTAACAACTGTTATTTCACAACATAATCTCCATTGCGTTCAATGCATTTTTTCCAGTGCCTGGATTTTTGCCTGGATTCACGAAGGCTTGTGTCCAGGGTATACAGTCATGTGAAAAAGTAAGTACACCCCATGTAAAGTTTTGACTTTTTCAACATATTTCAACATACAGCTATTTGATCTTCATTTCAACAATATCGACAGATAAACGTGATATAATATAACAAATATCATGAAACATTTACATTTGGTAGTCCATTGCATAATTTAAATAAACATAAATGCAAATTTCGCATGTGGAAAAAGTAAGTACACCCCGACATTTATCACTACTTCAAATACCTAAAATTCGATTCAGGTGCACCAGCTCATGTGCAAATGATTAGAACATCGTTGGAGAGGATCTTGGAGGAACCTGTCTTGTTTAAACCTCAACATTTAGTTTGGTTTGCTCTTTGTTGTTGAAGTGTGTGGCGTCACCATGCCTAGATCAAAAGAGCTCTCTGAGGCCTTCAGAAAGAAGGTTATAGATGCCTATGAGGCTCGGAATGGATTTTAAAAGATCTCCAAACAGTTTGAAATTAATCATTCGACTGTCCGGAAGATCATCTACAAGTGGAGAAGATTCCAAACAACTGCCAACTTGTTCAGGCCAGGCCACACCAGCAAGTTCAGCCCGAGGACAGACCGCAAGATGCTGAAAAAAGTCTCGAAGAACCCCAGAATGTCATCACGTGACCTACAGGTAGCTCTTGCCACTGTTGATGTCAAAGTGCACGTGTCTAACATTAGAAAGAGGCTGCACAAATTTGATCTACATGGGAGGTGTGCCAGGAGGAAACCTTTGCTGTCCAGACAGAACATCATGGCAAGACTAAAGTTTGCCAATGAACACCTAGGCAAAGACCAGCACTTCTGGAACAATGTGCTCTGGATAGCTGAGTGAAAGGTAGAGCTATTTGGTCACAATACCAGAAAACATGTTTGGCGAAAACCAAAGGCAGCATTTGACCACAAGAACCTGATACCAACTGTCAAGCATGGTGGTGGAAATATTATGGTTTGGGGCAGCTTTGCTGCATCAGGGCCTGGGCAGCTCAGCATCATCGAATGCACTATGAATTCATCATTGTACCAGAGGGTGCTTGAGGATAATGTGAGGCCATCTGTCGGAAATTTGAAGCTCAACCGAAGGTGGACCTTGCAACATGACAATGACCCTAAACATACCAGTAAATCCACCTAGGAATGGCTGAAAAGAAAGAAATTGAGGCTTCTGGAATGGCCAAGTCAAAGCCCGGATCTAAATCCCATCGAGATGTTGTGGGGCGATTTGAAACGAGCTGTGCATGCAAGAAACCCCTCAAACATCGCACAGCTTAAAGAATTCTGCATGGAGGAGTGGGCAAAAATTTCTCCCAGTCGATGTCAGAGACTGGTAGACAGTTATAAGAAATGCCTACTTGAGGTTGTTTCTGCCAAAGGGGGCAATACCACCTATTAGAGCCAAGGGTGTACTTACTTTTTCCACATGCAAAATTTGTATTTATGTTTATTTAAATTATACAATGGACTACAAAATGTAAATGTTTCATGATATTTGTTATATTATATCACCTTTATCTATCAATATTGTTGAAATGAAGATCAAATAGCTGTATGTTGAAATATGTTGAAAAAGTCAAAACTTTACATGGGGGTGTACTTACTTTTTAACGTGACTATATATATATATATATATATATATATATATATATATATATATATATATATTATATATATATCTATCTATATATATATATATATATATATATATATATATATATATATATATATATATATATATATATATATATATATATATATATATATATACATATATATATATATATATACATATATATATATATATACTAGCTTGGCTCGGCTCGCTGCGCTCGTCTCACCGAGCGTCGTTTTGAGGAACGGGCTTATTTTAGCTGAGGATAATGACTGTACCTGAGTTGCTGTGCTGTCATGATTTACACCAATCATAATACAAACAATTACTTTGCACAAATGTATTTGTTGTGTTTGTGTTATTACATTTTTATAGGCAATTTAGGTTGAAGATTTAGGTTGAATGTTTTTTTTTCAAGAAGGAACCCCTCAGCACATAGGAATTCAAAACAACTCACCACCACGAAATTAAAAACACCTCACCACCACAAAATTGAAAACACATCACAGCCATCAAACAAGTAATAAAAACACCTCACGCTCACAGCCATAAAACACATAATAAAAACCTCACCACCACGAAATTAAAAACACCTCACAGCCATAAAACACGTAATAAAAACACCTCACAGCCACGAAATTAAAAACACCTCACCACCACGTCATTTAAATACACCTCACCACCAAGTAATTCAAAACACCTCACCACCACATAATTCAAAACACCTCATCACCAACTAATTCAAAACACCTCACCACCACATAATTCAAAACACCTCATCACCAACTAATTAAAAACACCTCACCACCACATAATTAAAAATACCTCACCACCACATAATTATAAATACCTCACCACCACGTAATTCCAAACACCTCACCACCATGTGATTTAAAAACACCTCACGACCACATAATTGAAAATACCTCACCACCACGTGATTCAAAACCACCACAACGTTATTAAAAACACTTCACAACCACGGAAACAAAAGTTTGAGGGAGTCGTTAAGTGACAACACAGACACTGCCCAGATGTGTAGATATATAGATAAATGACTGTACCCGAGTTGCCGTTTTGTCATGGTTTAAACCAATCATAATTCAAACAATTGCGGATTTTTTTTTTTTTTTTTTTTACACAGGCAGAGGCAGAATTTTTTTTACACACTAGCCCCACGCAGGAAAAATACTTCCTGTTTATTAAATTGTTAGATGAGTTGTTAGATTGTCATCCACACCACGTTTTCTTTTCTGATCCACTGTCAATGGCATAGTTAAGCTACGAAGATAGAAATCCTAGGAAAGAAATACCACCACAACATCACCAAACCCTGAAAAGGAAAACAGTATCGGTCAAAAAACAAAGAAATGGCAGGAAGTGAAAATTGTATCAATCTTTTTGAAACACCCTGTGCATGTCATTTCCTGACATCAAGGGAGAACATCAACCATGAATTATGTCTCACTCAACAATCGCCGCATAATTTGCAAAAAACAAACACGTGCCTGCCACGCACATATTTGTTCCCGCTGATGCAAACCACAGAAACCAGCAAGTACGACAGAAACAACAAACCACAGAAACCAGCAAGTACGACAGAAACAACAAACCACAGAAACCAGCAAGTCCGACAGAAACAACAAACCACAGAAACAAACCACAGAAACCCCCCCCCTATACCTGTATGCACTACACAAGCTCAGGCCTAAGCACAATGGAAGCAAACACCTCAACACCTCCACTGTTTATTTGATTCATATATAGGATGTTTGTCTCCATTTGTCAGCAAGAACAACTCATACTCTCACGAACACTAATTGAGTTTTGGTAAATATCAAGTAAATATTGTACCATTCCATGTTATAGGTTCTTCTCATACGATCTGTCACTTTTTTTGGTCTGCCTGTCCAATTTTCAACATGAGCCAGACCTAGTTTTCTTTTTCCATCTCCGAAAGACAATGTTGCGAATCTCTTGATGCACCCAATGGTCTCCAAAGCTGAAGTTTGCCTGCGGAAACTTTGTGAATTTGTCATCCACATTGTGCAGATGGATATCTAGAAACTGAGCACAGGCCAGAGGAAAACCGGAAGAGGTGCTTTCAAAACTGAAACCAGGCTTCTGAGAAATGCATCCCTTGTTGCCAAATGAACAATGAATGTTGCTGGAAGTAAAAATGCTCATTATTTATATCTACTTACGACATGATGCTGAAAACTATTGCATTTGCTGCTCTCCTCATCCAATTACCCTTATCCTTGACATGTCATTCCCTTCTTTTTATTGTCAAGGCATCTTTAGGCTTTATTACTCTCGTTAATTTGTCTGTTTTTCAACATATCTACTGAACAACTTATGATATTACTTCTGTTTTCCTAGAGACCATATATTTCTTAATATGTCAAGATGTCAGAAATTTTAACCACCGCTTTAGTGGAGCACTATATAAAGCACATGCCTGAGCATAGTAAGGAAAAGCCTGAAAACTTTCCCATGCTCCTTAAATATCTGATTGCTACTCTGCAGCATCTGGTTAGTGAATTGCCTTGATAGCTGGTATAAAGCACACGAGTCATTGCAAGTGATGGAATAACTATACGGTGTGCTACCTTTACTGAACATCATTAAGATGTGCTTGCTAAATTCAAGTGTGTGGTGCCATCTTGCTGTAGATTTCCATGAAGGTGATCATCTAAGCAAGCCCTACAGGCTGCAACAACTCATAGATAATTTAACAACTATTCAAGAGCCTGCCTCCAAACCCAACTCATGACCACTCCTTTTTGTGAAATGACAACAACACTTCGTGTTATTTTTTTATCCCATTTTCTATTCCTTGCGCTATTTTTCATTTTTATTGCCCTGTTTTAACTTCACTGTTTTTGCTAAATGGAGCGTCGAATAAAATTAGAATAAAAATTAAAATCGACTTGATTTATAAGCTGAAGACAGGTGGTGTGAGGACTGTGATGTCATCACTTCATTTGGCGTACGATGGGAATTGCAAAAATCCATATGCATTTCTTTCTTATATTTGCAAATTGCATGTGAATCCAATTACCTTTTCACAACAAGCTCATTATCCTTCCTTGTGCAATTTATTTTATTTTGGGATTTTCACTTTTCGATCAATACAGTGGCAAGTACTCTGGAAGGCTGCATATTGCGTAGTTATCAAGATGATGCAATGGTAAAGTCAACAAAAAAAAGGATAATTTATGAGGAAGATAAGTCACCCAAAAATATGGCAAGGTGATATAAACGTCGATTTTAGACGTTACATTTAACACATAATTAGGTTGAAAACGAGTGAGAAAATAAATGTATGTTCTGCAAGTTGTGATCCACGGAGCACTGACAAAGGTCGTGCAAGAAGTTTATCTTTTTCAGGGAGGAAGGAAGCTAATTAAACCCAAGCATAGTTATAAAGATTAATTTTGCCTCATTGTGTAAGTTTTCTGCAAAAAATATAAAGGTTGAATTGATGCTCTATTACCTTTACTTTATACAAGTAAAACATAAAAACTGAAGCACAGGAAGAGAAGACTTTGTTGCCCCGATTTTCTTATCCTAGTTCATCCTTTTATCCCAATCGATTAAAATTAGATGCCATCTCATGCTGTTTTATTCCACATGAACATTAGATCCACATCCTGTAATTTATTACCCTCACCAGAGTAGAGGGTATTGCATTTGAGTCCGTTTGCTTGTCTGTTTGTCTGTCTGTCTGTCTGTCTGTCTGTGTCTTTGTCCGCACAGAATAAATATGATTTTCTCTGCAACCGTTGGTCCGATTGACAGGAAATTTTCACCATAGGTGAAACTCCACCTGTAGAATTTTTTAATGATAATTATGACGTCATAGGTCACGTGGTTCGGCTGCCATCTTGGAAAAACCGAAAAATTTTGCACCTTTATATCTCCAAAAGCGCTGAATAGAAAAAATAGAGACATGGCTCATTGTAAAGAACTCTCCATGGGGAATAAAATATGTTAATGATGATGTCATAAGTGCCTCCATTATGACGTCATAATTCGACAAGTACAAAACTTCATCTAATCGAGATGAAATTTCTTGAGCGCCATGTCAGCATTAACTGGTGGAGAAAAAAATAATAATGATGACGTCATGGGTCACGTGGTTCGGCCGCGATCTTGGAAAAACCGAAAAATTTTGTACCTCTATATTTCCGAAAGTGCTGGACAGAAAAAATTAAGACGTGGCTCATTGTAAAGAACTCTCCATGGGGAATAAAATATGTTAATGATGATGTCATAGGTGCCTCCATTATGACATCTAATTCGACAAGTACAAAACTTCATCCGATCAAGATAAAATTTCTTGAGCATAATCTAGGAATAAATTAGTTAAGAAAAAAAAAAATGATGACGTCATCGGTCATGTGGTTCGGCCGCCATATTTGATTTAACACAAAAGCCTTAAAAACACTGAAAATACATCCTGGCGAGGGTTTGCAATCTCTGATTGCTCTTTTTCTTGTTATATAATGCAAAACGTGGTGTCTGTTTGTGCGTCCATCTGTTGCCCTTTTCCGGCAGCCGCTTCCTGCGCTGCATTTGAAAAGCTTCGCACACAGGCAAAGCTCTACATTCAATCAAAGGAAGAGCATGATACCAAACGAGATACATTTTAAACGTATAAATACAACATGGAATCGGTTTGTTTAACAGTGCGTATATACGACCTGAGGATTATCACAAAGTTGAATAACCCATATTTGTGTTATTAATAACACTAACCGATACTGAAAATCTTTGAACAAAGGTTGCAGTGCAGGGAATCATTTAATTAAAGAAAAAACCTCCATTTAGCATTGTGACCTAAAAATAACATTTAATAATAAACTTCAAATACGTCCAAAATTAAATTAAATGTAATACTCGGTGGACTCCTAACCCTGGTGTTGGGCTAGCGGCTAGGGTGTCAGCTTAGGATCCTAGGATCCTGGGTTCGAAACCCGGTCGATCGCTGAATTAACGCCAGGGGGGTTGACTCAGCCTGTCATCCTTCCGAGGTCGGCTAATTGAGTACCAGTTCACTGGTAATTCCCTGCTTGTCGTTAAAGGCGGCAAAAAGGGTTGGCGTCAGGAAGGGCATCCGGCCGTAAAACATTGCTTCAAAAAGGGGACCGAAAAACAACAACTACCACGGTTCCCGAAAAAGGCCAACCCCCGCTTGCGGGGAAAAATGGCCTCTAAAGGTGGATTTTATTTATTTATTTTACTCGGTGGACTCCATGACGTAATTACCCTGCGCTCACGAAGCGACAAGCAGGGTTAAGCATTCAGTTACGTACGTGTACTGTGTGCCGTGCGTGTCTGCATTTTAAAAATTCAATTTCTCGGCAACCGTTGGTCCCATTGACATGAAATTTTCACCATAGGAGCGCCTCCTCCTGTAGAATATTTTAATGATTATTATGACGTCATAGGTCATGTGTTACAGGCGTCATCTCGGAAAAAAACGAAAAATGTTGCACCTCTTCATCTCCAAAACCGCTTCATGGAAATTTTTTTTTTGAAACGTGGCTCATTGTAAAGAACTCCATTTGGGGAATAAGTGTTAATGATGACGTCTTTTTTGCCATAATTATGACATCTTAATTCGACAGGGACAATGCTTAGTCTGATCAGTTTGAAATGTATTGAGCGTGATCTATGCAACAATTATATTAGAGAATATAAATTTATGATGTAATCGCTCACGTGGTCTGGCAGCCATATTGGATTAAAGAAAAAAAATGTTCAAAAACAGAAGAGTTGGCTCTCAACAAGTTGACTGCACAGAGTAAGTATTCTATGAATACCATCTAGTTCAGGGGTTCCCAACCTTTTTTGTGTTATGGCCTCCTTGGCTCCCAGAGCACATCCCCAGCACCCCCCTCCCTTTCACGAGGGCCGAGCGGCGGAGCGCGTGTAAGCAGGCTAAGGGGGGGGGTCTGGACCCTGGGGGCATGCCCCCCAGAAAAATTTTGATTTCTAGATGCTCTGTGGTGCATTCTGAGAGGTGTTTTTTCCTTTAATTTGCTATTTTGTTTGTATGAGAATTGGTAAATTATTACACAGAAAATACGGAATTCCAAGTAGCCAACATGAACATTTAGTTCCATAGTTTTTTTCTGTTCCTTACTGGCTCCCAACTACATCGTTTTTTGAAGAAGCAAAGAAAGCAATGTCACTCGAATGATGCATGTTTGATATGAGATTTTAATATTATCAGTAGCAACACTATGGACACTGGACAGCATAAAATAGAACTGTCACACAAAAAAACAGTATGAAAAGGTTCCAAGTCAAGAATATGTGAAAACTAAAAACCTCTCTTGTGTGTGTGTATTTAATGCAGTGTGTTATAATCTCACAAAAAGAAACTCAATTCGACAACAACTCAGATAATCAAAACTATGGACGCGGTGCATGCACCGTAAAAGTGAATTAAAAACTCAGTGGGATGGCTGAAATTGCATTTTAGCTACCAATTGGGGTATCCGTGGTTGAGTCACAGTCAGGGCACAGCGGAGGTCATCTTCCACGTGGAGCCGATTACGCTGTTTCAATTTGATATTCAACAGCGTGGAAAACCCCGCTTCGCAGATATAGGTAGATGAGAATGGCAGCAGCACACGGATAGCTATCTGGCTGATATTAGGGTAGCGACCCATTCCCACCCATAACTCCTTCAAGCTCTTCTCTTCGAATGTGTCTTTGGCAAATGAATCGTTTCGGAGATCCAGGAATTCATCTTGCATTGCCTCCGGCATGCTCTCCACGCAAAGGTTGATGGAAAAAGGATTCCTCACAATTTTTGCCTCATTATCATCTAAATCAGGAAAATACTTATAAAATTCTAACTCCAGTGACTGCAGATGCTCAATAATTCGGGTGTTGAGAGCCCCTGCCTTGATGTAGTTAACAATCTTGATTACGACTTCAAGAACTTTCTTCAATGAGAGAGGGAGAGTCTTACAAGCCAGGGCATAGCGATGAATCACACAGTGGGTTCCTTTCGCTTGTGGTGCCAGCATCTTCACTTTTGCTTGGAATCCGGATTTGGAACCAAGCATGGCAGGAGCACCGTCAATACAGACACCGCATACATTCTCCCACTGAATTCCTCCCGCATCAAAGAACAACTTCATTTTTTCCATGACGTCGTTAGCTTTTGTCGTTGTTTCCAGGGCACTGCAGAACAACAATTCTTCCTTGATATCATCTCCCTTGACATAGCGAACGAATGCCAGTAGCTGGGAGCAGGAACTAACATCGGTCGATTCATCAAGTTGAAAAGAAAACAAGCCGAAAGGCGCCGCCTTAATCTCATTGATGATCTGTTGTTTCACATCTTCCGACATGTCACGGATACGACGCTGCACTGTGTTATTCGATAAAGACACCTGTTCAATTTTGCGAGCCTCTGCCTTGCCGAGAACCCGTTTGACAATGAGGAGGGTACAAGGCTTGACGAGTGTCTCCCCAATCGAGTCGGGTTTTTCTTTGCCATTTCAAGAGAAACTTCATAAGAAGCCTGGACAGTTGCTACATGTTGTTGTTGAAAAGCTCCTCCCTCATCCAACTTCTGTCGCTTTAAATTTATTTCATGCCGCTTGAAAAATTCGGGATCCTGCTTTGCATGTAGTGCGTGATTCGTCTCGAGGTGCAACTTCAACTTGGATGACCTCATGGATTCAGTACTCAAAACGTTGTGGTACAGCACACATTGTGGTTTCTCTTGGCCAGACACGGTAATGGACGTGAATCCAAGCTTTATGTATTCGTCAAGATACTTTCTTTTTTTACTCCCAGAAGCCATAACGTCAAATCTTCAATAGGAAAAAAACAAAAACAATAAAGTCAAAATAATATAATTTTTTTATTTTTTATTTTTAGTATGGTTCAAATTACCCCATGGCGCCCTGAGAAATACACCATGCCATGGCCCCCAGGTTGGGAACTGCCATGGCCCCCAGGTTGGGAACCACGGATCTAGTTAGTTAGAGTGTCCACTCTGAGTGGAGGAGGTTGGTGGTTCAAACCCTAGGCAAGTCATTAGTTATATCAGACTTTAAAAATTGAGCGTGTTGCTTTCTTACTTAATGTTCAAGATTTTACTAGAACGGCACTCAGTAGAGAGCATACCTCCGCCCTTATTGGCCATGACACTCCATAATGAAGAATAATTTAAAAATTCTACTAACTGGATCCGGATCCAGATCCAGATCTTCACCAAAATTTAATCGATTCTTCCTTGTCACATAAACAACCAGTCCAACAAATTTCGTTGAAATCCGTCCACAACCTTTTGAGATATCCTGCTATGTATCGTTTGTGTTTTTGCATTTTGACACACGTTTGACACAGACACACGTTTTTGCGTTTTGTCCCTATCTCACAATCGTGAAGAACCACTTTAAAAATTCTAGTAGCCGGATACGAATCCAGATCTTCACCAACATCTAAACATTTCGTCCTTGTCACAATGTCACATACGCTACATCTCTGCCAAATTTCGTCCGAATCCGTCCACAACTTTTAGAGATATTTTGTTCACAAACGGACAGACAGGATGAAAACATAACCTCCATCCACCATTGGTGGCAGAGGTAAAAAGGATAGATTTTGGAGAAACTGTCATAGGTTTTCAAACATTCTGCAGACTTGATGGGCTGCATGGTCTCTTTCTGCGTTGAAGTTCTTTGGAAGGGAAGCCATCTATTACATACATATTCTATACCGTGGTGTCTGTCTGTGTATTTGTCTGTCTCCCATTTATGGTGGCCGCTTCCCACGTTGCGTTTGAAAAGCTGCTGATTGGTTATTTTGCATTTCATTCGACCTTTATTGATGCAATAAAGTCAGACACTTTATTGTCTCTTCCAGTAATCTTTAAAATCAACATGAACATCTGGATCTAAGTACATTTAATACAGATTTTCTTGGAGTTACACAATATAAAATAGCTATGTTTTGCCCTCTTTTTCGACGAATCCAACCTTCACTGCCCGATGTTGCACTACCATTTCAAAGTGGGCGGTTATAAGTAGCTCAGAGCTTTGGCTCTGAGTGAAACCAAGAGATCAGAGCTATGATCAAATCAGCAAATGTTTTCACATGCAGTAAATGGAGAAACTGCTAATGTCAAACCCGTGAATAAGTTTACATGTGGTGAGAGAACAGTTTTGTATGGGTGGAAACTCAAAATCATAATCATATTGAGAAATTTATGAAAACTCTCACAAACTTTAAATGGAGAAAAAACAGTTTTGTACAGGTGTAAACTCCAAATCATAATTATATTGCGAAATTTATGAAACTTTCCACCCACCTTAGAACACCCACTGGGACCCCAAAAGGTTCCATAGAAAGTTGGACAGGGCTAGCCCCAAGCTGAAAGAGAAGTTCGGGGACAGACAGACAGACACTTTATTAGATGAAGATTCTGTTTGGAGATATTGAGAAAAGAGAGGAAAAAAAGAATAGCATACTGGAGTTACAGCAGAAGGAAATTCAAGTAGAATGCGATCGTTGTGGATGGGGAAAAGTTTTTTCATTTCTTTTTATCTTTTTGAAGTGAGGAGAGGAAATGGGGTAATGTTGAGGAGATAAAAAGTACAATATTTGCAAAGAGAGAAGCAAAACGAGGAACACGGCGACAAACGGGACACATAATTTTCACAGCGGTTATCCGATTAGTCCATGAGCAACATTAAAACAAATTCTACAAATACGGCACAACAAGGTTTGATTTAACACGGAAACCAAAAGAGCAACACAGCGACGAAGATATAACAGAAAAAAATGACAAATCTGGTTTGGAGAACTTAGCTTTAATGAGGTGGAAGAGGCAGCAGCTTATTTTACCAATAAATGGAAAAATCCCCAAACCACAAGTCATTCCCCAAACCAGAAGTCAAGCAGAGATATTCCCTGATCTGGAAAAACCTAGTAAGTGCTCTCCACTGGAATTTGAGATTTTCAGAAAAAACAATGGACCTTTGGGATTAAGGTGCTGAGAACAAAATAATTATTTTAGGCATGTTAGTTGAACATGTGGGACAATGTTTCCAGTGCATGTTAGCTGAACTTGTGGTTTCCAATTTATTTACCTTTGTTTATATGGTTGCATAATGGCTTACTAGGTTTTTCCTGATCAGATGCCTACTGTTGGCAAACTGGCTACATTTTGTCAGAAATAAATCTACTAAAGCAGAAGACTTTTGTTCACTTTTATGGGACTAAATGAATAGGCAAAACAAAGCGAGTCCAAAAATTGGTCCAACTCAATTTTGACCAATATTCGACTTACTATGTTTTTCCATATCAGAGAAGAGATGGATAAATTATTCTCTCCCACACATTTGGCAATGTCAGAGTGTCATCATCATCACCATACACTACTCATTGATTTATTTAACAAAGTGAAATACTGTTAAATCAACATGTTATTATTGGAAAAAAATTCATGTTTTATTTCTTTTGAAGCAAAATATTAGGTAAGAAAGATATTGTTACAGATATGGCTTTGAGGCTAATTGGGAATATAATATACTCATCATTTCAATAGTAGGTGTTCAGCATAAGCATACGTAATAAATGTATGAAAAGTCAGGGTCAATTTTGTTTATAATGAACTCACTCGTCTCACCTCCCAAAATGTTTGTGTCGAAGCTTCCATAGACGTCGAGAATGAGGTGTGTCCACGTGGCTCTCATGGGGACTGCCTGTGCCTGTACAGGGCCCCAAGGCTCCAGAAAAGGTACGGGAACCATCCCGCAGGGCAGCCAATGAGCGCGTGATGGGTGGGGGAAGAGGGTCGAGGCGGGCGGGATGGAAATTGCTCTCGTGGCTGTTGTTCCAGGGAATGTGATCCTGAAGACCTTTGTCCTGCAAGAGCTATCGCGATCATCATGCTCCTCACCACAGGACATCGACCCCCACCACACCCTGGGCTGCCTTTGCTGAGGGAGAATGTGCACTCCTTCACTGGCGGTTCCTTCCTCCGTGTGCTTCATGGTGTGATGTGAAGCCAGTGAACAGACAGGCCTTCAAGAGCGTTCCTTGGAATGGTCGAGGTGTGTGTGTGTGTGTGTGTGTGTGTGTGTGTGTGTGTGTGTGTGTGTGTGTGTGTGTGTGTGTGTGTGTGAGGCATGTTTTTGTGTAGTTATACTGGAGCTTTTTGATGTGGAGTGTGATACACCAACATGATCGTCATGACCTCCCGAGTTGATCAACTACAAGGAATCCGGTAAAATTCTCATGTTTTAAACGCGCGCCATGTTAAGGTGTATAGAGCAGCCACGTCATTCCACAACATGGCATTCTAATTATAAAAGAGATAACAAAAATAATGATAACATTGTAACAAAGCATATATTGATTCATACTAATAATATTAACAACAATAATAATAGTGGCACTATTTGGCAATAATAATAACGAATGTATAATCCCCACCCAGTCCCAAACACATCTGGGTTTGTTGAAAGCTCAAGCAGTATAATCTCAGTTGATTAGGCTAATTAAAATTCAGCTATCATAATCCTCCAAATAAAGCGGCAGCAATAACTGTTTGGTACAGGAGTACAGGGTTTTACTGGGGCTTTCCAAAGGGGAGTGTGATGCACCAAACGTATCACCATAAGTTCCTACATTGATTCGACCAATGAAAATTTGGTCCAATGGACCAACCCACCATTTAATCTCCAAATAGCTGCGTTTCAATATGTATCATGCATGTGATAAGTAATGGCTTTGCATGTTTTGTGAATCTTGCAACCAAAATGAAATGCTTGATCCATGTGTATCCAGAGTATATAATTATATAATTCGGTATATAATTATATAGATTATATAAAATACCCGGTGTGTACCCCGGTTTAGAATAGGTACACCGTATCCTTGCGTGTCGTAAGAGGCGACTAAAAGGGTTGGCGTCAGGAAGGGCATCCGGCCAAAAAAACATTGCCTCAAAAAGAGAACCATGACAATCACAACTAGATATGGGCAGGGTACAGCCCGAAGTACCCCGTGGGGGACCCCACTCCCTCTCGTCAAAACTCAAGGTGGGGAACCCGATCGAAGCAAGGGTGGAAATCACTCCATCTGATGCCCGACGTGGAGATCGGTTTCTGAGGGTTGGGACATGGAATGTAGGGACAATGACAGGGAGATCAGGAGAAGTGGTGGAAGTATTGGTCAGAAGAAGAGTGGACATATGTTGTGTGCAGGAGACGAGATGGAAGGGAAGTGGTGTGAGAATGGTGAAGGGCAGGCAGGGACAGAAATACAAGTTTGTGTGGCAAGGGTGCCCGGAGAGCGTGAATGGTGTTGGTGTCCTGTTTTCTGAGGAGTTTGTAGACAGTGTGCTGAGTGTGACGAGAGTGAGTGAAAGGTTGATGATGGTGAAAATGATGATTGGAAAGCTCTTGGTGAACGTCATCTCGGGATATGCTCTGCAGGTTGGTCGGAGCGATGAAGAGAAGGACAAGTTCTGGTGTGCGATAGAGAAGCTGATGGAAAACGTGAAAGATGAGGAAGTTGTTGTGGTAGGAGGAGACCTAAATGGACATGTGGGAAGGAGTATGGATGGTTTTGAGGGAGTTCATGGGGTTTACGGATATGGTGTGAGAAATGGAGAAGGTGAAAGGATTTTGGAGTTTGCTGATGGTGCTGATTTGTTGATTTGTAATACTCAGTTCCAGAAAGAGGATAATAAGCTTGTTACATACACGTCAGGTGGGTCGACGACAACCGTTGACGACCTGATGGTGCGTAGGCGAGATAGGGGGCACCCCCGGGACACAAAGGTGATCCTGCGGGAGGAGGCTGTTTCACAGCACCACTTGGTTGTTTGCGACATAAGGGTGAAAGGTGCAAGGAGAGCTCGGCGGGTGAAATACCAACCGAGAATGAAGGTGTGGAGGATGAAAGAGGTGACAGTGAGGGAGGCATTAAAAGAGAGGCTGAGTAGGGCAGAGGATGATGTGGTTGAGCTTGAAAGTGATTGGATGTCAATGAAAGATAGTCTGTTGGGAGCCGTTGGTGAGGTATGTGGATGGACAAAAGGACCACCGAGGCACTCTGAAACATGGTGGTGGGATGATGAAGTTGGAAAGAAGATTGACGAGAAGAGGAAGAAGTTCAAGGAGTGGCAGAAGGCAAAGGGTACGGGGGCAGAAAAGGAAGAGCATGAAAGTTATAAGGCAGCCAAGAAGGCTGCAAAGAAAGAGGTAACAAAGGCGCATGAGGCATGTAGGAAAATGTTCGGAGAACGCTTGGTTTTGGAAGAGTGTCAGAGAGCGGTATTCAGGATTGCAAAGCAGATAGCGAAAGAGAGATGTGATGTGATGGGGGTGAGTTGCTTGAAGGATGAAGTGGGACAAATCGTTGTGGACCCAGATGGAATTAAAGGAAGATGGAAGAGATATATGGAAATACTGTTGAATGCAAAGAATGAATGGGATGGCAACATAGAGAGTAACCCAGTTTTAGGACAGGCAGAGAAGATAACCGAGAGGGAAGTTGAGGAAGCGATTAAAGCAATGAAGAGTAGAAAAGCGGGAGGGCCGACGGGGGTTGTGGGAGATATGTTGAAGGCAGCGGGAAATTGGGGTGTGAAGAGAATGACAGAGATCTGAAATCTGGTGGTGAAAGAAGGCCACATTCCAGTGGTTTGGGAACTGAGTTTCCTCGTCCCTCGATACAAGGGGAAAGGTGACCCTCTGGACTGTGGCTCATATCGAGCGATAAAGTTATTGGAGCATGGAATGAAGGTATTGGAAAGGGTGTTGGAGAGGAGGATAAGGAAGAAAGTGAAGATTGACAAAATGCAGTTAGGATTTATGCCAGGAAGAGGAACGACAGACGTGCTTTTTATTGTGAGGCAGTTGCAGGAGAAGTACATGGAGAAGAGGAAGAAGTTGTTTCTTGGGTTTGTTGATCTGGAGAAAGCATTCGATAGGGTTCCACGTGGGTTCCACGTGAAGTTGTGACATGGGCATTGAGGAAGTTAGGAGTGGAGGAATGGTTGATCAGAGTAGTGATAGCAATGTACAAAAGAGCATGCACAGCTGTAAGGACGAAGGACGGGAACAGTGGTGAGTTTGAGGTGAAGGTGGGAGTGCATCAGGGGTCGGTACTAAGTCCACTACTATTTGTAGCTGTGATGGAGGTGCTGGCTCGGAACGTAAAGGATAGTTTACCGTGGGAGTTGTTGTATGCAGATGATCTGGTGTTGATTGCAGAAAGTATGGATGGACTGAAGGAGAAGATGAACAAGTGGAAGGAATGTATGGAGACGAAAGGTCTGAAGGTGAATATCGGAAAAACAAAGGTGATGGCAAGTGGTAAAGCATGTGGTGAGGTGGAAAGAACTGGGATGTGGCCATGTGCTATGTGCAGGAAGGGTGTCGGAGTGAACTCAATTCAATGTACAATGTGCGCTGAGTGGGTTCATCAAAAATGTAGTGGTTTGAAAGGGTCATTAACCAGTGTGGCAGCTACATTCAAGTGTAAGGTGTGCACAGAGGGAGCTGCAGATGGAGGAAATGTTGAGTTGGATCTTGGAGACGGCGTGAAGCTGGAAGGTGTGAGAACATTTTGTTACCTAGGAGACATGCTGAATGGAGAAGGTGGATCAGACTCGGCAACGGTTACTAGAGTGAGATGTGCATGGAAGAAGTTTCGGGAACTGAGTGGCGTGCTGATGAGAGGGGAGTGTCGTTGAAGCTGAAGGGAAAGGTGTATGCTGCATGTGTGAGAAGTGTTATGATTTATGGGAGCGAGACATGGGTAATGAACGTAGAGCAGCACCGAAGGCTGGAAAGGGTGGAAATGCGAATGGTTCGGTGGATGTGCGGAGTATCGTTGAGATAGAGGAAGCCAAATGATGAATTGCGAAAGATGATGGGAATAGAGCCTGTGATGGATGCTGTGAAGAGAAACAGTTTGAGATGGTTTGGTCATGTGTTGAGGAAGGATGAAAGTGACTGGTTGAGAAGAGTGATGGAAATGAATGTGGAAGGAAGTAGAGGACAGGGAAGACCGAAAAAGACTTGGCTAAAGATGGTCAAAGAAGAAATGCGGGCAAGGGGGTTAACAAGGGGAGACGCAGAAAATAGGGCAAAATGGAGAAGATTGTCATGGGGACCGCCAGGCTAACCCCCGCTCTAGCAGGGAAAATGGCCTTAAAATGCCTGTTGTTGTTGTTTGTATATAAAATATAATTGTATAAGTATATAATTATAATTATTTATAATTATAATTATTTATAATTAGAATTATACAGACTTGGCATTTAATATGGAATATTTTTTTTGCGGGGGTGAACTTACTTTTCAAGATGTCTTAGAACCAAAAGTTCATTGGAATTATGTTGAAATTATTCTAGATTTTGTTAATGTGAACTTTAAAAGAAACAAAAACCACATTTGACATTTTGAAACAAATAAATTGATCCTTGAATGTGATGTAAACTGATATCGAACTCAATTCATGGACAGTACTGTGTTAAACTTCTGTACGTTTTCCAGAAGTATCTCTTTATTTTGCACTTTAGCCAAATATTTTTTTAACAAAAACAAAAGTTAAATTACGACTGGGATTACGGACAATAGAATTACACTTCAGTACTTCGTGTAACCCCCACGATCATTCAGGAGAGCACGTACACGTTGAGGCATGCTGTTCACGAGATTTGCCAAGGTTTGGACAGGAATCGCTTGCCATGCAGTGACAATAGCCTGCTGCAATTCACGCACAGAGGTCGGCTGCTGGTCCAAGTGGTCGATTTTATGCGTTAATTCTGCCCACAAGTTCTCTATCGGATTCATATCCGGGGACATGGCAGGCCACTCCATATGCTCTACACCACGGTCAGCAAGAAAGTGTTGGATCATGCCAGCACGATGAGGCCGTGCATTGTCATCTTGGAAGACAAAGTTTCCTCGAAAGGTTGCACGAGCAAATGGAAGCAATGTTTCTTCCAGAATGGCCCTGTACTTGAACTGGTTCAGGTTTCCATTCAGAACAACCAGGTCAGTTTTGCCCCCTGCATGAAAAGCAGCCCAAACGGTCACCCCACCACCTCCAGCTTGGACTCTTGGCACTATACAATCTTTGTTGTAGGCTTCATGCACTTGTCTGCGCATTCGGACGCGGCCATCTTGACGATAGACCGGAAATCTAGACACGTCACTGAAGATCACGTGATTCCAGTGTCCTGGCTGCCATTGACGGTGCTCTCTGGCCCACTGCAATTGGCGCTGGCGGTGTTGTCTGGTCAGGCGTGGCTTTCTCAGGGGACGCCTGGCACGATAGCCTGCTTGAACCAGTCATTGGTTGACTAGCCTTCTGGATACAGGCACATTTGTCAGTTGCTGCCACTCAGCCCTAAGCCGACTGGCTGACTTGGTACGGCCATTGCAGACTAACCGGTGCAGCTGGCAATCATCCCTCCTTGTGGTTCTGTGGGGACGTCCTGGCCTCGGTATTGGAGTAGGGACACCCCTCTGAGCATTTCGTTTCAGGATCTTTGACACCTGACCTTGAGTGATGCCATACTGCCGAACAATAGCATGCTGTTTCATGCCGTAATTTCGTAAAGCCAACACTCCATGACAAACAGCATTGTCGAGTTGACGGACCATCTCCAGAGGAAGCGGCAATAACTTTTGGAGACGTGCAGCAGTTGTTTTCCACTAATACAGAACGCAACAACCCTTGTATACCCGACTGTGAAGAAAATCATCAAATGCACCTGTCCGTACATTTTGCCACGCCACCTGTTATATAATCCTGTTGTTGACTTCTTGCTGCGACAGACAATCAGTGACATGGTTCTTTTAACAAAGAAATCACCAAAGTGTAAAAGAAACTCACCAGATTGATATACTGAGTTAAGAAAGTAAACCCAAGTCAAGAAAAAAAAAATATTCCATATTAAATGCCAAGTCTGTATATATAATTATATAAAGTATATTTTATATTTTAGAAAAACTAACATTCGTGTAAGACAAACATGCTTGGCAGGAAGAGTTGCAAATTGTACTCTAATGATGGAAGCTTCTTGAGAGCAAGTATGTCTGACTTGTGCTCATTTTATTTCAGGAAGATGGTATCAAGCCACATTTTAATTTCCGAAAGACAATGGTTTATTGTGTATGGAGATGAAGAATTGTCAGGTTTGAAGGACGGATCGAGCTGTGTTTCACATCAGCATAATAATATAAATCAAAGTCATGTTTGCAGATAGTTTCTCCCCATGGATGAAAGAAAATGGAAAATATAATTGGTCGAAGCACTGAACCCCAGTAGTGAGGTGGCTTCAGGACGAAAAATCCAAGGATCGTTACACGGTAGACAAAAGCATCATTTTTTTTTTTCACCAAAGCACCACATGGGCTTAAGGACTGAAAAAGGGTTATGCTCCAAAAAGTTGGGTAACAGGAAGGGCCCCGTATGACGTCATCATATTTTAATGACCTAAGAAAACAAACAAAATTGTGAAATTAGTTTGTATGCTGCAGTGGGATTTTAAGTTACTAAGTCTATGATTTTGAGGTCAAGGAATTAAATGATATCATAATTTACATTAAGCTGATCCATCAAGTGATATGATGTAATTATGACATCATCTCTTAATTATCGTATTTTTTAAAAACGCGATGAAACTGTAGAATTTCAATTTCTAAATGCCATAAATGGATTTTGAATTGTCTATCTTCATGTTTTTTTGGCCACGATATTATAATTTTAAAAATAATAAAAGTTTGTCGAAAAGTTGATGACAAAAGTTGAGATGGTCGAAAAAATTGTAAAAATGTATTGCTTGGACACACGCTCACACACACTCACACACCCACACTGAGCGGGTGACAGGATAATGAAGCAAATACCACATTTAAATTATTTACCAGAAGATCAATAGTAGGAGTTTATTATGATTAATAGCAAAAGTACCAAGCGTTTCCGGGTAACAATGAGTCGCTTCCTGACGGGAAAATGATATCCGCAATCTGTGTCCATCATCTAGAGGGAATTTTAAAAATACATCGCAGGTACAGTGGACTCGCAGTGGAGTGACACCCTATCCCAAGGAAGTTACACTCACAAACTGCTTACGAAGTACCAGGCTATGCTTCTGCAATTTAACAAGTGAATCCTCTTGGATTGCGCTGAGGTTCGGGCATGGAATTTCGAGCCTCGATCATGGTTCGAGCCTCGATCTTGTATACAAAAATAATAATAATAATAATAAGAACCTTGGGCCGAATCTCGCGCTTCACCAGTGCGCGTGCGCGAATTTACGTCACGTCGGCAGCGAGAAGGGGTTCCCCAACACGAACCAATCAGGAACTGCCACGTCACACTTATATGATCTCAGAATTCCTGTGACAGGAATTCGCGTTACACTGGCTGGAAGTCATTCGCTAGAGGCGCTTCCTCAGCGCTAATAAACCATTCGTGTAAGACAATCACATTCTTTTGCTCCTTCAGCTGAAATGTATCATTCAGTTTCAGTAACACACACAATAACACACACACACACACACACACACACACACACACACACACACACACACACACACACACACACACACACATAGTAACAAACACACACACGCACACACATAGTAACACACACACACACACATAGTAACAAACACAGTAACACACACACACACACACACACACACAGTAACACACACACAGTAACACACACACACAGTAACACACACACACACAGTAACACACACACCCACAGTAACACAGTAACACACACACACACACACAGTAACACACATACACACACACACACACACACACACATACACACACACACACACACAGTAACACACACACACACTAACACACACACACACTAACACACACACACAGTAACACACACACACAGTAACACACACACACACACACACACACACACACACAGTAACACACACAGACACAGTAACAAACACACACACACACACAGTGACACACACACATAGTAACACACACACACACACATAGTAACAAACACACATAGTAACACACATACACACACACACACACACACACCCACACACACACACCCACACACACACACACACCCACACAGTAACACACACACAGTAACACACACACATAGTAACACACACATATAGTAACACATACACACAGTGACACACACACACACCCAGTGACACACCCACACACAGTGACACACACACACAGTGACACACACACAGTAACACACACACACACATACACAGTAACACACACACACACACACAGTAACACACACACACAGTAATACACACACACAGTAATACACACACACACACGCACACACACATATAGTAACACATACACAGTGACACACACACACACACAGTGACACACACAGTGACACACACACACACACAGTGACACACACACACACACACAGTGACACAAACACACACACACAGTGACACACACACACAGTGACACACACACACAGTGACACACACACACACACACAGTGACACACACACAGTGACACACACACACACAGTGACACACACACACACAGTGACACACACACACACACACACACACACAGTGACACACACATTGACACACACAGTGACACACACACACCGTAACACACACACACAGTAACACAGTAACACACACACCGGCACCGATCCCGTATAGCAATGTGTATATCTATCACCGGCAACGATCTCGTATAGCGAGATGCATATATCTATCACCGGCACCGATCTCGTATAGCGAGATGCGTTTTACCTGACAAAGTTAAATAAATAAAAAATGACACCAGAACGTGAATCCCAGCCTCGCTTAAATAAATGCAAATGTACACCTAGTTATAAAATCACAAGATATGGTAAATTTTGTCAGATTTCACTCCAGATTTGGACATTTAGTCAACAGCATCCAATCCTCATATCCGAATCCAGATTTTTATGATATGCTTCAATTATGTAATGATAATTAATTAATTATGTTATGTAAATAATTATCATTACATGCCTTGCCTTGGAAACACGATCGATTATAATCGATCATGTTTCGAAGGCAAGGCATGTTTGAGTAGGCCAAAACAAAATGGTGGCTTTAGAACCCAGTGAGGTGCAGTGGGCTGACCAAGATGGTGGGACGCCATATTGGTTAACCACCACATCGTTTTTTTTTTTGTTATGAGCACCTCGTTAATCTTCTTCAAAAAGGACGTTATAACACTCAAACACCCTGTTTTCATCCCTGCAATCTGTTGGAGGTCCAGGTGTATGCATGCAAAGTTTTGGGCAGCTAGGTTTCATGGTTTTGGAGTTATGGAGGAGACAGACGGACAGACGGATGGACAGACACTGCCTTTTATTATTATTTATTATTATTCTTCCTTAATGACACAATTATTCCCATGTCCTTCTGGGGTGGCCAGGTGAAGCTTGCCCCAAGTCTTTCATGAACCGGCTGGCCAGGCATGACGTTTGACTGAGGTTAGGATGGGGTTTTGGAATTTGGCAATGGTGCGATAGTTCACCTAGTCTTGGCGAAGGACACCGTGGCATCTTTAATGTCCACCAACTCATGCCTGCAGCTCGGGCGCCCAGTTTAATGTCCATCGTGGATTGATGGCACAAGCAATGATGACTCACCCTGCTCGTGAAACATAGGGACGAGAGTTTATAGCTGGGCCGATGTTCGAACCCAGGCTATACAGCTCAGAGGTGAGTGGGAGTTCGGGAGTTACAGTATCACATGAAAATTTACCACGGTATCAATATACCATTTTGGGGGGGTTTGTTTGGGAGTAATTAATTAGGTATGACATTATAATAACATCATTACACCTTGCATTTTATTTCAGAGAAAGAAAGAGATATCACCATCAAACTTCTTGGCCACAAAAACATAGAGATAGTCACTTGGAACTTAGATATGTCATTTAAAGTTTTAAGTTCCACATTTTTTAAGACAAGAGATGCTAACGTCATAATGACATCATAACACCTAATGGATCAGTTTCAATGAAAATTAAACTATTTTCTTTGTTGTATAAGGTAATTAACATGATGATGTCATTCAAGACCCTTCCGGTTATGCAATTCTTTGGAGGATGACTTTTTTTAAATCCTTAAGCCCATGTGGTCCTTTGGTGGGAAAATGGTGCTTTTGACCGCGGTGTAACGATCCCATCATTAAGTCACCTCCCTGCAGGGAGTGCCAATGGAGAGACGAGTTTATCGGAAAAGTTTGCTCAATAATGACAAAGAACGCCCATACATAGTCGGCATTGAAAAACTTCCTGCAGGTAATTCCACTGTGAGGAATGCCACTTTATGAACAATCTAATGGCGTCTTGTCTGTCACCTCGGATTCAGACTTGAAATTTGCGAGTTTGTGAGTCCATGTTGTGCAGGTGGATTCCATCGTGAGGAAGTAAAATTAGGTGAAAACGAGGATCCGTCACAAATTTTGCATCGGCATATCTTCAGTGTTCCATGTGGATGATTTCATCGATATTCCCAACAATGACGATGCTTCAATGTTATTGATGCGTTCTGTTCGAGCAATAACGCATTATTTCAATGGCATGAAGAACGTTTCCTAGTTTCATTTATTTGGATAAAGCTTCGTCGTCGGGAGGAATTGATTTGCTTCCATATCTTCATTGCCTCTTATATCTTCAGATCTTTCTACGGTGAAGCCAAAAAAGCTACAGCAAATGAGGATTTCATTCCAACTGTCGGAAATCTTGATGCGAACATTACATCCATGCTTTGGTAAATCGCTTGAGTTTTATGTCTGAAGAATTTTAGGCACAAATGCAACTGTCACTAAAAAAAAAAAAAACGAGTTTGCGAGTTGCGAGCATGTTGCGAGTTGCGAGCATGTTGCGAGTTGCGAGCGAGTTGCGAGCATGTTGCGAGTTGCGAGCATGTTGCGAGTTGCGAGCATGTTGCGAGTTGCGAGCGAGTTGCGAGTTGCGTGTCACTAAAGCATGTTAAAAGGATTTCTTTTTTTGGTTGTTTGGATATATTACCGGAGCAGGGTATGTCACTTAAATAAGATGCATGAATCTTCAACGTTCCAAGAGATCATTTGCTGGCAGATCGTCATCGGCAATCCCATGACGTGTGATCAGAGCTCCAACTCCTGCTGCTAATGATTGCAAAATGAACTTGAAAGCATCTCAAAACGCAAAGCAAACCGTGTCCACAATTTTTGTTTGTTCTTTAACTCAACTTGACGAAAAACAACAGCTAAAAAGAAAAGAAAAAATATACATATATTACTTAGTGTTGTTCATATTCTCATGGTAAAGGTTTGTTGAAAATTTGATGATACAAGCTCAAATAGTAAATAAAGAAGCACGGAAGCGACTACAAAACCCGACCGCCTTGCACTGCATGAAGGATGGGCAAGTAAGGCTTAGTTTACTTACTGTAACTTTGCCCTTTGACATTTTGACCCAATTTTTAACAAGACCTCTCCATATTCTTATGATAAAGGTTCGATAAAAATTTGGTGACAAAAGCTCAAATGGTAAACAAGTTATGGCTTGGACAGACAGACAGACAGACACACGCACACACACACACACACGCTTTTGATAGTGTCCCACAATCATGGATGATAAAATGCATGCAAGTATACGAGATCACCCCGCAAATAATGAAACTGATTGAGGAAGCAATGGAGCTCTGGAATACCACATTGATAGTGCAGCACTCGGAAGGAAAGATTGAAATACCAGGAGTGAAGATACGACGCGGGATTTTCCAGGGAGACAGCCTTCTCTCCCCTCCCCCCCCCCCCCCCCCAACTTTCCTGTGTTTTCCTGAACCCACTCAGCATCTTCAATAATGAGCAAGTACATGGATACACCCAAACACTACCATCCATGAGAAGAGCATCCAAATAAACAGGGAAGTTGACACAACTACTGTGTAAGGATGATTTACAGCTCTTCACAACAAAAAATTGTCAGAATAACTAAAATGAGTGAAATGGTATTCCAAAGACATTCAGGATTCCTTTAAATGAAGTTAATTTCACAACAACCCATATTCATCTTTAGTTAAATTGTAAACCTCAAAACATAGTTCCCGTACCTAAAGTAAGAACTTTAACCTGTAATCAAATGACTAGTTTCCCGACGGCACCGATCATCAGCTGGGCACCGTTCTTCCTCGTGGTTTTCATCCTTTCAGCCCAAGAGCTCTCCAAATGGTGGATCCACAACCTCAGTCATGTATCCACATCAGTAGCTTACCTACATGACCTGGACACACACACATGAATGTGGATACTTTGAGACCTGGGAGGGCTCTGCACCACCTTTTGAAACTCGCATATGGATATAACAAATTGTGTGTTTGTCTGTCTGTGTGTGTTTGCCTATGTGTGTGTGTTTGTCTGTCTGTGTGTGTTTGTCTGTCTGTGTGTGTTTGTCTGTCTGTGTGTGTTTGTCTGTCTGTGTGTGTCTGTATGGGTGTGTGTGTTTGTCTGTCTGTTTGTGTTTGTCTGTCTGTGTTTGTCTGTCTGTGTTTGTCTGTCTGGGTTTGTCTGTCTGGGTTTGTCTGTCTGGGTTTGTCTGTCTGGGTTTGTCTGTCTGGGTTTGTATGTCTGGGTTTGTCTGTCTGGGTTTGTCTGTCTGGGTTTGTCTGTCTGGGTTTGTCTGTCTGTGTTTGTCTGTCTGTTTATGGGTGTGGCCTTGACGTCACCCGTTCCTGCTCCCACCGAAGGGCAACCCAGTGTCCCCCACCCTCTCCACCACGCACCTCTGACCCCAAAACCACGGGACTTGTGTGAGAACCGCACTGTTCCGTTGAGATTCCTGCCCTGCTTCATTCCCATCGGAGTTAAACCTTTAACCTCTTCTCCCCCCCCCCCTCCCCCCCTATTCCGCCATTTTGTGTTCCCTGTCCAGGGCTTTGCATCCATTTCACAAAGCCTCCCATCTGCAGACAATGGCTCCGATGCACCACAAATGTGCACTCGTGAAAGACTTGCCCCACCCTGTCCGCAAAAGTAGGGTTACTATATTTGAACTTTCAAAAAAGAAGACACTCCGGTGTGTTCATGTACGAGTATTATTGGTGTGTTCATGATGGACTTTCCCTGGCCGATTCGTGTGATACTTGGGCCAGAGACCTCCCTCTGGCCAAGCCCACAGAAACGTGGGATTAATGGTTGTGGACATTGGAAAAAGGGAAGAGTCTCCTTTGGCATTATCTGGGTGGGACTTTGTTCAAACATTTTCTGCAGTCAGTGGTCTGGTCCAGACCCTTCCCTCAACTTGGCCATGATTTGGAGGTGGCGGGATGCCCTTTTTGGATGGTTTTGTAAAAGTCCAGATGTCCCGGTGGGTGGGTCACTCCAGGTGGTGTCCTCCCTCTCGGACGGGGTGGTGGTTTCTTCCCGGGTTCGGAAGTGTCAAACTTCTGTGAAAATTCTGTTGCTTAGCCGAGATGTGTATTTTGAAGCGGTTTGTTATTTTGAAAAGTTTCTTTGTGAATGACGTCATCGTGTTGTTGTCTTTTTCCAAAGGTGAAAAAAAACGTCGTTTGACAAGAAGTGTATCTTCACCAAAATCTAATCGATTCGTCTTTGTCACACAACCAACCTGTCCACCAAGTTTCATCCGAATCTATTCGGGTTTGTTTTGGGTTGTTCGCCAGTTCAAGAAAGACTGGCCAAAAGCATTCCAAAAACCACACACTCCAAAAGGTGGGAATATTTGGAGTCATTAAAAAAGTAGCCATAGATCATGGTACATAGAAGTCATATAAGCATCATGTACAAAGACTTTTAATTGTCCACCAATTTTGTTTCATAATTACACTGATCCGGTTTACGTGGATTCAAATCATGAAAAACCAACTCCTTGTAATATGAACAATGTCCCAATGGTTTCATGCGCAATAAATTAACATGCATTACACAAACTCACTGACACCACCTAATGTCCTCACACCTCAAACTTGCACATTACAATTCTGGCCTTGGTTTATAATAAGGGGATGAAACATTCATCTGGGATAAAAACGCTTCAGCTCTTCTGGATTTGTGCAGCCTGACAAAACAGATCCAGCTTCTCACTACAGCCCGTTATATAGTATTGCAGTATGACATATCCCATAGGCAGCTGAAGTGGGAAGTACATTCTGCTTTGTAAGCTTGCACAAAGCTGGAAGAGTTTATGACTTTCAGTGTAATCATCCCGGCTGCCTTTACAGATCTGCTGGCATGGATCAAAGCCACAAAGACATTTGGCAGACGCGTCGTGCTGGTCAGGATCCATCCGCAAATAGCCATTGGACACCTGTTAACTGGTCCCACAACAGTGAAGGTATGTAATTTATATTTAGTCTTTCGGTAAAAAATAAAAAATAGATTTTAAAAAACCACAATCTTTATATTTAGTAAAAAAAATTTTTTGAGCAAACTGGAACAGTACTCGGTAAAGCGCATGCAAACTTGCATACCTCCACCAGGCTGGACAGTTTACGTTTTGTTTCCCACTCATTGGTCAGATCTGGATACGGTCCTGAACGAAATATGAATCATCTTGTACTTGTCACCAAGCCATCTCATCCACCACGTTGTTTCTCACTTGTTTTTGTCACAAATGTGTGTGTAAATATATATATATATATATATATATATAAATATATATATATATATATATATATATATATATATATATATATCTATATATATATATATATATATATATATACATATATATATATATATATATATATATATATATATATATATATATATATATATATATATATATATATACGAGCTTGGCTCGGCTCGCTGAGCTCGTCTCACCGAGCGTCGTTACTGAGGAACGGGCTTATTTTAGCTGAGGATATTGACTGTACCTGAGTTGCTGTGTTGTCAAGATTTACACCAATCATAATACAAACAATTATTTTGCACAAATGTATTTGTTGTGTTTGTGATATTACATTTTTAGAGGAAATTTAGGTTGAAGATTTAGGTTGAATGTTCTTTTTTCAAGAAAGAACCCCTCAGAACATACCGTCATGTGAAAAAGTAAGTACACCCCATGTAAAGTTTTGACTTTTTCAACATATTTCAACATACAGCTATTTGATCTTCATTTAAACAATATTGATAGATAAAGGTGATATAATATAACAAATATAATGAAACATTTACATTTTGTAGTCCATTGTATAATTTAAATAAACATAAATGCAAATTTCGCATGTGGAAAAAGTAAGTACACCCTTGGCTCTAATAGGTGGTATTGCCCCCGTTGGCAGAAACAACCTCAAGTAGGCGTTTCTTGTAACTGTCTACCAGTCTCTGACATCGACTGGAAGAAATTTTTGCCCACTCCTCCATGCAGAATTCTTTAAACTGTGCGATGTTTGAGGGGTTTCTTGCATGCACAGCTCGTTTCAAATCCCCCCACAACATCTCGATGGGATTTAGATCCGGGCTTTGACTTGGCCATTCCAGAAGCCTCAATTTCTTTATTTTCAGCCATTCTTTGGTGGATTTAGTGGTCTGTTTAGGGTCATTGTCATGTTGCAAGGTCCACCTTTGGTTGAGCTTCAACTTTCCGACAGATGGCCTCACATTATCCTCAAGCACCCTCTGGTATAATGAAGAATTCAGAGTGGATTCCATGATGGTGAGCTTCCCAGGCCCTTATGCAGCAAAGCTGCCCCCAAACCATAATATTTCCACCATCACGCTTCACAGTTGGTATCACGTTCTTGTGGTCAACTGCTGTCTTTGGTTTTCGCCAAACATGTCTTCTGGTACTGTGGCCAAATAGCTCTACCTTTGACTCATCTGTCCAGAGCACATTGCTCCAGAAGTGCTGGTCTTTGCCTAGGTGTTCATTGGCAAACTTTAGTCTTGCCCTGATGTTCTTTCTGGACAGCAAAGGTTTCCTCCTGGCACACCTCCCATGTAGATCCAAGTTGTGCAGCCTCTTTCTAATGGTAGACGTGTGCATTTTGACATCAACAGTGGCAAGAGCTACCTGTAGGTCCCGTGATGACATTCTGGGGTTCGTCGAGACTTCTTTCAGCATCTTGCGGTCTGTCCTCGGGCTGAACTTGCTGGGGCGGCCTGGCCTGAACAAGTTGGCAGTTGTTTGGAATCTCCTCCACTTGTAGATGATCTTCCGGACAGTCGAATGATTGATTTCAAATTGTTCGGAGATCTTTTTAAATCCCTTCCCAGACTCGTCGGCATCTATAACCTTCTTTCTGAAGGCCTCAGAGAGCTCTTTTGATCTCGGCATGGTGACGCCACACACTTCAACAACAAAGAGCCAACCAAACCAAATAAGACAGGTTCCTCCAACATCCTCTCTGAAGATGTTCTAATCATTTGAACCTGCGCTGGTGCACCTGATACTAATTTTAGGTATTTGAAGTAGTGATAAATGTAGGGGTGTACTTACTTTTTCCACATGCGAAATTTGCATTTATGTTTATTTAAATTATACAATGGACTACAAAATGTAAATGTTTCATGATATTTGTTATATTATATCACCTTTATCTATCAATCTTGTTGAAATGAGGATCAAATAGCTGTATGTTGAAATATGTTGAAAAAGTCAAAACTTTACATGGGGTGTACTTACTTTTTCACGTGACTGTACATCGGGGAGGGGTCGGTGCAGACTGGAAGCTTGAGACGATTACACCTCACCACCAAGTAATTCAAAACACCTCACCACCAAGTAATTCAAAACACCTCACCACCAAGTAATTCAAAACACCTCACCACCAAGTAATTCAAAACACCTCACCACCAAGTAATTCAAAACACCTCACCACCAAGTAATATAAAACACCTCACCACCAAGTAATTTAAAACACCTCACCAACAAGTAATTCAAAACACCTCACCACCAAGTAATTCAAAAGACCTCACCACCAAGTAATTCAAAACACCTCACCACCAAGTAATTTAAAACACCTCACCACCAAGTAATTCAAAACACCTCACCACCAAGTAATTCAAAACCCCACCACCAAGTAATTTAAAACACCTCACAGCAATAAAACACGTAATAAAAACACCTCACCACCACGAAATTAAAAACACCTCACCACCACGAAATTGAAAACACCTCACCACCAAGTAATTCAAAACACCTCACCACCAAGTAATTCAAAACACCTCACCACCAAGTAATTCAAAACACCTCACCACCAAGTAATTCAAAACACCTCACCACCTAGTAATTCAAAACACCTCACAGCCATAAAACACCTAATAAAAAACCCTCACCACCGCGTAATTTAAAACACCTCACCACCAAGTAATTTAAAACACCTCACCACCAAGTAATTCAAAACACCTCACCACCAAGTCATTTAAAACACCTCACAGCAATAAAACACGTAATAAAAACACGCAATAAAACACCTCACCACCACGAAATTAAAAACGCCTCACCACCACGAAATTGAAAACACCTCACCACCAAGTAATTCAAAACACCTCACCACCAAGTAATTTAAAACACCTCACCACCACGAAATTGAAAACACCTCACCACCACGAAATTGAAAACACCTCACCACCAATGTAATTCAAAACACCTCACCACCAAGTAATACAAAACACCTCACCACCAAGTAATTCAAAACACCTCACCACCAAGTAATTCAAAACACCTCACCACCTAGTAATTCAAAACACCTCACAGCCATAAAACACCTAATAAAAAACCCTCACCACCGCGTAATTTAAAACACCTCACCACCAAGTAATTTAAAACACCTCACCACCAAGTAATTCAAAACACCTCACCACCAAGTCATTTAAAACACCTCACAGCAATAAAACACGTAATAAAAACACGCAATAAAACACCTCACCACCACGAAATTAAAAACGCCTCACCACCACGAAATTGAAAACACCTCACCACCAAGTAATTCAAAACACCTCACCACCAAGTAATTTAAAACACCTCACCACCACGAAATTGAAAACACCTCACCACCACGAAATTGAAAACACCTCACCACCAATGTAATTCAAAACACCTCACCACCAAGTAATACAAAACACCTCACCACCAAGTAATTCAAAACACCTCACCACCAAGTAATTCAAAACACCACACCACCAAGTAATTCAAAACACCGCACAGCCATAAAACATGTAATAAAAACACCTCACCACTGAGTAGTTTAAAACACCTCACCACCAAGTAATTCAAAACACCTCACCACCAAGTAATTTAAAACACCTCACCACCAAGTAATTCAAAACACCTCACCACCAATTAATTCAAAACACCGCACCACCAATTAATTCAAAACACCTCACCACCAAGTAACTTAAAACACCTCACAGCCATAAAACACGTAATAAAAACACCTCACCACCACGAAATTAAAAACACCTCACAACCACGAAATTTAAAACACCTCACAGCCATAAAACAGTTAATAAAAACACCTCACAGCCACGAAATTAAAAACACCTCACCACATCATTTAAAAACACCTCACCACCAAGTAATTTAAAACGCCTCACCACCAAGTCATTTAAAACACCTCACCACCAAGTAATTTAAAACACCTCACCACCAAGTAATTTAAAACACCTCACCACCAAGTAATTTAAAACACCTCACCACCAAGTAATTCAAAACACCTCACCACCAAGTAATTTAAAACACCTCACCACCAGGTAATTCAAAACACCTCACCACCAAGTAATTTAAAACACCTCACCACCAAGTAATTTAAAACACCTCACCACCAAGTAATTTAAAACACCTCACCACCAAGTAATTCAAAACACCTCACCACCAAGTAATTTAAAACACCTCACCCCCAAGTAATTCAAAACACCTCACCACCAAGTAATTCAAAACACCTCACCACCAATTAATTTAAAACACCTCACAGCCATAAAACATGTAAGAAAAACACCTCACCACCACGAAATTAAAAACACCTCACCACCGAGTAATTTAAAACACCTCACCACCAAGTAATTTAAAACACCTCACCACCAAGTAATTCAAAACACCTCACCACCAAGTAATTTAAAACACCTCACCACCAAGTAATTTAAAACACCTCACCATCAAGTAATTTAAAACACCTCACCACCAAGTAATTCAAACACCTCACCACCAAGTAATTTAAAACACCTCACCACCAAGTAATTCAAAACACCTCACCACCAAGTAATTTAAAACACCTCACCACCAAGTAATTTAAAACACCTCACCACCAAGTAATTTAAAACACCTCACCACCAAGTAATTCAAAACACCTCACCACCAAGTAATTCAAAACACCTCACCACCAAGTAATTTAAAACACCTCACAGCCATAAAACATGTAAGAAAACACCTCACCACCACGAAATTAAAAACACCTCACCACCGAGTAATTTAAAACACCTCACCACCAAGTAATTTAAAACACCTCACCACCAAGTAATTTAAAACACCTCACCACCAAGTAATTCAAAACACCTCACCACCAAGTAATTTAAAACACCTCACCACCAAGTAATTCAAAACACCTCACCACCAAGTAATTTAAAACACCTCACCACCAAGTAATTGGATCTCGCGAGATCTTGGAGACGGCGGCAGGGATTTTCGAAGCTCCACACGGTCTCCACGTTTTTCGAAGTTAAGTCTGTTCACAATTTTATTTTGTCGAAACTGTATTTATCTTTCGGTGTGTGAAGTTATTGTGTGCAAGGTTGTTTCTCGGTGTTTATCTTTCATAAATTGATCGTCTGTTTGCCGTGTCGCGAGCAAGGCCTTGTACAGTGTGCACTGTACAACCTTGAGGCTTTGTTTTTCTCTCAGTGGTCCGTCGTTTGTGATCCAATAACTTTCGTTCTCTGTATTCCCAGGCTTTTCACCCATAGCCTACTTCCTTGTGTAAATCTCAACTCAAAAAAAAAACAAACAAAAAACACAAAAAACATTTCCTTCTCTGTTCTCATTCGTTTATTCATTCTTATTCGTTCGTTCGTTCTTCGACCACGTGTTTCTCCCCCATTTCCCCAGATAGTTTTCACTCATTAACCTTCAATGTTTACACTTTCCCCTCAAGTTATGTATTCCGTCATATTTTATAACACCTTTTTCTTCTTCTTCTTTAAAAGGCTGCTTTCGACTTGCTCACCAAATCAATTCATCCCAAAAAAAATATCCATCTCCTATAGTGCCTTTGTTCTACATTCCCTAAACTCTCCTGCACTCCATCCTCCATCCAGCGTCCTTAAACGTATTTTTAACTCGAAGGTCACAAGAAACTCATTTTGCAATAAATGTTCGTTTCCCATAAATCGTACACTTTCAAAAATCCAATTTCACCCCTCCCCTCCAAATCTTCCCCATAACCCCTCCCCTCCAAATCTTCCCCATCACCCCTCCCCTCCAAATCTTCCCCATCACCCATCCCTTTCAAATCTCCCCCCTTGCCCCCTCCCTCCTAAACTACTCCCTCACCCCTCCCCGCCAAGACGCCCCCTCGCCCCTCCCCTCCTAGACTCCTGCCTCACCCCTCCCCTCCAAATCTCCCCCATATCCCATCCCTTTCAAATCCCTCCCCTTGTCCCTTCCCTCCCAAACTCCCCCCTCACCCCTCCCCTTCAAATCTCCCCACCCTCATTGCTTCTCAATTTCCCCCCGCTCACTCCCCCTCCTCAAAGCGTCCTCCCCGCTTCTTCCCCCTTCAAACTCTCACCTCCATCTCCCCCAACCTTCTGCCTCGCTCTTCCCCCTCCTCAAATAACACCTCATTGTGGCTCACCCAATCACCATCAAACCTTTTGTCCGCCCCATCCTTCCCTTTCTCCGAGCTATTCTGAAATCTCTGACACACCTTCAACAGCTCTCCCTATCTCTTCCACCTCTTCCACATCTTACCCTACCCCTCCTCCCCCCTGTTCTGTATCTGATGCTCCCCCTTCCTCTTCATTAACGGTATGGACCTCAAACATCCGGGGCCTTCGTTCAAACTTAACTGATCTCTCCATACAGGTTGCTTCTGTCAAACCAGACGTGATCTGCTTAACAGAAACTTTCCTCCTTTATGATGTCTCTGATTCCATAGTATCTCTCCCGGGCTACTCCCTCCTCCGGTATGATAGACCTGAGCCTCGTCCTGGAGGCGGGGTTGCTATCTTTATCAAAAACTCTCTTCCTCACTCGCCCTGCACTGCACTCTCTCCACCTCACCCCCAGGAATACCTCTGGCTACGGCTTCCCCTTCGCTCCCACCTCTTGTTCATATGTGTGTTGTACCGTCCACCAAACAGTGATGACTCCATCTACATCTCGCTGTCTGATGATATGGACCAACTTCTATCTACTCATCCCAACTCTCTCTTCCTCATATGTGGTGATTTCAACTGTCATCATGCCAGTTGGCTGGGTGTGGGTACCTCTCTCACCAGCCATGGCTCCTCAGCAAAGGACTTCTGCGACTCACTGGGACTGACACAATCTGTCAATTTCCCGACCCGGATCTCAGTCAACGGAACATCTTCTCTTCTGGACTTGGTTATGACTAACTTCCCTGAAAATGTCTGCTGCTCTTCTTCTGCTCCGATCGGATCATCTGATCATGTCCTTGTTAAAGTGGACATCTCTCTGACCATCCTCAGGGAGCCTGCTCAGCGTCGACGAGTCTGGCATTTCACTCAGGCCAACTGGCACGGTCTTCAAGCAGCCATCAATCATCTGGACTGGTCTCCCATCTCTACCACCTCTGACATCAACTCATCCTGGGAATTCTTCCAAAGTAAATTGCTCTCTCTCATGCACAGATTTATCCCATCTCGTCTTCAGTTGTCATACCCTTCCTCCCGTCCATGGTACACGGAATCTTGTGGTGAGGCTGTTGCCCAGAAACAACTTGCCTTCGTCTCCTGGAAAGCAAATCCAACGGAAGGAAATCTCATTTCCTTTCACAAAGCCCGAAACAAGTGTGTGTCCACCCTCAGGAGAGCCAGGAAACAATATCTCTCCGTTCTCAAGACCGAACTCTCTTATCTGTCTCCCTCTTCCAAATCCTGGTGGCGTCTGGTCAAATCCGTTTCTGGTGTTTGTTCCCCCTCCATCCCCTCCCTTACCTCAAACGGCTACACAGCTGACTCCGCACGTGAAAAAGCTGAATGCCTCAACTCTGTGTTTGCCTCTAAATCTTGTGTCCCAAACCCATCCCTCTCTGTACCCACCATACCCAGTCGTACCCTGCTGCTCCTGGACTCCGTGTCCTTTCCTCCTGACAAGGTGGAAAAGTTTCTGTCAACCCTCGACTCTGATTCTGCAACTGGACCCGACGGCATCAGCCCACGGGTCCTAAAATCCTGCTCTGCTGCTCTATCTCACCCTCTCTCTGTTCTCTTCACCCTCTCTTTTGCTCAAGGTCAACTGCCATCTGCTTGGAAATCAGCCAACATCACCGCTTTGCACAAAAAAGGTGCAAAAACAGATCCGAGCAACTACAGACCAATCAGCCTTCTCCCAATTATCAGCAAAGTCATGGAATCCATCATTGCTTCTGATATGAAATCTTTCCTCTTCTCCAATGGCTTGATCTCTGATCATCAATTTGGTTTCAGACCAGGTCACTCTACTCTGGACATGCTGCTTCTGCTGTCTCAACAATGGATGGAGGTCCTCAATGCCAAACAGGAAATTAGAGCTGTCTCCCTCGACATATCACGTGCCTTCGACACGGTCTGGCACCCCGCTCTGCTCACCAAACTCTCCTCCTTTGGTATCCATGGAAATCTCCACGCATGGCTGGCGGACTTCCTCTCTAGTCGTCGTCAACGTGTGGCCCTGAATGGGTTTCTCTCATCTCCTCTTCCTGTTCAGGCTGGAGTTCCCCAAGGCAGTGTTCTGGGCCCCGTGCTTTTTCTGGTCTTCATCAATGATCTCTCTGACTCTCTCGAAAATCCTCTCTATCTCTTTGCTGATGACTCCACTCTCTGCCGCTCCATTCCTCTTCCCTCAGATCGGCAGTCTGCTGCCTCCTCACTCTCTGAAGACCTGGACAAAATCACAGACTGGTCAAACAAGTGGAACATGTCTTTCAATCCTGACAAATCTCACACTCTTACTATGTCTCTCCGAAAAGATCGACTGGACAACCCTCCCATCTACTTTCTCAACAATCCTCTCCAAGAAGTTCTGTCGCTCAAGATTTTGGGTCTCACTATCTGCCATGATCTTTCTTGGGAAAACCACATTTCCAAGCTGGCCTCCAAAGCCAGTCGCCGACTGGGCATCCTCCGTCGTGCGAAGTCCTTCCTCGGCACACCTGAGCTCCTCACCACATACAAGGCCTTCATCCGCAGCTCAATGGAATACTGTTCTCCCCTATGGGCCGGTGCTCCTGCCTCACACCTAGCTCGGCTTCACGCTGTTGAAACCAAAGCTTTCAGAATTATTGGAATCTCCCGCGATGAAGCTATCTCTGAGGGCCTTTCACTCACTCACCGCAGGCAGGTAGGTGGTCTTTCTGTCTTCTACCGACTCCTCTCCGGCCTTGCACCCCCAGCTCTCTCTGTGCTCTGTCCCCCAAATATTCCTACAGGTCGCACAAGATCTGCCAGCAACCCTCTGATGGTTAAACTGCCGAAATCTCGGCTCTCCGCTCACCTTCACTCTTTCATTCCTCTTTTCTCCCGCCTCTGGAACAAACTCCCTCACTCCCTTCAATCCCACTCCTCCCTCCAGGTCTTTAAAACAGCTGTTCACCACCATCTCTTATCTTCCCCCATCCAAAACCTTGATCTTTTCTACCCCCGCTAATTCACCCCAGATCCACCTTGTTTGAAATTCCAACTTCTTTCCTGGTAGTCCTGGCAGTGTCCATATGTTTTATACCTCTCCCACTGCCCCCTTCCCACGCCCCCCCCCCCCAAAGCCCTCGCCCTCTCTCAGATCTCTCGATGTCTCCATGTCTCTCGGTCCCTGCTCTCAAATGTTGTGTTTGTGTCCTTCCCCCTCTCTCCCCATCTTGTCTACCGCTCCCGATGTTATATGTTTTATGTGTCGGTTTGTCTTTCTGTGTGATTAATGTTCGCTCTTTCACGAGCCTCGATATTGTATACAAAAAAAAAAAAAAAAAAAAAAAAAAAAAAAAAAAAACACCTCACCACCAAGTAATTTAAAACACCTCACCACCAAGTAATTCAAAACACCTCACCACCAAGTAATTTAAAACACCTCAGCCATAAAACATGTAATAAAAACACCTCACCACCACGGAATTAAAAACACCTCACCACCACATCATTTAAAAACACCTCACCACCAAGTAATTTAAAACACCTCACCACCAAGTAATTCAAAACACCTCACCACCAAGTAATTTAAAACACCTCACAGCCATAAAACAGTTAATAAAAACACCTCACAGCCACGAAATTAAAAACACCTCACCACCACATCATTTAAAAACAGCTCACCACCAAGTAATTCAAAACCACCACAACGTTATTTAAAAAACATTCACAACCACGGAAACAATAGTTTGAGGGAGTCGCTATATATATACGCATACGGGCAGGTACGGTTAGCTTTGGCTAATTCGCCCATCACGGACCCTCGCGCCCTGGCCAAGAAGGCCGATAAATTTTTCTCGGCCGGGCGACATGTCGGAGCGGCCGCCTGGGGCCCTGGGCCGACCGAGGCAATGCCTGCGCCATGACCGGCGCCTCCACCGGCCGAGTCCGCGCCACTGACGGCAGCGGCCGCCATGACTCCCCATCTACCGAACCCGACGCGACCGCCGGAGCCTCCACCAGAGCGGACCATGTGCTATTACCACGCCAGGTTCGGGCAGAAGGCCAGAATGTGCCGCCCACCATGCACTTTCAGCAGGTCGGGAAACGACCAGGCCGGCGTTCGCTGCCTGCCATGAGCGTCGGCCTTTCAGGCTGCCTTCAGTTTATCACGGACACGGAGTCCGGGTGGCGTTTTTTGTGTGACACCGGCGCTCAGCTGAGCGTGATACCCGCCTCGGTGCAGGACAAACAGGCCGCGCTATGCGGCCCCACCTTGGTCGCTGCATACGGTTCCTCCATCCGCACCTTCAGTTCGCGCAGCGTCGCATTCTGCTTCGGGGGCCAGCGCTTCAGGTGGGTCTTCATCACGGCGAACGTGCCCATGGCCTTGCTGGGTGCAGATTTTCTTTGTGCGCATGGGCTTTTGGTCGATGTCAAATGGCGTCGGCTTATCAACGCGGAGACCTTCAGCTCGCTCGCTTGCTCATTGAGCGGCTCCGCTCCGACCAAGCTAGCCTGCGCGCTCCCTGCCATGGACGATTTCACCCGCCTGCTCGCCGAGTTTCCCGCCCTCACGCAGCCGACGTTTTCGACCGTCACCGTCAAGCACGGCATCGAACACCACATCCCGACCACAGGTCCACCAGTCTACGCCAGGGCTCGCCACCTCGACCCGGCCAAACACGCCGTGGCGAAGGCGGAATTCAACGCGCTGGAGCGATTTGGCATTGTGCGACGCTCGAATAGCGCGTGGGCCTCGCCCATGCACATCGTGCCCAAACCGGGTGGCGGATGGCGACCATGCAGCGATTACCGCCGCCTCAACGATGCCACCAACCCCGACCGGTACCCGATACCACACATACAGGACTTTTCCGCCCGTTTGGCGGGGCGGGTGATCTTCTCCAAGGTCGACGTTATTTGGGGCTACCACCAGGTACCTGTCCGGCTGGCCGACGTTCCAAAGACGGCTGTAATTACACCTTTTGGCCTCTTCGAGTTCCTCCGAATGCCATTCGGCCATAAGAACGCGGCCCAGGCCTTCCAGCGGCTGATGGACAATGTGCTGCGCGATCTCACCTTTCTGTTCGTCTTCCTGGATGACATTCTCATCGCCAGCACTTCCCGGGCGGAGCACCTCGTCCACCTGCGCACGCTTTTCGAGCGCCTCGGCCAGCACGGCCTCATCATCAACCCGGCGAAATGCCAGTTTGGCGTAACGGCCATCGACTTCCTGGGGCACCGCATCACGAAGCGCGGGGCCGTCCCGCTGCCTACCAAGGTGGAGGCAGTCACAAGTTTCCCGGGCCCCCGCTCCATCAAGGCCCTACAGGAATTTTGGGGGATGGTAAATTTCTACCACCGGTTCGTGCCTCGCGCCGCCCAACTCATGCGCCCCCTGTACGAAGCCCTCCGGGGCAAGCTGGCCAAGCACGACGTCGCCTGGACCACAGAGATGGACGCGGCTTTCACGGGCGCTAAGCTGGCCCTCGCCAACGCCACCATGCTGGCGCACCTGGCGCTCGACGCACCCATCACCCTCACCACGGACGCTTCCGACTATGCGGTGGGCGCCGTGCATGAACAGTGGGTGAACGGGGTTGGCAACTGCTGGCCTTCTTCAGCCGGCAGCTTCGCCCTAACGAGCGCAAATATAGCGCTTTCGACCGCGAGCTCCTCGGCCTTTACCTGGCTGTTCGCCACTTCCGCCATCTTTTGGAGGGCCGCCCGTTCACGGCGTTTGTGGACCACAAACCCCTGGTCTTCGCTATGGCCAAGGTTACGGAGCCGTGATCGGTCCGCCAGCAGCGCCACCACTCCGCCGTGTCCGAATTTACGACGGACATCCGGCACGTCGCGGGCAAGGACAATGCTGTGGCCGATTGCCTCTCCCGGTCCGGCGCGAATGCCATCCACCTGGGTGTGGACTTCGCCCGCATGGCGGCCGACCAGACCACCGACCCCGCGGTGCAAGCCCTCCGGACAGCGGACACAGGCCTGCGGTTGGCCGACGTCCCCTTCGAGGACACAGGCACAGTTCTCCTGTGCGATGTTTCCCTGGGCCAACCTTGCCCCATCGTGCCCACCGGATGGCAGCGGCACATTTTTGACACCCTCCATGGCCTTTCCCACCCGGGCCGGAAAGCATCACAGAAGCTCGTGGCAGCAAAGTTCGTCTGGCATGGGCTCCGTAAGGACGTCCGTGACTGGGCCAATGCCTTTGTCGCCTGCCAGCGCGCGAAGGTCCACCGGCACACCCAGGCCCCGTTGGCACCATTTGACGTGCCCGCGCGGCGCTTCGACCACGTCAATGTGGACCTGGTGGGACCCCTTCCCTCCTCGCGGGGCTTCACCCACCTCCTCACGATGGTGGACAGGACCACCAGGTGGCCGGAGGCCGTCCCGCTGGCATCAACAACATCCGCCGACGTGGCGCAGGCCATCATTGGCACTTGGATTGCCCGTTTCGGTGCGCCCTCGGACATCTCCTCCGACAGAGGCCCGCAATTCACCTCCGAGCTTTGGGGCGCAGTCGCCCAGGCCTTGGGGGTCAAGCTTCACCGCACCACGGCCTACCACCCCCAAGCCAACGGCTTGTGCGAGCGGTTCTACCGCTCGATGAAGGCCGCTCTCAGAGCCAGCCTCCAGGACGACAGTTGGGCCGACAGGCTCCCGTGGGTCCTATTGGGCCTCCAAACGGCCCCTAAAGAGGACCTCCAGGCTTCCACCGCCGAGCTGGTCTATGGCCAGCCACTGCGCAATGTGCGCATGCCGGGCGAATTCATCCCTGATGCCACCGGCCCCTGGTCCGCGGCTCGCCAACGCTCGGAAATCCAGGAGGCTGCCAGGAGATTTGCCCCCGTGCCCACATCCCACCACGGCTGCCCCCAACCCCACGTCCCCCCAGCACTTCGCACTGCGGAGTACGTTTTTATCCGGCACGATGCACACTGGGGACCGCTCCGGCCGCCGTACGATGGACCTTTCCGGGTCCTGCAGAGGGACGACAAGTCATTCATCGTCGACATCGGCGGCAAGCCGCATCGCATCTCTGTGGACCGCCTCAAGCCGGCCCATTGGGACCTCGACCAACCTCCATGGTTGGCCCTTCCTCCACGATGGGGCCGTCCCCCTTCAACCAAGCCCCCCGCCCGACCATCCACCGCCACGCCGCCTACCACCCCCACACGAATCACCAGGGGACGTTTCGACCGGGTCATCAGGACCCCCCTCAAACTGACTCTCCCGGTGCAGGTTAATTCTGGGGGGGCGCATGTAGCGGTTACCGGAAGCATGACACAATTACCGTGCACCGGCCGATGACGCAACCGGCGAGCGGTCACGTGGCCGGACCCGCCCGGGCGTGTCCAGACTTGCCCTTCTCGGGCGAACACTTGCCTTGCATACCACGCCCCATCGGGAGGCGTGGCTTTTGTGTGTTCAGTTTGCGATATAAATTGCCGCCCGTTCGAAGGGCGGATTCAGTGTGCTTTTGAGTTCTTTGGTTTTGAGCTAAATAAATAGCTCGGTGAAACTTCGTTCCTGTGTCGTCCATTTTGGCTGGCTTTATCGTGCCAGCACATCTCCCACAAGTTATAATCTATAATCTATAAATATCTTGTGATGTGCTTCCGTCACCAGTAAACTTGAGATTGTGGGGTTTGTTGCAGGAGGAGAGATGTTATTTGTGTGGAGGTGTGGGAACGGTGCAGCATGCACTGAGTGCATGTTCAGTCGCATTGGCAGCAGGACAATACAGGTGGCACATGATCAGGTGCTGGCGGTGGTGGTGCAGATGGTGCAATAAGAGGTGCTGAGGTCGAGAGAAAGAAGAATGGAGAAGGAGACTGATGGGGGAGAGGTGTGGTTTGTCAAAGAGGGCCAAGTGGTAAGAGGTGGAAAGAGGAGGAGGTGGAAAGCAAGAGGGCTGTCAGATGCTTGTGATTGGCAGGTGGTGGCAGACCTAAAGCCACAATTGGTATTCCCAGAGGAGATCTGTGTGACAAGGTTGCGGCATGACATTGTCATTTGGTCAGGTGCAACAAGACAGGTCATCTTCGGGGAATTGTCGGTACCTTGGGAAGAGAATATGGAGGAGGTGCACGAGAGGAAGAGAGGAAAGTACAGTTCGCTGAAGGCAGATTTCCGGGAGAAGGGTTGGCGAGTTTCGTGTCAGCCATTTGAGGTGGGGTGCAGAGGGTATATTGGCAATTCCTTTTCTGCATTTCTTGCTAGGTTGGGAGTGTGTGGGACAGAAAGAAGGAGGATGTGTGACAAGGTGGCCCAGGTTGCCTTGAAAGGCTCATTTTGGATATGGAGGAAGTTTATGGAGGGACGTCGAACGGTGTAGGTTGGTTGTGTTTTTTTTGTTACTAATATTATTTCTTATTTTGTGTATATGAGTGAGTGCTAGAGTGGGTGAGGGTGTTTGTTTTTTGCATGAATTAATTTTTGCATGAGTGTGTGTTTTTGTATGTTGAGTGCTGTATGTTGTAAGGGTAGGTGGTTTGTTGGTTGATGTTGTGTGTATGTGTGTGTATGTGTGTGTATGGGTGTATATGTGTGTGTATGAATGATCTGGTGTGTTTTGTTGGTGAGTGGTGAAGGGTATCAAGGTGGGTATTTGCGTGTTCCACCATGTTTTTTTTTGGTGCTGTCGATTCTGGATGCGGATGTGTTGTTGTTGTTGTAGTCTGCGTTTGCACTGGCTGGGGGTAGGGGTATGTACGCATCCAGGTGTAGTTGCTGCATGTGGATGTGTATGTGCCCCTGCTGGCCCACCTTAGCAGATTGTATCGAGGTTGAAGGGCCGAAACAGGATGATGCTGAGGACCTCGAATGAGGACCCGGTCAGTAGGCTGGGCCAAATCGGAGGTGATTTTCCTAATTCAATGTAATTTACCTAAAAGTTGTGAGTGAGTATCAGGAACAAAATCATGAAAAAAAAATTCAAAAATATTGACGTTTTACGGTCAGACAGCCCGTTACCATAGCAACAGTTACAGACGACTCAAAAAATGCCTAAATTGACGATTTCTCAAGCTGTGTTTGACCCCCAGAGTTGATTCTGGTACCAAAAGATGCAGAATTGAAAGCCAAGGATGATTGGATAGCTTAACAATGTCTGTGACACAATTCAATACCACTTTTATCCAAAAAACAGATTTTTGTCTGAAATTTCAAGCATATTTATGGAAAAAAATTGAAAATTTTGCTTTTTAATCATAGGATAACCATTAATCAGATTAAATTTACTTTAAATTGTCTTTTACAACCTTGTATTGTCCAGTTTTTATAACTGTTATAACGTTGTTTAAATTTGGCCATCTTCATTTCAATAAAAAAAAGTTAACAAAAGCAGCTTACAATCATTAATTTTAATGCCTGCTTTCGGTTGTTACTGTAACCATTCATCAGGGCGTTCAAGGCGCCCTTGCACACATCAAGGATAGGCGCTCTTGTCTTCGATACAACGGCAGTGAACTCTGGGGTCAAGAGTGGAGTCGTAGTAAGACTGGAGACTGAGTTTGGCAGGAGTCTTCTGCAACTGGCGTGTCGGCACCACATCCACGAATTGGTTGGAGGGGCGTCTTGCTCAATAGTGTATGGCCCCACCACAGGACCTAATGAACAGCTGTTCAAGCGACTGCTCAACACTTGGAGTGAATTGGACCAGGGCAACTACACATTGGTCGAGGTGTCTGCTCAACAGAGAGAGCTGGCTGGCCATGTACATGCCACCATCACCTTCCTTCAGACGTGGATGGACAATAGCACAAAGGAGACTCTTCGACACGACTACCTGGAGCTGGCACACCTCACACTGCTGTTTCTTGGAGGGACTGTCCCTGATGGTATGAGGACCAACACTATCAAAGCTCCTGGGGCATTCCACCACGCCCGTTGGATGAGCAAGACTTTATACACTATAAAGGTGGCACTCTTCCGTTGGCAGCTGGGAGATATCTACACACCCGAAGAGCTGGAAGACATAACCAGTCTCGCTGCATTCATGTCAGTCTTCTACACTAAAGCGTGGTTGACATGTACCAGTGCTGCAGATGCACCATCTAACGACATGTACCTGATGAAGAACCTCCTCAAGGCTGAGGCCAGTATCGCAAAGAATCCAACAAAGTGGCCTGCCAAATTTCTGTCCTTTGTGACTGTGGCCCGAGAGAAGCTACAAAACCATTTGTGGTACCTCTCAGAGAGATTGGTCTCTTTGGCACTCTTCTCGGACAGAACGTCATCTGACAAGCAGACTATGAGAAGGGCTATGCTCAGGTACCATGGGACTGCACATAACATGATACAGGAGATGCCAGCCTCACAGCAATTGGGGAGTAAAGCCCTCAAAGACTTTGTTGGTTATGACTCTTGAAGCATGTTTGAACTCTTGGGTATTGACTCCAGTTTTGTCAAGCTCCCCGTTGCACAGTGGCCCACCTCAGACAGCTATCGTCATGGCAAGGAAGTTGTGGCCAAACTCCCAGTTGTCAATGATGCAGCAGAGCGGACACTTGGACTCGCCACAGATTTGAACACTAACAAGGCCCCCAAATCTGAGGCGCAGCTCCAGGCTCTATACAGGGTTGTGAAGGGCGTCAGGGAGAAGCTGCATGGACTGGCAACATCCACTGAGGTTGTGACTAAGAAGTCATTGGCCTCCATTGATTACAATTGGGACTAGGTTTTTTAATTTGTTATCAATGTTCAATGTCAGACCTTAAATTTGAGACAAAAAAGCTTAATCAATGACAAAAGTTAATTTAAAGTACATTTAATTTGACTATAGCTCTGATTAATGATTATCCTATGATTAAAAAGCAAAATTTTCATTTTTTTTTCAAACAAATGCCTTAAATTTGAGATAAAAATGAGTTTTTGGGATAAAAGTTGTATTGAATTGTGTCACAGACATTGTTAAGCTATCCAATCATCCTTGGCTTTCAATTCTGAATCTTTTGGTACCAGAATCAACTCTGGGGGTCATACACAGCCTGAGAAATCATCGATTTTAAGAATTTTTTGAGTCGTCTGTAACGGTTGTTATGGTAACGGGCTGTTTTACCGTAAGACGTCAATATGTTTGAAAGAAAATTTCATGGTTTTGTTTCTGTTACCAGCCACAACTTTTAGGTAAATTACAACCTTGTAGTATGAAAAATTGAAAATCACCCCTGATTTGGCCCAGCCTACCGGTCAGTGTGGCACACTTGTGACCAGGTGTGTTTTGAACTTATATATATATTGTTATGGATATGAGAATTGTGTTTTTTTATTGTTGTTGTAAAAATATCACCCTCCTTCCTCCATTTGGTGTATAAAGTTCAAAGGTCGTGCCCGTAGTTATTCCATATACAATCACGTAGCAAATCATAGATTTTCTCCTTGTTCAGTAGTTATCTCCTTATTATGTGTATTGGATTAAGGCTGTGGCTTCCATTAATTGACACTCCATTGCACCGAATTGAAACAAGGTAGATTCCCTTCACATTCCCCTTTCATCAATTGCCAACTGCATTGGGCGGTTTGCTGCATTCCGCTGCTGCTGTGGGGTTGTGGTTTTTCGCTGCAAGACTCCATTAGCCACGAGGTCATCTCGGAGAAGAAGGGGGAGGAGCGGCCGAATCCAGGGCGTTGGCCGCTGATTGTCATCAAAGGTGGAGCGAAAGAGCCCGTGCCAGCCAACCAGCACTGCAGTGAGCGGCCCGGTAGGCGTGTCCTGGAGGCCAGCGGCTTGATCGCCGGAGGCGCAATAAAAGCGCGCGCGGAAGCCTTTCACGAGGAGTCCTGAGAGAGTGAGAGTGGGAGACGTCGAGAGAGCATCCAGGCGGTCAAGTGCTGCGGCGAAGAGTGAGAGTGGGAATCGTCAAGAGAGCATCCAGGCGGTCAAGTGCTGCGGTGAAGAGTGAGAGAGAGAGACGCGGCAGATGAGGCCAGAAGCAGTACCACGAGCAGTACCACGCAGCTTTGGCTCCACCAGGCAGCTTTAACTCGACCGGCGGAGCTCGTCCCGCGGCAGCTCGCACGACCGCAGCTTGGGCGTTGACGGCGGTGCCGACCCTGGCCGCGGAGGATTGGAGCTGCCGCTCCCGGCCCGACTGTGACCCAGTTCCCGTGGACCTCCCTCTCCCTCCAGCCATCCACCTCCTGCATTCGTTCCTGCCATCATTCCCCGTTTAAGTGTGCTCGTTGTCTGTCTTTGTCTTGTCCTTGGGGTTAAGTAAGACTGATATATATAAGCTAATAATTGCACTGTGTCTCCTTGCTCCTTTCTGTCGTTATTTTCTTATCCTTCTTTCTCCTTGGTTATTTTGATGATTTGTAAATAATAATAATAAATTAGATTTGTTCTTCCTACCTTGCCTTTCTTTCCCTTACATCCGTCGTCGTTGTGAATTCCCTCATTGGACACCTGTGGCACGATTTAGCCAACGTTTCAGGATCGGGTTTAGTCTTTGCTAATGACTCGAACTTCGGGTTGCTAAAAACCGCTCGGCAACTAGACCATCCAAACCGGGGTTCGAGCGGGAGTCCCTCCCTTGCTCGCGGTCAGGAGTGGCACTCAGGTCCTTGGGACTTTTTGTAGACCAAATACCCTGGCTGCTCCCGACTGGGAGGAGCGTTGGGACCCCCAGGACTCACGTCGGTCAGTCGCGGACAAGGGGACTAATCCCCCCTCCTTAAGGGGAAAAGGCCGACGGAGAGATCCGTAACAATATATATATATGTATTAGCTTAACTCGGCTCGCTGCGCTCGCCTCACCAAGCGTCGTTACTGAGGAACGGGCTTATTTTAGCTGAGGATAATGACTGTACCTGAGTTGCTGTGTTGTCATGATTTACACCAATCATAAAACAAACAATTATTTTGCACAAATGTATTTGTTGTGTTTGTGATATTACATTGTTATAGGCAATTTAGGTTGAAGATTTAGGTTGAATGTTTTTTTTTCAAGAAAGAACCCCTCAGCACACACATTGGGGAGGGGTAGGTGCAGACTGGAAGTTTGGGACGATTACACCTCACCACCACGTATTTCAAAACATCTCACCACCAAGTAATTCAAAACACCTCACCACCAAGTAATTTAAAACACCTCGCAGCCATAAAACACGTAATAAAAACACCTCACAGCCATAAAACACGTAATAAAAACACCTCACAGCCATAAAACACGTAATAAAAACACCTCACAGCCATAAAACACGTAATAAAAACACACCACCACAAAATTAAAAACACCTTGTAGCCATAAAACACATAATAAAAACACCTCACAGCCATAAAACACGTAATATAAACACCTCACACCCACGAAATTAAAAACACCTCACCACCACGTCATTTAAAAACACCTCACCACCAAGTAATTCAAAACACCTCACCACCACATAATTAAAAACACCTCACGACCACGTAATTATAAATACCTCACCACCACTTAAATCAAAACACCTCACCACCATGTGATTTAAAAACACCTCACCACCATGTGATTTAAAAACACCTCACCACCACGTCATTTAAAAACACCTCACCACCACATAATTCAAAATACCTCACCACCACGTGATTCAAAACCACCACAACGTTATTAAAAACACTTCACAACCACGGAAACAAAAGTTTGAGGGAGTCGCTAAGTGACAACACAGACACTGCCCAGATGTGTAGATATATAGATAAATGACTGTACCCGAGTTGACGTTTTGTTATGGTTTAAACCAATCATAATTCAAACAATTATTTTGCACAAATGTATTTGTAATATACGTGATATCACATTTTATAAACAATTGAGGTTGAAAACTTAAGTTGAAAAAAAAAAAAATCCCCAAAAAATTCCAACAAAAAAAACAAAATGGAAATTTTTTCAAAGAAATACGCTTAGGGCATACGGACGGGCGAGATATGTGCATACCAGAAGTTTGGTACGATTTCACAAAAGTTTGAGAAAGTAGTTCAGTGACAAGACAACACAACACAGGACAGGACAACACAGGACAGGACAGACGCTGCACAGATATATGTATAGATATGTATATATGTATATATATTGTTGCGAATCTCGAGCCCGTCGACGTACAGAGGGGGACGGGGGGGGGGGGGTTAAACCCTTTTCCCTCTCGGGCCTTCGAGTCCACGAGGCCGCGACACACTTTACACTCGTGGGGCGGATTGCGGAGCAATTCCAACCGCCACCCCCGTGGCAAGCATGTGGAAGGGTATCGGGTCGAATCCCCATGTACCTTCTATGCACACGCCCCCACGAGAACAGGGACTGGACCTCGCACGAGTCACGCTAGTCTGATATGCCCGAGCGGTTTGCGTGTCACGTGACCCGTGCCGTTGATTCTTATTGAACCAGATTCAGCGGTTTTATTCGTACAGTGCGAAGCCAATGGTGGAAAATGACGTGAATGGCTAAATGGATGCGAAAGAACACAGGTTTATTATACAATTTACGCAATGATCAGGGTAAAGAGACACAGAGCAGATACTTATCGTCCTTACTTAATCCCCGGACAAGGGCCCTTTCACTCATGTGGGGAAAGGAAGGAAGAAGGGCGACGTGCGCCAAGCGCGGTCGTTGGCGCCGTTCGCCCCAGTCAGCTCGTTCGGCGTGTCCCTGAGATGTTCGCGGCACGTGCAGAGAGCTCAGGCAAGGAGATCGTTGGTGTCTGTGGCCCCGGGAGAGATCGTCCTCGCAAACGCTATGAACAGGCAGCAGAGCGCAGGGCAGGGAGAGTTCGTGGACAGAGAGCCTCGATCACAGAGATCGGGGGCAGTCTCGGGCAGTCTCGGGCAGTCTCTCGTTCGTGGATCCGGCCCGGGTTTTTATAGCCCCTCCCCAGAGTCTCACCCGACTGTTCCAAACTCCTCCCCTGGCCGTCGTTGTTAGCCACTCCCCTTGAGCTTCTATTGGCTGCTTGCCGCTTACCCGCCACTCCCCTGTAGCTCTTCCCTCGGGCCTTCCAGACTTGTTCCAGGCCCTAGCACATGGTATTCCAGCCAAAAAGAACACAAGGCATTCCAGCCCAAAATAACGCATGGAATTCCAGCCCAAAAGAACACATGGCATTCCAGCCCAAAATAACACATGGCATTCCAGCCCAAAAGAACACATGGCATTCCAGCCCAAAAGAACATGGCATTCCACCCCAAAAGAACACATGGCATTCCAGCCCAAAAGAACACATGGCATTCCAGCCCAAAAGAACACATGGCATTCCAGCCCAAAAGAACACATGGCATTCCAGCCCAAAAGAACACATGGCATTCCAGCCCAAAAGAACACTGAAGCCTACCTACACTTACTCGCCTGCTCCAATGCATACTAACACAGGAAAGGAGACTATGCTTACATTTAATCGGAAATAACTAAACTAAGCGAGGCGACATGTTGTGGTGCAACTAACTAAGAGGGGGGTTTACCTTTATTCTCACAACCGCAACACTACCCTCCTCTCTCACCAGACTCAGCCTGAGTCGACCCCAACATCGGAACGACCAATAGAGTCAGTCAGTGCCACTCAACAAGTGGTCCGAAGGTACCAAGATGAATTTGCAGCAAGATGCTGCACAGCAGAGGTGCAAGCCACAAGGCTTGTGGTCCATGAGTGCAGCAAAGGTGCAGCAAGGTGGGGTTTGGCAGCAAAGTGCTGCACAGGTCGGCTTCCAAAATGGTCCTGGGACGGGAAGGGAAGACAAGTCGCAACAAGCAAAGGGAAAGGCACGCGGTAGCACACGAAAAACAAGTTGACCAGGCACCATCATACTTGGTGCGGTGCGAGGGATGCGGTAGAGCGAGCGGAGCAAGCTCATCCCTAACCGTCCGTACCCCCCCCCCCCCCACCGTTGGTTACACTACCCTAGCCCCCCTTGTATTTACAATCCGTCTCTATGACTTGTCTCCCATATGCCCCTCTATACCGAATTCGTCTCCAAAATCCCTCCCAGGAAGGAAGGGATGGAACAAAAACAATGTCTCACTCACGTCATAATGCGTCTTACTTCCAAAGCAGCTCACAGAGCCTTAAGGTGTGAAGCTCGTCCTCCTCGGTGACTGGCTGTGGATGGCGTGAAGGGATTTCTCATCCTAACTACACTAATAACATTTACACTTTTAAACTACCCGGGGTCGTACCCTGCCAATCGGCCTCTTTAAACTATGTGGTTCTAAGAACCCGAATTTCCATTTCCCACACTGTGGTGCCCTCCAAATTCGGGTCTCACCCCAACGAATTTTCACACTGTGCCCTCGCACAATTTCGGGGCTGGGTCGTGTGGCTCTACCAGGAGGTCCACCTACCTGCGCACCTCCGCCACTGAAGCCGCCTCCCGAGCTTGCCTGCTTCTTGCGACTACTCTAACTGGGGAAGGCCCTCCCTGGCACTTACACCCTCTATGCCCACCTCGGCATCGGGCAACACGGGTCCTCCCCTGGGATCCTCGGGCCCCACTCACACACTATCCTAACCGGCTCCCAGAGCCTACCTGTGGCCTTACCTGGCCGACAAGCTACCAGTGACGGAGTGCCCCAATAACCACACGCACTAATTAAGCCACACGCCCAGCCATTCCACAGTCTACTGCACCCTACAAAACACGACTTTCCACTGCCTGCACCACAGGTGTCAATATCCATACAATTTACCTATGCCCTCTCCCTGGCTTTAAACGACCCACCCCGGGCTTTCGCGAATGGGTTCCACTCCCCCCCATTCGATCCTTCGCACCATGCATTCCACACCTTTTACTTCCACACCTTTTACTTCCACACCTTTTATCTCGCACACCATTTATTTCCACACCCCACTACACAATTCCATCCACACTACAACACAACTCCGTTTATTCTCACAAACAATTCCTCAAACACACAGCATCATCTACCTAACTGATTTCCCCTACAACTCGTGCTTCCCTCGTCATCCCATTAAACTATGCACACCCTTTTTCTTAATAACCACCTAAACTCTCTACGTCCCCTCTACAGTTCAGGTGTCACTACTTAGCTCTCAGTCCCTAAGGTCTTCTAAATCCCTAACATTATCGTAGCCCTCCCTCGGCTAGCTTCGGTGCCCCATGGAGGCAACCATTGCGGGCCCCTCCATGGGCCTAACACTGCCATCCCCCTAAACCTATGCTCATGCCCCCCCCCCCCCATGTGAGGAATGGCAACACCACCATTCCCCCATGTGGGGTACACGACTCTCCATAGTCCTCTACACTATAAGCCTCTCCATGTGGATGTACGTTGTCACAGCTCGGCCTCGAAGGGCCGAGCGATCCATGCGGGTGGTTGGTCGCCTGTATGTGGTGTCCGTCCGGCATTTTCGATCCAAGGGGGGAGTAATTTATGGGGCCAGGTGCCGGGCTCCATCCCTGCGTGGGGCCTTGCGGTCCCACGCGCGATGACCCAACCGGCCACGGTCAGAGCACCTCACCCGACAAGGTACGTGGCTCCGAAAACCCAAACCACCCCTCGAACCCGGCCGACCGCCCTTGCCGCCATACGGCACCAACCATACAGTGCGGGGGCCGGAGGCACGAATCGTGCACGCCGGTCCTTGCGAGACCGACGCAGCACCGATCCCCTCCGGTCCCTGCAGCACACAACTCACCAGGGGCTCGCGTACGCTGCCCGTCCCGCTAAGCTCTACCCCGGTCGGTGTCGATGCCAGGGCCGCGTCCTCACCACGCACGACCCACTCCACACTTGCACACCCAGGTGCACACGCGCCCCCCACACACTCTGTTCTTGCACAACCAGGTGCAAACGCGCCCCCCACACACTCCGTTGTGCACTCTTCTTTCACACACTCGGCCATCGCACACGCCGGTGCACACTTTTCTTTTACACATTCGGCCATTGCACACTCCGGTGCACACTTTTCTTCTACACACTCGGCCATCGCACACTCTGGTGCACACTTTTCTTCCACACACTCAATCATCACACACTCTTCTTCTACACACTCGATCATCGCATACTCCGGTGCACACTCTTCCCACACACACTCCGGTGTGCTCTCTCGCTCCTCACACTCCGGTACGCACTCTCTCTCATACTCCGTAACAGTCTCACCCCTCGCACACCGCACAATGGGCCCTTCGCGAACGCCCGGGTCTCGCCTCTCTCCCAAACTCGCCAAGCACCCGTTCACGCCAAACACATTTTCGCCATTAGCGCCACTCACCTCGGGGCTCTCCTTCCCCGGCTTCTCCGCCAGCACCTGCAAACTTTTTTTTATTTCGTCAGCAAGCACGGCATCACGGTGCAAACACTAACTTTTCACATGTTCCATTTCTTCTTCCCGCGACTCACTCCCTTTCTCTTCTGTCTCTTCTGTCTCTTCAGCCCCAATTGTTTCTTCTTCTAGCACGACGATCGTTGGCGCCCCTAAAATTTCCTTTTCCAACTCAACCTTCACCGGCACCCCCAAAATTTTATTTCCCAATTCAACAATTGTCAGCTCCTCTGCACTACGCGTCACTATTCCCATAGCCCCAGTCAATTTGGCTGTGCTCTGCTTTATCCCGCTCTCCATGCGTTCCCCACACCACGTCACCCCGTCGCGTTCCCCGCACCGCATCACCCCGTCGCGTACCACCGCGATCTTCCCGCTCAGCTTGCGCCCAATGTCCTCCCCCATTTTTTTCATATCCCTTCTTGACTCTGCCCTCATTTTCCCCATGTCACACCTGGATTCCTCCCTCTGAGTATCCATTTTGTTTTCCAACCCATCTAACCGATCCTTCATTTTCTTCATGTCCCGGGTGGATTTCTCCCCCTGGGTATCCATTTTTTCCTTCAATTCACCCTTCATTTCTTTCATATATGCCGTTATTTGCACCATAAAAAGGCCCATTTCCATTGGGACTGCGGGCTCGGCTCTCGCCGCCACGTGCGAGGCACCGCCATTTTCTTCCCCTACTGCCGCACCCTCTTCAGCTTCCCCTTCTACCAACTCTTCCCGCTTGTCCTGGGTCATTAGTTCTTCATCTATTATTCCCACCGGCATTTGGTCGTCTTGGCCAGCCATTGTACAAATTTAATTTGGTTTTTAAAGCTAAATTTCTTGCGCCCGTAATTTTTAGTGCTGCATGAAGCGCACTCTAGGTCCAATTATTCCACTCCTGACAGCAATTTGTTGCGGATCTCGAGACCGTCGACGTACAGAGGGGGGTTAAACCCTTTTCCCTCTCGGGCCTTCAAGTCCACGAGGCCGCGACCCCCTTTACACTCATGGGGCGGATTGCGGAGCAATTCCAGCCGCCACCCCCGTAGCGAGCGTGCGGAAGGGTATCGGGTCGAATCCCCACGTACCTTCTATACACACGCCGCCACGAGAACGGGGACTGGACCACGCACGAGTCATGCTAGTCTGATACGCCCAAGCGGTTTGCTTGTCACGTGACTCGTGTCGTTAATTCTTATTGAACCAGATTGAGCGGTTTTATTCGTACAGTGCGAAGCCAATGGTGGAAAATGAAGTGAACGGCCAAATGGATGCGAAAGAACACAGGTTTATTATACAATTTACACAATGATCAGGGTAAAGAGACACAGAGCAGATACTTATCGTCCTTACTTAATCCCCGGACAAGGGCCATTTCACTCACGCGGGGAAAGGAAGGAAGAAGGGCGACGTGCTCCAAGCGCGGTCGTTGGCGTCGTTCGCCCCGGTCAGCTCGTTCGGCGTGTCCCTGGGATGTTCGCGGCACATGCAGGGAGCTCAGGCAAGGAGATCGTTGGCGTCTGTGGCCCCGGGAGAGATCGTCCTCGCAAACGCTATGAACAGGCAGCAGAGCGCAGGGCAGGGAGAGTTCGTGGACAGAGAGCCTCGATCACAGAGAGCTAGTTCGGGGGCAGTCTCGGGCAGTCTCTCATTTGTGGATCCCGCCCGGGTTTTTATAGCCCCTCCCCAGAGTCTCACCCGAATGTTCCAAACTCCTCCCCTGGCCGTCGTTGTTAGCCACTCCCCTTGAGCTTCTATTGGCTGCTTGACGCTTACCGGCCACTCCCCTGTAGCTCCTCCATCGGGCCTTCCAGACTTGTTCCAGGCCCTAGCACATGGTATTCCAGCCCAAAAGAACACATGGCATTCCAGTCCAAAATAACACATGGCATTCCAGCCCAAAAGTACATATGGCATTCCAGCCCAAAAGAACACATGGCATTCCAGCCCAAAAGAACACATGGCATTCCAGTCCAAAAGAACACATGGCATTCCAGCCAAAAAGAACACTGAAGCCTACACTTACCCGCCTGCTCCAAAGCATACTAACACAGGAAAGGAGACTATGCGTACATTTAATATGAAATAACTAAACTAAGCGAGGCTACATGTTGTGGTGCAACTAACTAAGAGGGGGGGTTACCTTTATTCTCACAACCGCAACACTATATATATATATATATATATATATATATATATATATATACACATACATACATACATACTAGCTTGGCTCGGCTCGCTGCGCTCGTCTCACCGAGCGTCGTTACTGAGGAACGGGCTTATTTTAGCTGAGAATGACTGTACCTGAGTTGCTGTGTTGCCATTATTTACACCAATCATAATACAAACAATTATTTTGCACAAATGTATTTGTTGTGTTTGTGATATTACATTTTTATAGGCAATTTAGGTTGAAGATTCAGGTTGAATGTTTTTTTTTTCAAGAAAGATCCCCTCAGGACATACATAGGGGAGGGTTAGGTGCAAAATTTGGGACGATTACACCTCACCACCAAGTAATTCAAAACACCTCACCACCAAGTAATTCAAAACACCTCACCACCAAGTAATTCAAAACACCTCACCACCAAGTAATTTAAAACACCTCACCACCAAGTAATTCAAAACACCTCACCACCAAGTAATTTAAGACACCTCACCACCAAGTAATTTAAAACACCTCACAGCCATAAAACACGTAATAAAAACACTTCACAGCCATAAAACACGAAATAAAAACACCTCACAGCCATAAAACACGAAATAAAAACACCTCACAGCCATAAAACACGAAATAAAAACACCTCACAGCCATAAAACACGAAATAAAAACACCTCACCACCACAAAATTAAAAACACCTCACAGCCATAAAACACGTAATAAAAACACCTCACAGCCATAAAACACGTAATAAGAACACTTCACAGCCATAAAACACGTAATAAAACACCTCACAGCCATAAAACACGAAATAAAACACCTCACAGCCATAAAACACGTAATAAGAACACTTCACAGCCATAAAACACGTAATAAAACACCTCACAGCCATAAAACACGTAATAAAAACACCTCACAGCCATAAAACACGAAATAAAACACTTCACAGCCATAAAACACGAAATAAAAACACCTCACCACCACAAAATTAAAAACACCTCACAGCCATAAAACACGTAATAAAAACACCTCACAGCCACGAAATTAAAAACACCTCACAGCCATAAAACACGTAATAAAAACACCCCACAGCCACGAAATTAAAAACACCTCACAGCCATAAAACACGTAATAAAAACACCTCACATCCACGAAATTAAAAACACCCCACAGCCATAAAACACGTAATAAAAACACCTCACAGCCACAAAATTAAAAACACCTCACAGCCATAAAACACGTAATAAGAACACTTCACAGCCATAAAACACGTAATAAAAACACCTCACAGCCATAAAACACGTAATAAAAACACCCCACAGCCATAAAACACGTAATAAAAACACCTCACCACCACGAAATGAAAAACACTTCACAGCCATAAAACACGTAATAAAACACCTCACAGCCATAAAACACGTAATAAAAACACCCCACAGCCATAAAACACGTAATAAAACACCTCACAGCCATAAAACACGTAATAAAAACACCCCACAGCCATAAAACACGAAATAAAAACACCTCACAGCCACGAAATTAAAAACACCTCACAGCCATAAAACACGTAATAAAAACACCTCACAGCCACGAAATTAAAAACACCTCACAGCCATAAAATTAAAAACACCTCACAGCCATAAAACACGTAATAAAAACACTTCACCACCACAAAATTAAAAACACCTCACAGCCACGAAATTAAAAACACCTCACAGCCATAAAACACGAAATAAAAACACCTCACAGCCACGAAATTAAAAACACCTCACAGCCATAAAACACGTAATAAAAACACCTCACAGCCACGAAATTAAAAACACCTCACAGCCATAAAATTAAAAACACCACAAAGCCATAAAACACGTAATAAAAACACTTCACCACCACAAAATTAAAAACACCTCACAGCCATAAAACACGTAATAAAAACACTTCACCACCACAAAATTAAAAACACCTCACAGCCATAAAACACGTAATAAAAACACCTCACCACCACAAAATTAAAAACACCTCACAGCCATAAAACACGTAATAAAAACACCTCACAGCCACAAAATTAAAAACACCTCATCACAAACTAATTCAAAACACCTCACCACCACGTCATTTAAAAACACCTCACCACCACGTAATTCAAAACACCTCATCACCACATAATTCAAAACACCTCATCACAAACTAATTCAAAACACCTCACCACCACGTCATTTAAAAACACCTCACCACCACGTAATTCAAAACACCTCATCACCACATAATTCAAAACACCTCATCACAAACTAATTCAAAACACCTCACCACCACGTCATTTAAAAACACCTCACCCCCAAGTCATTCAAAACACATCACAGCCATAAAACACGTAATAAAAAGACCTCACAGCCACAAAATTAAAAACACCTCACCACCACATCATTTAAAAACACCTCACCACCACGTAATTCAAAACACCTCATCACCACATAATTAAAAACACCTCACCACCACGTAATTATAAATACCTCACCACCATGTAATTCAAAACACCTCACCACCATATGATTTAAAAACACCTCACCACCACGTCATTTAAAAACACCTCACCACCACGTAATTCAAAACACCTCATCACCACATAATTAAAAACACCTCACCACCACGTAATTATAAATACCTCACCACCATGTAATTCAAAACACCTCACCACCACATCATTTAAAAACACCTCACCACCACGTCATTTAAAAACACCTCACCACCACGTAATTCAAAACACCTCATCACCACATAATTAAAAACACCTCACCACCACGTAATTATAAATACCTCACCACCATGTAATTCAAAACACCTCACCACCATATGATTTAAAAACACCTCACCACCACATCATTTAAAAACACCTCACCACCACGTCATTTAAAAACACCTCACCACCACATAATTCAAAACACATCACTACCACGTGATTCAAAACCACCACAACGTTATTAAAAACACTTCACAACCACGGAAACAAAAGTTTGAGGGAGTCATTAAGTGACAACACAGACACTGCACAGATGTGTAGATGTATAGATAAATGACTGTCCCCGAGTTGCCGTTTTGTCATGGTTTAAACCAATCGTAAACAATTATTTTGCACAAATGTATTTGTAATATACGTGATATCACATTTTATAAACAATTGAAGTTGAAAACTTAGGTTGAAAAAAAAAAATTTCCCCAAAAAATTCCAAAAAAAAAAAAAATATTGGAAGCTTTTTCAAAAACAATACCCTTAGGACATACCGACGGGAGAGATATGTGCATACCAGAAGTTTGGTACAATTTCACAAAAGTTTGAGAAAGTTGTTCAGTGACAAGGCAACCCAACACAAGAAAACACAACACAGACGCTGCACAGATATATATATAATATATTGTTGCGGAGATGAGGACTGTATTTTTTTTGATTGTGTGCTGTATTATTATTATTATTGTTTATTCTGCGCCCCCCTACCTCCGGAGCTGTGTAAAGGTGAAAGGGCATCCCATAATTAGTCCACAAGCATACACATCAGCCAAATAATAGAATACCCCTGTTGATAGTTATCTCTTATTCTGTGTTTTAGAGTAAGGCTGTGTCTCCCATTAATTGAAGTACTCCATTGCACCAGTGAAAGAGAATAGATCCCCTTTCATTCCCATCCCCAAAATCTCCATTCCCTTTTACATTCCCTCTGGTGATTGCCAACCCTCGATTGCCATATTACCTCCCCTCCAAAACCACCATTGAACATGTGCTCGAATCGGAGAAGAAAGGCGTGCCCGCCCGTCGTCATCAAGGGCGGAGCCAGAGGGTCGCGCGACCAACCAGGGCCGAGGTGAGCACCCCGATGGGCGTGTCCAAAAGGCCGGCGGCTTAATCGCCGGAGGCGCTATAAAAGGCGCACGCAAGAAGCAAGAGAGAGAGTCGTGAGTTGGTCGTCAGTGGAGGAGTCAGTCAGTGGAGTCGGTGGTCAGTTGGTTGCATTGGTTGCGGTGAGGAGTCGGTGGTGGTGGTCAGTTGGTTGCGTTGGTTGCGGTGAGGAGTCGGTGGTAAAGAGTGAGTGGACCAAGAACGAGTTGAGGGTTTGGACCAGACGAGTCGGACAAGGCCTGGCAAAGCACGCGACGTCCACAGCAGCCACAACAGCAGCTTGGGGGCCTGAACGGCGGTTTGGAGCAGGGCCGAAAAGGAACGGCGGCTGCTAAACGCGCCGGTTGTGCTGCAGGACCCCCTTGGACGTTCCTCTCCCTCCAGCCATCCACCTCCTGCTTTTTCCACCCTTCTTGTGTACGTGAGTTTGTTTTGTTTGTTCTGTCCCTGGGTTAATTAAGCTTGTATAAGTTAATAATTGCACTGTGTCTCTGATCCTTCTGTATATTATTTTATTATCTTTCCTTCTCCTTGGTTACTTTGAGCATGTAAATAGTAGGAATAAATTTAGTAGTATTTCCAACCTTTTTGTCTTCTTCTTCTTCTTCACATCCGTGTCGCCTTTGTCTTTTCCCTATTGAATAGCTGCGGTGCGATCCGGCCAACGTTTGGGTGGAATCGGGTGAGTCGGGGATCCTGTAACGGTCGCGGTTGGACCATCCGCTCGGCCCATCATAACATCTAAACCGCGATCAGTAACAATTGGTGTCTGGGAGTGAGATTCGGGGCCCGAACCAAATTTTTAAAACATCAAAAAAAAAAATTTGGTCAAAATTTGGAGCGGCCGAAATTTGTTTTGTTTTACAAAACCTGAACTTTGAAATCGCGCCATGGCTGGTCAAGGCGACGGGATGCCGGTGGCAGAGATAGAGGGGTTAGGAGTAACCCAGGATCAAATGGAGGGGAGCAATGAGGAGGCGGTTGAGGGAGTATCAGGCACGCAAAATGGCGTCCTCGCGCACGTGGGTGTAGCGGCACCAAATTTTGCCACGCCCGTGACCGTAGCGGCACCGCCGATGGATTGGGGCCTTTTCATGATCCAAATGAAGGCCCTTATGGATGCTCGGAGTGAGCAAATGAAGGCTCAGAGTGAGCAAATGGGGAACCGAATGGATGCTCAGAGTGAGCAAATAAGGGCTCAGAGTGAGCAAATGGGAGTAATGAGGGACGAAGCGAGGGGTACCGGTGAGAAGTTAGACAATAATTTTGAGGGGTTAGACAACGGGATAAAAGAGGTAAAGAATGGGTTAACGGGGGTGGAAAATAGAATGGCTGCCCAGGAGAATCAGTTAGAGGGGGTAAAAAATGGGTTAATGAGGTTAGAAAATAGGATGGAGGACAAATTACGGGAGATAGGGGAGCAATCCGCCCGAGAAAATAAACAAATGGGAGAGCAGATAGAGGAGGTAAAAATCGGGGTAGAAACCAAATTGGATGCTCAGAGGGATGAATTGGGACAGATGAGGGTGGCATCTACAAAGGAGATGGAGGAGATGAAAGAGGAGATACGACGAGGTGTGAGTGAGGAGGTCTCGGGGCTACGCGAGGAGGTAAAGCGAGGTGAGAAGCGTATGGAGAAAGAGGTGAGGAATAATACGGCTAGGTTACAGGGGGGCATAGAGGATCTGACGAAGGGAGTAGAACAGCTGACAGTCGGACAAAGGGAACTAGCGGACCAAGTGGAAAAGAACACTGCAATCATCGGGGGTTTAAAAGCGACACAAAAGGACATTAAAAACGAATTAATAGCAACACAAAAGGAATGTCAGATGGTACATGAGGGGTTGACGAAGAAGTTGGAGGAGGTGACAGAAGTAATGGAGACGAAGGACAGAGAGGTGAGGACGCACATAGAAACGGTTAAGGTGGCGTTAGAGGAAGAGATAGAGGGGGCGCACCGGGAGATGAAGGAGGTAAAGGAAAAATTAGAGGAGGTGGAAGAGGGGGTGAGTGAAATTAAGAAGAGACGGAGGGAAACTAAGAGGGAGATAAAGGAGGAAGTCATGGAATATGTACAAGGTCTGTGTTCAAATCATGATGAGGTGCTCACTAACCAAATAAAAAGTTTGCAGGTGGCAGAGGAGGTGCGACGACGAGGTACGGAGGTGAGTGGCAATGTATATGATGTGAGGGGAGAGTCAGTCGGCTTGGGGGGTGGTGTAGACCCGGGTGTTCGTGAGGACCAATGGTAAGATGTATGACTGGTCCGGAGTGGATGGACAGGGGAGGTGTGCAAGGAGGGGTGGCTATGGGGAGTGAGGGGGTTGCTGGTGAGCAAGGATGTGGGGGTATGGCGTGGGTAGCGGGTTGCGGAGGGGCGACCCAGGCATCGACACCAGGAGGGGTAGTGTTTGGAGGGACGGGGGACGCGCGGGAGCCCCCCGGGAATAGCGTACTGTGGGAGCCCGAACGGGTTGGTCCCGCGTTGATCCCGCAAGGAGTGACGCGCGGGGTCCGACCTTCGGGCGCCCACAAGGTCCCACTCGCGCCGTATGACGGCAAGAGTGATTTGAGGGCGTACCTGGCGCAGTTTGAGTACGTGTGTAAAGGCAACGGTTGGAATCTGGACGAAGGTGGAGTACACCTGGTGGGGGCACTGCGCGGTGCGGCGGCGGAGGTGCTGACGGCTTTACCACCGGGTGCTCTCACCCTGCCAGCTCTCCGTGCGGCATTAATTAATCGGTTCGGCATTGAACAGCAAAGCGAGCTTGTTAAAGCCCAACTTGCGCAGCGAAAACGCAAGCCCCAGGAGACCATCGGGGAACTTGCTCACGATATTCGCCGCGCGGTCGGGATTGCACACGCGGACATGGCAGCGAGTTCCCAGGAAAGCCTGGCGCTGGATCACTTTATTCAGGCCCTTCCGTATCTGGAGCTCCGGCAACAGCTCGCCATGTGGCGCCCGCAAACCATGAGTCAGGCGGCCGACGCTGCAGCCCGTTGGGAAGCAGCGAGGCCCCTGGCCCGGGGAGGCGAGCGCCACGCAGTGGCGGTGCGTCAGATGGGGCCCGTGATGGGGGGCGGGCCCCCTCTGGAGAGCATGGTCCGGAGGTTAGTGGATCGGCGCCTGGCGGGACCTGGACCATGGCAGGCGGCCCCAGCGGTGGCACCCGGTAGTCCCCGACAGAGTACACCAATTCGGACATACAGGGGAGGGAATTTGGAATACCGGAGGCAAGCACCTTACCAGGTGAGGTGCTATAATTGTGCTCGGATGGGTCACCGTGCATGGGAGTGTCGAGCTCCGCGCCGGGACGTTTCCCGCCAACCGATGCCCTCAACTCCGCCCCGTATAGATCGGCCTAGCCGACCTCAGACACCCCCCCCCCCCCCCCGCCAGGGCCCGGGAAACTAGAACGTGCCGGGCATGCAGGGCAGTGTTCGGCAGTAGGGGATGGGGAGAAGCCCTCGTTGACGCGACAGGTCATTCATTGTGGCCGAATTGGGACGGGTAGTTTGACAATTCGGTGCAAAATTGCCGGCGTGGGGGTAGACGCCGTGGTGGACACGGGAGCCAGCGCCACGATCATCAGCCCCGTGGTCCTTAATTCGAGTGCAGACGGCTGGGGTAAAATCCAGCGTCTGGAAAATCATAGTTTGCAGTTGGCTACCGGGGCAACGGCTCCGATCATAGGGCGTGGTTTTGTGACCCTCAAGTTGGGATCGGTAAAGCAAGAGATAGAGGTTTGGGTGGCGGAGGTGTGCGACCCATGCTTAATAGGGTTGGATTTGTTGACTGCCAGCGGTTGTAAAATCGACTTGAGTCGGGGGATCCTGCGATGGGGAGTGGAAGAGCTACCATTGGAGGGGGTGAGCACGGCCGAGAGGGTGGAGCTGGAGGCTCCTGAGGCCGTGACCATCCCTCCGGGTGCCGAGGCCATAGTGCCGGCCCGATGGTCAGCTCGCCCGACATGGCAGGAATCCTGCGGCCTGGTCGAACCGGTGGCAGCGCTATCCATACCTGGTTTAATCGTGGGCCGTACCCTTGTAAAAACGGACGGGCCGGTGGTGGCCGTCCGAGTAATTAATATTAGCACAGAACCACGCACTATAGTGAGGGGCACGAAGGTAGCTGGCTGCACCCCAGTTAGAGAAGTCGCGTCAGTGAGGGGCGAGAACGTCCAGCCGAGCCGGCCCCAGGGGGAGCCTTCAATAAGTTCTAGGAATTGGCCCGATCCCATTTGCGAGATGGTAAATCGTAGTAGTGTAGAGTTGGGAGGTACCCAGAGGGAGGCCTTACACAAACTGGTTGGGTCCCATTTGGACCTCTTCTCCTTGTCCACCGAGGATATTGGACGTACGGGCCTGGTGAAACATCAGATCCACACCGGTGAGGCCCGGCCTATTCGTCAGGCCGCCCGACGGCTCCCTTGGAGCAAGAGGGCGGAAGCTGACGAGCAGGTTGAAAAAATGCTCGACGCAGGTGTGATCGAGCCCTCGGGAAGTCCTTGGATGTCACCTGTTGTGCTGGTCAAAAAGAAGGATGGGACCACGCGGTTCTGCGTGGACTATCGCCAGCTAAACAACGTGACACTCAAGGACTCATATCCCCTGCCAAGGATTGATGACACCCTCGATGCCGTTGCGGGCTCAAATTGGTTCTCAACTTTGGACCTCAAGAGTGGGTATTGGCAGGTGGAGATGGATAGGGCAGGGAAGGAGAAAACGGCATTTTCCACAGGTAAGGGACTGTATCAGTTTACTGTGATGCCGTTTGGTTTGTGTAACGCCCCCACCACCTTTGAAAGATTGATGGAACATGTACTAGGCGGCATGCCATGGCAATCATGCCTGGTGTACCTGGATGACGTCCTAGTACATGCCAAAACGTTCCCCCAGGCAGTAGCTAATTTGGACCAGGTGTTCGGGTGCCTCAGACAGGCAGGGTTGAAGCTGAACCCGAGTAAGTGCACTTTGTTTGCAAGAGAGGTGGCCTATCTAGGTCACGTGATCGGCCGCGAGGCGGTAAAAACGGACCCAGACAAAATTAAAGCGGTAGAGGAGTGGCCCGCACCACGTACCATCAAGGAGGTGCGGGGATTTTTGGGACTCTGCTCCTACTACCGGCGCTTTGTGGCGAAATTTGCGGAGTTGGCCCGTCCCCTCCACCGGCTTACGGAGAAGGGGACGCGATTTAATTGGACACGGGAGTGCCACGAGGCCTTCCAAAAATTGAAGGGGTGTCTAACATCCGCACCCCTTCTAGCTTACCCCACTAGTAACGGGGCATTTACCCTGGACACGGATGCGAGCCAGGAAGGATTGGGCGCAGTTTTGTCTCAGACACAGGAGGGCGTGGAGAGAGTGATTGGTTACTATAGTCGGGCCTTAAGTAGGCCCGAGCGAAATTATTGCGTCACTCGCAAAGAGTTATTGGCTATGCTGGCTGCCATGAACCATTTCCACCCGTACCTGTACGGGCGGAAATTTTTGGTTAGAACTGACCATTCCTCCTTGCAATGGCTCCTTCGGTTCAAGGAACCGGAGGGCCAAATTGCAAGGTGGTTGGAAAAGTTGCAGCAGTACGATTTTGATGTGGCCCATAGGGCCGGGAAGGCCCATGGTAATGCGGACGCACTCTCTCGGCGTCCTTGTCTGGGGGAAAACTGTAAATTTTGTGCGAGACACGAGGAGAGGGAGCAATTGGGCGATTCTGCCCCGATTCTCGTCGTCCGGGCAACCCGGGTGAGAGGGCCAATTTTGCCACTAACCGCGGACGAGGAATTTGGAGATTTGGCATGGAGCACGGCCCAGCAGGAGGATCCTGTCCTGGGGCCGGTGTTCAATTGGGTCAAATTGGGGCAAAGACCAAAGGGGGAAGAGGTGACCCCCCTCGGGGCGCAAACAAAGGCGTATTGGGCTCAGTGGCAGACCCTGGAATTGAAAGGCAACATCTTGTATCGCAAGTGGGTGGAGGTTCCCTCTGATAGAACTTCCTGGCTGGTGATAGTCCCTGACAAATTCAAGAACGTCATATTGCAACAGGTGCATGGTACCCGCTCCGGCGGCCATTTGGGCAGGACAAAGACAATATCTCGGGTCCGCCGGAGGTTCTATTGGGTGAATATGGGGCGCGACATACAGGACTGGTGTCGGAGATGCGACGCCAGTTCTGCCAAAAAGGGACCAGCACGGAGGATGAGGGCCCCCCTTCAATTACATCAGGTGGGGGCCCCCCTTGAGCGGGTGGCTATGGATATTCTAGGACCGCTGCCCCGCACCCGCCAAGGTAATAAGTATATCCTCGTTGTAATGGACTATTTCACCAAGTGGCCGGAGGCCTATGCCCTCCCCAACCAAGAAGCAGGGGTGGTAGCACAGGCCTTCATAGAAGGATTTGTATGTCGGCACGGGATTCCACAGGAGCTGCACACCGATCAGGGTCGAAATTTTGAAAGTCAATTGCTAAAAGATGTGTGCAGACTCCTGTCAATTCGGAAAACCAGGACCACGCCCTTGCGGCCACAATCTGACGGGATGGTGGAAAGGTTCAATCGAACATTGATCCAACAACTGGCATTGTTCACCACCACCCGTCAGGATGACTGGGACGAACATCTCCCGTACCTGTTGATGGCCTACCGAACTAGCCAGCACGGGGCCACCGCATGCAGTCCAGCGTTGCTTATGTATGGGCGGGAGTTACGGGCTCCCGCCGACTTGCTATGCGGTCCCGTGCCAGACACCACGGACACACCGCCGAGGGAGGGTTACGCACGTCACCTGGAGGAAGGCATGGAGTGGGTCCATGCCTTCGCCCGCCGCCAGCTCCATCTGGCGGGGGCCAAGATGAAGCGCAGGTACGACGACCGGAGCCAGGGGAGTCGATACGCTCCGGGGATGAAGATTTGGTTCTTTAATCCCCGGAGGCGGAAGGGAAGGTGCCCAAAACTCACCTCCCCCTGGCAAGGCCCAGGAGTCGTCCTGTCGCAAATCTGTGACGTGGTCATTAAGATCAAAATGGGGCCACGGACCACCCCTCGGATCGTCCATGCCGACCGGATAAGACCTTATGCCGGCGAGCAGGCGCCCTCATGGATCGCCTCGGCTCTAGATGCCGAGGCAGGACCCAGTACCTCTTGCGACGGGGGCTCGTAGCGTCAGAGGACTGGGGGGATGGTAGTGAGAGATGCCCCGCTGTGGTGGGATGGCAACGCTGTCATCCCTCACAGAAGGAGTAGGGGCAAATGCGCACTAGATTATGGGGTTGATGGCAGTGAAAACTAGCCCGGGTGGGTTAGGATATATCGTGTGTAGGGATCTAGCGAAGATGACATTAGGTAACGATAAGTTTTGTTAGTGACTGATACCTGTAGTGGGGACGCAGGTAGTTTAGTGTGGATGATAATGACGTGGGAGCGCAATAGTTTAAAGGGACGACTGGGAAGCGCAAGTTTCAGAGGGGAGTAGTTAGCTGAGATGATGCCGTGTGTGAGGATTGAACAGGTGTGATTGAACAGGTGTGATTGCACAGGTGTGCAACTGAACAGGTGTGTGGAGCAGTGTATGAGGGAGTAGTGGTGATTGCGTGTTGTGTTGACCAAATGGTCCAGGAAGAAAGGAGGGTGCAGGTGGCACCAGGTGTGAGTGCACAGGTGTGCAACGACAGGTGAATGGAGGACAGGTGTATGGAATAAATGGTACGGAGTATTGGAATGGATGGTCGTGGAGTGAGTATGGTGGAAATTGTGGAGTGGAGTGGATGGTGCGAAGGTGTGAATGGGGGAAGAGTGGACCCCCATCACGGATACCCGGGGCGGGTAGTGTAAGTGTTAGGTAGAGGGTATAGGTAAATTGTGGTTGGATATTGGCATCTGTGGTGCGGGTGAAAGAATGGTCTGTGGATGGGTGCATTAGTGTTGTGGAAATGGCTGGGCGTGTAGCCTGTTAGTGTGTGTAGTTGGTTGGGCACTCCACCACTGTGAGGATGTCGGCCAGGTGAGGCCGCAGGTGGGCTCTGGGAGCCGGTAGTTGTGGATGGGGCCCGAGGATCCGGAGGACGGACCCGGGTAGCCCAGTGCCAGAGGGCACCAAGGGGTGACAGAGCCAGGAGAGGGCCTTCCCCAGTTAGTTAGGTTAGGGTGAGGAGCTAGGTAAGCTCGGGTGGCAACTGCAGTGGTGGAGGTGTGCAGGTGGGTAGACCTGCTGGGAGAGCTACACGTCACAGCCCAGAAATTGTGCGAAGGTACCGGGAGATGAATCGGGGGAGTGAGACCCCAAATTTGAGAAGCACCACAGTTTGGTCAATGGGAATTGGTTATTAGAACCCATAGTGTAAGTTGGCCAATGGATTGGCAGGGAAAGACCCCGGGTAGTGTAAAGTGTGTTAAAGTCATTTAGAGGATAGTTAGGATTGAAGTCTCCTCACACCATCTGCATCCACTCACCTGAGGTGACAGGTACTCCACACCATGCCATGTTTTGATTATTTTTTACTGTGCAAATGTTTGGATTGTGAGACGCATCATGACGTGGGTGTGACATTGTGCGTAATTCCATCTCTCCCTCCTTATGAGGATTGATGACGAATTGGGTGATGGCAAATTTTGGTTAGAGGGATTGTGGTGACGAATTTGGTATAGGAGAAATATGGGGAAGACGTGACAGTAGTGACGAATTTGTAAATGGGTAGATTTTGTAAATATGGGGTAAGGGCAAGGGTAGTGTAGGTGACAGGGGGGTGACGTACGGTAGGGACGAGCTTTCTCACTTCGCCCTCCGTACGCATTTCGCCTTGCATTGCCTTATTGATGTGTACCCTTGTGACCTTACCCCTCGCTCATTTGTCTTTCCCCTTTTGTCTCCCACATGACCTGTGCGCCATTGGGTGCCGAGGGGAGCGTGCGTGAGTCCTCCATTGTGCGCCCGAAATTCCCAGAACCAGCTGTCTGCATCGATGCACCACATTATGGAACACATGCCTGTGGCCGAGCACCACTTATGGACCCCATGGGTTGGGGCATGGCCCCTCTGCTGGAACCGGCCATGAGGGCCCGAAATCTTGCTGGCGGACCTTGGCCACAGGGCACCGATGCCCCACAGGTGAACCACACTAGTCGGCCCTGTGGGCCATAAATAAAATAAATAAAAAGGACACATTGGGTGCAAGTTTTAATACAAATAGGCCGCCAGTAAGCAAAGCAAAAGAATGACAACATCTGGAAGACCAAATAATAATAACCAGCAGAGGGAGCCAAAGAGCAAGAGACCACCTGCAGGGTTAGGGGTTGTTGAATTTATTTTTGTTGAACACTCTTGAACAATGGTGACTGCACCGATTGGTGCTTGGGTGCTTGTATTGGTGCGTTTTTGGGTGCGTTCATGGTGCGTCGATGCAGAGCAGACTGTCTCCCCCCCAGAAAGAACAATCACAGGTCCTGGGTTAGTTTTGTAAATAAAAATAGCGTCATTGTAAATAATGCTTCCCACCGTCAGTGTATAGTTTGAAGACCATTCCGCAGTTCGGTTAACTGTGGGCGTAAGTCTGTTAGGCAGGGTGCAATGGAGCAGCGGGACACATTTATTTATGTTTTAAAACTGTCACACTCAGGGTCAGGTTAAAAGTAGAGGGAACTACACCTACGTGTCACACTAAATAAAAGTTGTAGGCCCAGGACGTGCCTAAGAGGAGGAGGGTACAGTGTTGCGGAGATGAGGACTGTATTTTTTTTGATTGTGTGCTGTATTATTATTATTGTTGTTTATTCTGCGCCCCCCTACCTCCGGAGCTGTGTAAAGGTGAAAGGGCATCCCATAATTAGTCCACAAGCATACACATCAGTATTCTATTATTTGGCTGATGTGTATGCTTGTGGACTAATTATGGGATGCCCTTTATGGGATGTTTATTCTGCGCCCCCCTACCTCCGGAGCTGTGTAAAGGTGAAAGGGCATCCCATAATTAGTCCACAAGCATACACATCAGCCAAATAATAGAATACCCCTGTTGATAGTTATCTCTTATTCTGTGTTTTAGAGTAAGGCTGTGTCTCCCATTAATTGAAGTACTCCATTGCACCAGTGAAAGAGAATAGATCCCCTTTCATTCCCATCCCCAAAATCTCCATTCCCTTTTACATTCCCTCTGGTGATTGCCAACCCTCGATTGCCATATTACCTCCCCTCCAAAACCACCATTGAACATGTGCTCGAATCGGAGAAGAAAGGCGTGCCCGCCCGTCGTCATCAAGGGCGGAGCCAGAGGGTCGCGCGACCAACCAGGGCCGAGGTGAGCACCCCGATGGGCGTGTCCAAAAGGCCGGCGGCTTAATCGCCTGAGGCGCTATAAAAGGCGCACGCAAGAAGCAAGAGAGAGAGTCGTGAGTTGGTCGTCAGTGGAGGAGTCAGTCAGTGGAGTCGGTGGTCAGTTGGTTGCGTTGGTTGCGGTGAGGAGTCGGTGGTGGTGGTCAGTTGGTTGCGTTGGTTGCGGTGAGGAGTCGGTGGTAAAGAGTGAGTGGACCAAGAACGAGTTGAGGGTTTGGACCAGACGAGTCGGACAAGGCCTGGCAAAGCACGCGACGTCCACAGCAGCCACAACAGCAGCTTGGGGGCCTGAACGGCGGTTTGGAGCAGGGCCGAAAAGGAACGGCGGCTGCTAAACGCGCCGGTTGTGCTGCAGGACCCCCTTGGACGTTCCTCTCCCTCCAGCCATCCACCTCCTGCTTTTTCCACCCTTCTTGTGTACGTGAGTTTGTTTTGTTTGTTCTGTCCCTGGGTTAATTAAGCTTGTATAAGTTAATAATTGCACTGTGTCTCTGATCCTTCTGTATATTATTTTATTATCTTTCCTTCTCCTTGGTTACTTTGAGCATGTAAATAGTAGGAATAAATTTAGTAGTATTTCCAACCTTTTTGTCTTCTTCTTCTTCTTCACATCCGTGTCGCCTTTGTCTTTTCCCTATTGAATAGCTGCGGTGCGATCCGGCCAACGTTTGGGTGGAATCGGGTGAGTCGGGGATCCTGTAACGGTCGCGGTTGGACCATCCGCTCGGCCCATCATAACATCTAAACCGCGATCAGTAACAATATATTATATATATATCTATATCTATATCTATCTATATATATATATATATATATATTGTTACGGTTCTACGCCGCCCTTCTTCCCCTTACCAAAGGGGGGATTAATCCCCTTGTTCTTTATGGGCTTGACGGAACCGAGACTTGAAACGCCCCTTCCGGGCAAACACAGAGTCGGGTTTCGGGACCAACTCTCGCTCGTACCTAATTCCCTGCGCCGCCACGGAAGTGAGGAAGCAAGCCTCGCACGAGCCACGCGTAATTTGAGTACGTCCAAGCGGATGGCGTACCACGTGGTCCGTGCAGTTTAGGTAGTGGAACCCGAATCGAGCGGTTCTATTCGTACCACGATTAGCCAATGAGGAAACCACAGAAACGATCGAATGGAAAAAAGGAAGAACACAGGTTTAATTATTCCCACACGTATGTACAATGATCAGGACGCAGAGACACAGAGCAGCACTCTATCTTATATGTCAGTCTTATCTTATCCCTCGGACTCGGGCCCGTCACACTCACACAGGGAATTGCAGATGGATTGATGTCCCAGCCAGACGCGTCGACGTGGTTGTCCAGGAAAGGCCCCGTCCGGCCCTCCACGGTCCCAGCACGTCCCGCGAAGATGGCAGCAGGCGATGGAAGGAACCTCATAGCACGTCTCCTGAACAAAGGCAGCCGATGAGGTGGAACGGGAAATGCGGGACTCTCAGCGCGGCTGGCGATTACACAGCCGTTATCACTCACATGACTTAATGCACTGTATATGGATCGGCCTCCAACTCAACCGAGCGTCACTTTATAAAAGCGCGTATTTCGGTTCATGCGCATCTTGCTTCACCCGCGTATCTCTCACAGTTTTTCTGACGCTCACAACTCTTGCTCGTCAATGATTCCTCCGGGTTAGTTAGTGCGTGCGAGGTCTCCCTGGGCAGCAGTTCTCTTTCTCATCAGCGAGTCCTCTCATCAGCGAGGCTTTGTGCGATGGGTTATATAGGTACGCCCCTGAACCTTCTGGAACCCTCTCGAACCTTCTTACCACGCCCTGTGACGCAGTGCTGCCGCCACCACCTCTGAGCCCTGATTGGCGGCTCGTGCTTACCGTCAGCGCCTCTGCCATCCGTCATTCGGCTCCGCCCCGACCCTCCGAGGCCTGCCTCGTGTTAATTCGCCCAAAATGAACCAAAGTCAGCGCAAAGGGGCATGAGGCTAGGGAGGCTGGAAAGTCGGTAGAAGTAGGACCTATTCTCCTGACTCTACTCAACACAGAACTAACATAGGAAAAGGACTACGCTCACAAACACAAAGAGATAACTATACTATCGCGAGGCTACATGTTGCTTGTGTGACTAACTATGAGGGGGGAATTTTAACCTTTATTATACTCACTGTACAAACTCAAAACCGCAACAATGTATATATATATATATATATATATATATATATATATATATATATATATATATATATATATATATATATATATATATATATATATATATATATATGAAGGAACTGCGCTCCAACGCGAGTCGAAAGAATTGACGCGACCAAAGACGGAATTCGTCCGAGTTGCTTTATTGAAACAAAACAGCTCAGGTATTCTGACAAGCCCGTTTATCGGGCAGCAATATATATACACATTTATGTCGGGAAGTTTGCCCGGCAAAAGCTATACCGGGCATGCCCAGGTGTCAAGGGCGAGCCTTGGAAAGGCGAGCCTGGACCTGCCCGGGCGTGTTTGGCTGCGGCCTGGCAAGTCGAGGCTGGGCGTGCCCGGGCACTCTGGACAAGCACTGGAAAGGCGATAGCGGGCATGCCCGGACGCTCTGGGCGAGCCCTGGAAAGGCGATAGCGGGCATGCCCGGGAGGTTCGGGCGTGCCCGGGAACAGTGAGTCCGGGCATGCCCGGGAGAGGCGCGTCTGGCCATGTTCTGGCCGGTGCAAGGCGATTGTGTGCATCCAGCGGTAACCGCTACACACGCCCCTCCAGAATCGACCTGCACCGGCAGGGTAAATTTAAGGGGGGTCCGGATGACCCGGCCGAAGCGACCCCTGGAGGGTCGTGGGGAGGGGTCCGACATGGTGGTGGGTGGTCGAGCGGGGGGAACTGTGGACGGGGGGCGGCCTCGCCGCGGAGGAAGGGCCAACCGTGGTGGTCGGTCGAAGTCCATGTCCGCCGGTTTGAGGCGGTCCACAGAAATCCGGTCCGGCCGGCCGCCGAAGTCGACGATGAAAGACTTGTCGCCCCGTCGCAGGACCCGGAAGGGCCCGTCGTACGGCGGCCGGAGTGGCCCCCGGTGCGCGTCATGACGCACAAAGACGTACTCCGCTGTGCGAAGCGCCGGGGGGACGTAGGACTGGGGGCCACCGTGGCGGGACGTCGGCATGGGGGCAAATCGTCGGGTGGCCTCCTGGAGGTCCGAGCGCTGGCGAGCGGCGGACCAGGGACTGGTAGCGTCGGGCACGAATTCGCCCGGGACGCGGAGCGGCTGGCCGTAGACGAGCTCGGCGGCGGACGCCTGGAGGTCTTCCTTGGGGGCCGTGCGAAGGCCCAAAAGGACCCACGGCAGCCGGTCGGCCCAACCGTCGTCCTGAAGGCCGGCCATGAGTGCGGCCTTCATGGAGCGGTGAAACCGCTCACACAACCCGTTGGCTTGGGGGTGGTAGGCCGTGGTGTGGTGCAGCGTGACCCCCAACGAACGGGCGACCGCACCCCAAAGCTCAGACGTGAACTGTGGGCCGCGGTCGGACGAGATGTCCGCTGGTGCGCCGAAGCGCGCGACCCAGGTGGCGATGAACGCCTGCGCCACGTCGGCGGTGGTGGTGGAGGTGAGGGGCACGGCCTCCGGCCACCTGGTGGTCCTGTCCACCATGGTGAGCAGGTGGGTGAACCCCCGCGAGGGGGCAGGGGACCCACCAGGTCCACGTGGACGTGGTCGAAATGCCGTTCAGGCACGGCGAAAGGTGCCAGCGGGGCCTGGGTGTGGCGGTGGACCTTGACCCGCTGGCAGGCCGTGCAGGCGTTGGCCCAGTCGCGGATGTTTTGTCGAAGGCCGTGCCAGACGAAACATGCCGACACCAGCTTCTGAGAAGCTTTCCGGCCCGGGTGAGAAAGGCCGTGGATGGAGGCGAAGATGCGGCGCTGCCAGGAAACGGGCACGATGGGGCGAGGCTGGCCCTCGGAGACGTCGCAGAGCAGGACGGTGCCCGCGAAGGGAATGTCGGCCAGGCGGAGGCCCGTGTCTGCCGCACGGAGTGCCTGCACCGAGGCGTCGGTGATCTGGTCGGCCGCCATGAGCGCGAAGTCCACGCCGAGGTGGACCGCGTTCGCGCTGGCCCGAGAAAGACAGTCGGCCACGGCGTTGTCTTTGCCGGCGACGTGCCGGATGTCCGTGGTGAACTCCGACACGGCGGAGAGGTGGCGCTGCTGGCGGGCCGACCACGGCTCCGTGACCTTAGCCATTGCGTAGTCCAACGGCTTGTGGTCGACGAAAGCCGTGAACGGGCGGCCCTCCAGGAGGTGTCGGAAATGGCGAACGGCCAGGAATAGCCCGAGCAGCTCGCGGTCGAACGTGCTGTAGTTTAACTCGTTCGGCCGGAGTTGCCGGCTGAAAAAAGCGAGTGGCTGCCAAACCCCGTCCACCCATTGCTCATGGACGGCGCCCACCGCGTAGTTGGAGGCGTCCGTAGTGAGGGCGATGGGCGCGTTGAGCACCGGGTGAGCCAGCAGCGTTGCGTTGGCGAGGGCCCGTTTGGCGCTGGCGAAGGTCGCGTCCATGGCCGCGGACCAAACAATGTCATGCTTGGCCGGCTTGCCCCGGAGGGCCTCGTAAAGGGGCCGCATGAGCTGAGCAGCACGGGGCACGAATCGGTGATAAAAATTCACCATGCCGAGGAACTCTTGGAGGGCCTTGATGGAACGGGGACGCGGGAACGTGGTGATGGCGTCGACCTTGGTCGGCAGCGGCACGGCCCCGGTCTTGGTGATGCGGTGGCCCAAAACGTCAACGGCCGTCGCGCCGAAGTGGCATTTGACCGGGTTGACAATTAAGCCGTGCTCGCTGAGGCGACTGAACAGTGTTCGGAGGTGGAGGAGGTGCTCGGTGCGGGACGTGCTGGCGACGAGGATATCGTCCAGATAGACGAAAAGAAACGGCAGGTCGCGCAGCACGCCGTCCATCAAGCGCTGGAACGCCTGGGCCGCGTTCTTGAGGCCAAACGGCATCCGCAAAAATTCGAACAGGCCGAACGGCGTGATGACGGCCGTCTTCGGGATGTCGGCCGCCCGGACAGGTACCTGGTGGTAGCCCCGTATCAGGTCAATTTTCGAAAAGATGACCCGTCCCGCCAAACGGGCAGAAAGTCCTGAATATGTGGGATCGGGTACCTGTCGGTGGTGGTAGCGTCGTTGAGACGGCGGTAGTCACCACACGGGCGCCATCCACCCCCCGGCTTTGGCACGATGTGCAGTGGCGAGGCCCACGCGCTATCGGAGCGCCGCACGATGCCGAGGTGCTCCAACGCATCGAACTCGGCCTTCGCCACGGCGAGCTTGGCCGGGTCGAGGCGGCGGGCCCTGGCATAGACCGGCGGGCCCGTAGTGGGTATGTGGTGCTCGATCCCGTGCCGCACCGCGACAGCCGAAAACGTCGGCCGCGTGAGGGCCGGGAATTCCGTGAGCAGGCGAGCGAACTCGTTCGCTGCCGGGAGGGCGCACGCCAGTTCGGTCGGCGCGGAGCTGCTCATTGTGCACGCCAGGGAGCTGAAGGTCTCGGCATGGACAAGGCGACGTCGTTTGACGTCGACCAGCAGCCCGTGCGCGCAGAGGAAGTCGGCGCCCAGCAAAGCCACGGGGACGCTGGCGGTAACAAAAGTCCATTGAAAACGCTGGCTGCCGAAGCAGAGGGTGACGACGCGTGGGCCGAAAGTGCGTATGGCCGAGCCATTAGCAGCGACCAAAGAGGGGCCGCAAACGGCGTCCCGCCTGTCCTGCTCGGAGGCGGGTATGACGCTCAGTTGAGCGCCGGTGTCACACAGGAAACGCCGCCCAGACGCTTTGTCCCGAATAAACAGCAAGTTGCCCGAGTGGCCGGCGCTCATGGCTGGGAATGAACGCCGGCCCGGCCGTTTCCCGACCTGCCGAAAGTGCACGGGGGCCGGCACGTCCGAGCCTTGTGTCCGAACCTGGCGTGGTAATAACACCACGCCCGGTCAGGTGGAGGCCCCGGCCGTCGTGTCGGAAGCGGGCGGTGCGGCGTGGCGGCCGCCAGTTGCACCGGCAGTTCGGCCTCCAACCGCGCAGGGCGTTCGGGCATCGTGGGCGTCGCCTCGGACGGCGGCGGGCTCCAGGTAACCGCGCCGATGTGCTGGCCCACCGAGGAGATCTTATCGGCTTCCCTGGCGAGGGCGCGGGAATCCATGATCAACGTGCCAGCCAGGGCGAGGCGTACCGGGTGAGGCAGCTGGCGAAGGAACAGCTCGCGGAACAGAAAATCCGGAGAGTGCTCACCGAGCAACGAGAGCATATAGTCCATGCGCTCGGACGGGCGCGTGTCGCCGAGCTCGGGCAGAGCGAGCAGGCGCCGTGCGCGTGCTGCCGGTGAGAGGGCGAAAGCGTCGAGGAGGAGTGTCTTCAGCGCGTCGTATTTGTCAGTAGCCAGCGGGTGCTCGAGGAGGCTCAAGGCGCAGGCCGCGGTGGCGGAACCGAGCGCCGCCACAACATGGTGGAAGCGGTGTCGTCCGCGGTGATGCCTCGCAGGGCGAACTGGGAGTCCGCCTGGGCGAACCATACAGCCGCGTGAGCCTCCCAGAAGGTAGGCAGTTTAATTGTCACTGCCGTGTCCATGTCGGTAGGTCACCAATGAAGGAACTGCGCTCCAACGCGAGTCAAAAGAATTGACGCGACCAAAGACGGAATTCGTCCGAGTTGCTTTATTGAAACAAAACAGCTCAGGTATTCTGACAAGCCCGTTTATCGGGCAGCAATATATATACACATTTATGTCGGGAAGTTTGCCCGGCAAAAGCTATACCGGGCATGCCCGGGTGTCAAGGGCGAGCCTTGGAAAGGCGAGTCTGGACCTACCCGGGCGTGTTTGGCTGCGGCCTGGCAAGTCGAGGCTGGGCGTGCCCGGGCGCTCTGGACGAGCACTGGAAAGGCGATAACGGGCATGCCCGGACGCTCTGGGCGAGCCCTGGAAAGGCGATAGCGGGCATGCCCGGACACTCTGGGCGAGCCCTGGAAAGGCGATAGCGGGCATGCCCGGACGCTCTGGGCGAGCCCTGGAAAGGCGATAGCGGGCATGCCCGGACGCTCTGGGCGAGCCCTGGAAAGGCGAGAGCGGGCATGCCCGGGAAAGACGAGACCGGGCGTGCCCGGGAGGTTCGGGCGTGCCCGGGAACAGTGAGTCCGGGCATGCCCGGGAGAGGCGCGTCTGGCCGTGTTCTGGCCGGTGCAAGGCGATTGTGTGCATCCAGCGGTAACCGCTACACACACATATATATATATATATATATATATATATATATATATATATATATATATATATATATATATATATATATATATATATATATATATATATATATATAGATATATATATATATATATACGTATATAGATATATAGATATATATATATATATATATAGATATATATATATATATATATATATATATATATATATGTATATATATGTATATATATATATATATATAGATATATAGATATATATATATTATATATTGTTGCGGATATGGGATTTGGCCTCCATCCATATCCGCTTGTAAATATTCCCCTATTTTTCCCAATACTCCCCAACTATCCCCAATCCCCCATTCCCTAGTCCCATTGTCTGTAAACAACACTCTGTAGCCCCGACCTTCCCCTTTTTCCCCCATTAAATGTCGTGCCCAGGTTCACCGCATCTCACGTAGACAACTATAGGACATCTTGCTAGTTATTCTTAGTCTATGTCAGTTAAGGACTCGTTTCCATTAATTCTGACTCTTCGTTGCACCAGAATGTGATTGTATGGCACCAGTAGTAAGTTTAGGACCTCCCAATACCTCCCCGCATCTCTTCCTCATGGAACTACAACAACAACAACAACTACAACAACAGCGGGGGCGGCGCGGCGGCGGCGCGGGGAGTGTGCGTCCTCACTCCGGCTTGGTTAGCCACCATTGCCCATGTGCTCCGACGGGGTTACCACACAGGGGCTGACTGTCAGCTCCTCGTCAAGGGCGGAGCCCGGTAACCCCCCCGCACCCAATAAGAAGCGGCGGACCGATTCCATCTGGGGCGGAGCTAACGAGCCGAGGGCGTGTCACTCCCCGCTGGATATACGCAGCCACTTACCGGAGGTGACGTCAGATGCGCCCCCAGCTTGGAGAGAGAAGTCGCCACCTCCAAGCGCTGGATACCTCCCGCCTCTTTGGACCGGACCGGGTCGATTCTGCCCCTGAGCCAAGGTGCACCTTGAGCCATCGACTGCCTGCCCTCCCCTGCCATCAATCCCTGTGTGAGTCAGTCTTGTCCCGTTTGTCTGTGGTCTGTCGGGAATAAGATAAGACCGTGTCTAAGTGCCCACCTTTCTGTGCTGTACCTCTTGTGTCGTGTAATCTAAAACGTTCTGCATACAAATATTATATCCTCCTCCGGAGGTCTTGAGAACTGTACCCCTGGTGTCGTGTCATTTAACCCAGCCGTTGTGTCCTTTCCTTCATTGATTTAGCATAGCGCGATTCGGCCAACGTTCGAGTGTAATCGGGTAACTTGTGCGAACACGGCGGCCATTCCGCTCGGCCCAGCATAACATCTTAATAAGTCGTGTCCGTAACAATATATATATATATATATATATATATATATATATATATATATATATATATATATATATATATATATATATATATATATATATATATATGTATATATATATATATATATATATATATATATATATATATATATATATATATATATATATGTATATTTTTTTTATGTATTTGTTGTATATTTGTGACGATTTTTTGTCGGATCTGTATTCAGACCTGAACCAAGATGTAATAATCTTGCTCTCATGGCATACTCAACTCATCTACCAAGTGTTGTCATAATCTGTCCACAACCTTTTGAAATATCGTGCTGTATATTGTTTTTGGCCCCATCTCTCAATAGTGAACAATCACTACAACTATAAATATCGGATCCCGATCCAGAATTCCACCAAAATCGAATCAATTCATCTTGTTGCTCGCCTCATCTGTCCAACAAGTTCCGTCCGAATCCGTCCATAACTTTTTGAAATGTCGGTTATATATAGTTTTTGGCCATATCTCTCAATCGTGAAGAATCACTTAAAAACAATTCTTGTATACGGATTAGGATCTTAACTAAAATCTAATCAATTTTTCCTTGTCACACACCCAAACTGTCGACCAAATTTTGTCCGAATCCAAGGGTGGAGAAGGCAGATATCATTTTCTTATGGAAAAGAGGAAGGAGTGCTCCAGACCCCCTAGGACCCTCACCTAAATCTGCCCATGCAAACGGGAAAAAATCATCAAATTTGGTAATGAAGCAATCGTTCAACAAGTGGTCAGGGTGGAAGTGTCAATTCATCGAGTATTATGATGATCAAAAGGAAATCACATTGGGAATGTGCAATCATGTTTAAATGACTTAATGCCGAGGTGCATTTGGTCTTCGCAGAGACTGTCTCGCTAACAGAAAATCAATTCCCACAGCGTTATTTCAAACAGAGGTGAAAGTGTCAATGCAAATGCGTCTGAGTGTGTCATTAAAATATCATGTAAATGTGTGCAACCGCAGGAAAAATCGGTTATCGGGTGTTGCGGTCACCGATGCAATGGGTTTGTGAAACTTTGGAAAAATGACTAAGTCGACTTGCCAGTGGTACACCTGTATACAGCCGATGCATGGCAAATGGAATAGGTAACTTCCGAAGATCGTATGAATAGGCAAGCAGTTTTTTTGTTGCTGTTGTAGCTTCAAATTGTTGTTGTTTCCCTGTGGCCTTTACCTTTGCAGCAAAGTGTCCAACCATAGTATGAGAATAAAACTTTTGAGAAAACTCTCAAAATTTATGAGAAAGTGGACACAAAATTCATACAATGTGGTACGTTGTGGCGGACACGAAAGCCCACTGGCGTGGTGACATCATTCCGCGCACCAAGTGGGCGGCGGCCACGCCCGAGGGGTAGGCCTCAGGATATACACTGGGCGCGCAGCCTGGAGCGCGCCAGTGACCTCTTGTCAATAAAGACACTTTTGTTTAACCGCGTTGTCCGCTTCCTCCTTGGTAGCAAGTCGCGCGCGTAGCACCGCGCTTCATTGGTGACTCCGACGTTTTGGTCAGCCGTCACTGACCACCTGAACCCGCCACAGCCATGGCAACCAACGCGGTAGCGATAAAGCTCCCCGAGTTCTGGGAAGCTCAGGCGGATATCTGGTTCCTGCAGGCCGAAGCCCAGTTCAGGCTTCGACGCATCACGGCGGACGAGACACGCTACTGCCATGTGGTCGCCTCCCTCGGGGCCGGCGCGGCCGCCCGCGTCGTGTCGGTCCTGAGGAACCCACCGGCCCACGACAGGTACGGGGCGATCAAGCATCTCCTCCTCGCCACGTTCAGCCTCACGATGGACGCATGGGCCGATCGCCTCTTGTACCTCCCCGAGCTCGGTGACACGTGACCGTCGGTCCGAATGGACCATATGCTGTCGCTCATGGGTGACGAAACGCCGAACGCTCTATTCCGGGCGTTGTTTCGATGCCAGCTGCCGGCACGAGTCCGCCTCGCGTTGGCCGGTTCCGCGACAACGGAACCCCGTGCGTTCGTGGACGAGGCCGACAAGTACTACGCGGCTTTGGACACGCGGGTGAGTTTCGGTGCGGCCGTAGCGGCTCCCGAGCCCGAACCTCCTGCGGGTGCCCACCCCTGCTCCGAGGGGCGCCTATTGGCGGCCGCCATGCCCCGCCCACCACCACCGCAGAAACCGCAGCCTCCGGCTTCGCCGCAAACCTGGTGCCATTTCCACGCTAGGTTCGGCCACGAGACTCGGCAATGTCGCCCGCCGTGCTCATTCGGCAGGTCAGGAAACGCCCGGGCCGGCCCTCGGTAGTGGCACTGAGCGCCGGCCGATTAAACAGCCTCCTATACATAACGGAAACCTTATCCGGGCGCCGTTACCTGTGCGACACGGGAGCGCAGGTGAGTGTCGTTCCCGCCGGTACGTCCGACAAGCAGTCCGCGGGCCGGGGCCCCGCGCTGCTTGCTGCCAACTGTACGCCCATTCGCACTTATGGAAAACGCTGCCTTTCTCTGCGGTTCGGAGGGCAGGTTTTCTGATGGTCGTTCGTCACTGCCGACGTTCCTATGGCACTGCTCGGCGCGGACTTCCTCTGTGCCAATGGCCTGTTGGTCGACGTCAAGCACAGAAGGCTTGTCCAGGCTGAGACGTTCAGCTCGCTCGCATGCGCGCTGCCTGCCTCGTTGAGCAGCTCACTGAGTGGCTCATCGAGCGGCTCGCCGAGCGGCTTGCTGAGTGGCTCGGATCCGGCCAGGTTCATCTGCACGCTTCCGGCAGTGGACGAATTCACCCGCCTCCTCGCGGGTTTCCCGGCCCTCACGAGGCCCACCTTCTCGGCGGGGACCATCAAGCACGGGGTGGAACATCACATCCCCACCGCCGGGCCACCGGTCTATGCCCGGGCACGCCCCCTCGAGCCGACGAAGCTCGCCGTAGCTAAAGCGGAGTTTGCTATGCTGGAGCGGCTCGGCATTGTGCGGCGCTCCGAGAGCGCTTGGGCGTCGCCGCTCCACATCGTGCCCAAGCCCGGCGGGGATGGCGACCGTGCGGGGACTACCGCCGTCTCAACGACGCCACCACCCCCGACCGCTACCCCGTCCTCCATATTCAGGACTTTTCCGCCCACTTGGCGAATATGTCCTTCTTCTCGAAGGTGGACCTCATACGCGGTTACCACCAGGTACCCGTCAGGCCGGAGGACATCCTGAAGACGACTGTCATCACGCCGTTCGGTCTTTTCGAATTTCTTCGGATGCCCTTCGGTTTGAAGAATGCGGCTCAGGCGTTCCAGCGCCTCATGGACAGCGTCTTGCGTGACTTGGATTTTGTGTACGTACACCTGGACGACATCCTCGTCGCAAGCGCGTCCCGCGAAGAGCACCTACACCATCTCCGCACGCTCTTCGAACGTCTGGGCCAGCACGGCCTGATCGTGAACCCCACCAAGTGCCGGTTCGGTGTCGCCGAAATCGACTTTTTGGGGCACCGCGTCACCAGGCACGGGGCCGTCCCCCTACCGGCCAAGGTGGAGGTGGTGAAAGGGTTTCCGCGCCCCGCACGATCAGGGGGCTCCAGGAGTTCCTGGGCATGGTAAACTTTTACCACCGTTTCCTGCCCCGCATCGCCCAGCTCCTGCGCCCCTTGCACGAGGCCCTCTGGGGGAAGCCGGGCAAAGGTGACGTCACCTGGACCGTGCAGATGGACGCGGCATTCGTGGGCGCGAAGCTCACCTTGGCTAACGCCACCATGCTCGCGCACCCGGCGCCCGATGCACCGATCGCCCTCACCACCGACGCCTCGGACTACGCGGTGGGCGCAGTGCACGAGCAATGGGTGCGTGGAGCTTGGCAACCACTGGCGTTCTTCAGCCGGCAGCTTCGCCCGCCCGAACGCCGGTACAGTACCTTTGACCGCGAGTTGCTCGGGCTCCACCTGGCGGTCAGGCACTTCCGCCATCTGCTCGAGAGCCGTGCGTTCACGGCCTTCGTCGACCACAAGCCACTGGTGTTCGCGATGGGCAAGGTCGCCGAGCCGTGGTCGGCCCGGCAGCAGCGTCACCTCTCGGCCGTGTCTGAATACATGACGGACATCCGGCATGTCGCGGGGAAGGACAACCCGGTGGCGGATTGCCTTTCCCGGTCCGTTACCCACGCGGTCCACCTCGGCATCGACTATGCCCAGATGGCAGCAGACCAGGCCGCCGACCCCGACGTCCAGGCCTTGCGGACCGCCGTTATGGGCCTCCGCGTCACCGAGGTGCCGTTCAACGGTGCGGGCATGGCCCTCTGGTGCGACGTCTCCCTCGGGCGGCCTCGCCCCATCGTGCCCGCGGGCTGGCAGCGCCGGATTTTCGACTCCATCCACGGCCTGTCCCACCCGGACACGAGGGCCTCCCAGAGGTTGATCACCGACAAGTTTGTCTGGCATGGCCTCCGGAAGGCCGTCCGCGGCTGGGCCAGGACGTGCCTCGCGTGCCAGCGCGCGAAGGTGCACCGACACACCCAGGCCCCATTGGCCCCGTTTGCGGTGCCGGAACGTCGGTTTGACCACGTTCATGTGGACCTGGTGGGACCTCTGCCCCCCTCTTGGGGTTTCACCCACATCCTGACCATGATGGACCACACCACCCGGTGGCCGGAGGCCGTGCCTTTGGCGTCAACGACGGCGGCGGACGTCGCGCAGGTGTTCATCGCCACCTGGGTCACCCGGTTCGGCGCCCCCTTGGACATCTCGTCCGACCGCGGCCCCCAGTTCACCTCAGAGCTCTGGGGGGCGGTCGTGCGGGGGCTCGGGGTCCAGCTGCACCGCACCACGGCCTACCACCCCCAGGCTAACGGCCTGTGCGAGCGGTTCCACCGCTCGTTGAAGGCCGCGCTCCGGGCCACCCTCCGCGACGGCGGCTGGGTCGACAGGTTCCCCTGGGTCCTGCTGGGCCTCCGGACGGCGCCCAAGGAGGACCTGCGCGCATCCACGGTGGAGTTGGTCTTTGGACAACCGCTGCGGGTGCCGGGCGAGTTCCTCCCCGACCCCACGGCACCTTGGTCCGCAGCGCAGGAGCGCTCCGCGCTGCAGGAGACCGCCCGGAGGTTCGCCCCTGTGCTGACGGCGCACCACGGGCACCCACCCACGCACGTCGCCCCGGAGCTTCGCACCGCGGAGTATGTCTTCGTCCGGCACGACGCCCACCGGACACCACTGCGGTCCCCGTACGACGGGCCTTTCCGCGTGCTGGAGACCGGGGTGAAATTCTTCACCTTGGACATCGGCGGTACTCCCGACCGCGTCTCGGTGGATCGACTCAAGCCGGCCCACCTCCACGTGGACCACCCACCGCCGGTGGCTCGGCCCCCGCGTCGGGGCCGCCCCCCGGTGGGCGGACCCCCGGCACCACCCAGCACCGCCGGCACGCTGCCCCCCAGTCCGGCACCCATCCCGGGTACAGCCGGGGGCATCCCAGCTGGCATCCCTGCACCCCGGACGCCGCCGGTCACCAGAGGGCGCTTCGCCCGGGTCATCCGTTTGCCCCTCAAACTGGCCCTCCAGGTGCGCGGGAATTCTGGGGGGGCGCGTGTGGCGGACACGAAAGCCCACTGGCGTGGTGACATCATTCCGCGCACCAAGTGGGCGGCGGCCACGCCCGAGGGGTAGGCGTGGCCTCAGGATATACACTGGGCGTGCAGCCCGGAGCGCGCCAGTGCTACAGTGACCTCTTGTCAATAGACACTTTTGTTTCACCGCTTTGTCCGCTTCCTCCTTGGTAGCAAGTTGCGCACGTAGCACCGCGCTTCAACGTGACCGATAACAATACAAAAGTTTAGAATAAAATGACCAGGGTGTACCAGGGTGCTAAGAGTATTTGGTAGATAGTGTAACACCCTAAACATCAGAAAAAAGGTTCACATTACAAACACCCTGTGCATATCTTATTATAATGGAGCAAACGTATATGGTTATGTATGTGTGTATATATGTATATTCGTGACCAAAAAATCTTCTTCTTCTTCAAATATCTAACACACCGAAAACACGATCAGTGAAGCCGTGAGGAGGTGAGGTAGCGAGATCGTGAAGCCGTGTCACTATGTATCTATTATTTACGTACTGCTTGAATATCGGTTGTAACCTTGCTATTAATTACGTATGCTATTAATTATGTACTGTTGGAAAATACCTTTCGACCCTTTAGACTGCTGAGACACCTTAGACATTTGAAGACCTTTTAAGTCCCCCAAGACCATTACGACCACCCAGAAGACCCTTAAATAACCAAAAGACCCAGAGGACACAAAATAATCCGAAGACCCTGAAGATACAAAATAACCCAAAGACTAAAAAGACCATGAAGACCCTTAAAGACCCAAAATACCCAGAAGACCCCGAAGACCCCAAAGACTCTTAAAGTCCCAAAAGGCTGAGATGACCTCAAATAACCAAAGATACCCCAAAGACCCAAAAGACCCAGAAAACCCAAAACACACAGAAGACCCAAAAGACACAGAAGACCCAAAAGACAACAAAGACAACAAAAAACGCCAAAGATCCCAAAGACTCAAAAATATCCTGAATGCCCCCAAAGACCTTAAAAACCCAAAATACCTCAAAGGCACTTAAAGACCCAGAGGACCCAAAATACATTGAAAACCCCAAAGATCCAAAAGACCCAAAAGACCCCAAAGACCCAAACTACCCTGGAGACATTTAAAGACCCAAATACCCAAAAGACCACGAATACCCGAAAGACCACAAAGACCGAAAATTTCCAAAAAGATCCTGAAAACCCTGAAAGACCCCAAAGACACAAAATAATCAAAATATTCCAAAGATCCTGAAGACCCCCAAAACCCCAAAGACTCAAAAGACCCAAAAGATCCGAAAGACCCACAGGACCCAAAATACCCCAAAGACCCAAAAGACCCCAAAGACCCAAAAGACTCCAAAGACCCAAAATATCCAAAAGGACTAAAATACCCCAAAGACCCCAAAAGGCCCAAAAGACCCTGAAGATACTAAAGTCCCAAAAGACCTAAAATCCCTAAAAGACTCTTTTCGACCATGATGACCGAAAAGACCACAAAGACTTCAAAGACCCAAAAGACCCCGAATATCCCAAAGACCCGAAAGTCCCAAAATATGCTGAAGATCCTTAAAGACCCAAAAAACCCAAAAGACCCTGGAGACCAAAAAGACTCAAAAGATCCAAAAGTCCCCAAAGACCCTGAAGACCCATGAGACCCTTTCGACCACTTTTATTTTTAAGACACTTTCAATACCTTAGACACCTTGAGATCCCTTCACCCTTCCAACCTTTTATAACCTTTAAATTTTGTTATTTGTGATATTGATATGTAGCGATCTTTGAGATATGTAGGGAACTTGGATCTTTGAGATCTTTGAGATTTTAAACCAGGATCTTTGAGAGTAAACCGCAAGATTTGCGAGGCCTGGTACTCTGATTAAAAACTCCATCAACCGACACATCGACTTACATCCCACATACAAAGCACTACACAATCAATTACAACGTCAAAAACAGAAGAGTCATTTGAATGCAGGAAAGCTCTGTGATTGGCAAGGAATTGGACCAATCCATCACGTGAACCGACCCCAACGGAACTTAACGGTTAACACAACACTCAACGCCTCTGAGGAAGAGAACTAGTTTGTTCTTGAAACGTCAGGCTATTAATAAAGAATTTTAAATTATTTTACTGCCCAGTGTGCTATCATTTACAATATATATATATATATATATATATATATATATATATATATATATATATATATATATATATATATTGTTACAGACGCGGTTGTGGATGTTGGTTTACCGAGCGGTTTGGTATGACCGCGTCTGCACAGTTTACCCGATTATACTCGAACGTTGGCCGAGTCGCGCTACGCTAAATCAATTGAGGAAAGGACACAACGGCTGGGTTAAAATGACACGACACCAGGGGTACAGTTCTCAAGACCTCCGGAGGAGGTTATAATATTGCGGAACGTTAGATTACAAGGACAAGAGAGACAGCATAGGAAGGTAGGCACTTAAATACGGTCTTATTGTAACCCCGACAGACGACAGATAAACGGGACAAGACTGACTCACACCGGGATTGATGGCAAGGAAGGGCAGGTAGTCGAGGCTCAAGGTGCACCTTGGCGCAGGGGCAGAATCGACCCGGTCCGGTCCAGAGATGCGGGAGGTCTCGTCGCGCTGGAGGTGGCGTCTGTTTCTCCTTCGTGGCTGAGGCGCATCTGACGTCACGTGCGGTAAGTGGCTGCGTATATCCGGCGGGGAGTGACACGCCCTCGGCTCGTTAGCTCCGCCTCGTGGAATCGGCCCGCCGCTTCTTATTGGGTGCTGGGGGTTACCGGGCTCCGCCCTCGACGAGGGGCCGACAGGCAGCCCCTTCGTGGTAACCCCGCCGGAGCACTTGGGCAATGGCGGCTAACCAAGCCGGAGTGAGGACTCACACTCCCCGCGCGCTGTTGTTGTAGTTGTTGTTGTTGTTGTTGTTTCATGGGGAAGATGGGAGGAGGTATGGGGAGGTCCTAAACTCACTACTGGTGCCATACAATCACATTCTGGTGCAACGAAGAGTCAGAATTAATGGAAACGAGTCCTTAACTGACATAGACTAAGAATAACTAGCAAGATGTCCGAAAGTTGTCTACGTGAGATGCGGTGGACCTGGGCACGACATTTAATGCGGGAAAAAGGGGAAGGTCGGTTCTACAGAGTGTTTTTTACAGACAATGGGACTAGGGAATGGGGGATTGGGGATAGTTGGGGAGTGTTGGGGAAATAGGGGAATATTTACAAGCGGATATGGATGGAGGCCAAATCCCATATCCGCAACAATATATATATATATATATATATATATATATATATATATATATATATATATATATATATATATATATATATATATATATATATATATATATATATATATATATATATAGTGTTGCAGTTTTGAGTTTTGTATAATAAAGGTTAAATTTCCCCCTCATAGTCAGTCACACAAACAACATGTAGCCTCGCGATAGTTCAGTTATTTCATAGTATGTGTGAGAATAATCATTTTCCTGTGCTAGTGTTGCGTTGAGTAGAGTAAGGAGAATAGGTCCTTTCATCGCTTCCATTATCCTATGCCGCCTCCATCGCCTTACGTCTCTTCGGGCTACCTTTGGCTTTTTGGCGCGAATTAACACGAGGCCGGCTAGGAGGGTCGGGGCGGGACCCGAATGAGGGCGGCAGAGAGGCTGACGGTAAGCGCGAGCCGCCAATCAGTGCTCACAGGGTGTGGTGGCAGCACTGCGTCACAGGGCGTGGTTGGAAGGTTCGAGAGGGTTCGAGAAGGTTCAGGGCGTGTAGATATAAGCCGTTGCGCAAAGCCCCAGCAGGAAAGAGGACTCCCGCGCGGTGAGTAGTGGAGTTCGAGCAGCAATTGATGTACGAGGACTGAGCTGGCATTGAGTGGAGAAAGACGCGCATGAACCAGGATACACGCTCATATGAAAGTGACGCTCAATTGAGCTTGAAGCTGAGCCGCGTATAGTGCATCGAGTTACGCGAGTGATAACGCGCTGTGTAACCGCCAGCCGCGCTGAGACGCGTACTTTTCCTTCCTACCTCATCGGCTGCCTTTTTGTTCGGGGGACGCGCTACGAGGATCCTTCCACCGCCTGCTTGCCTTCTTCACGGGATGTGCTGGGACCGTGGAGAGCCAGAAGGGGCCGTTCCTGGACGACCACGTCGGCGCGTTCGGCCAGAACAGCATCCTGCCTACAAATTCCCTGTGTGAGTGTGACGGGCCCGAGTCTGGGCGTTAAGAATAAGGCTGTTTAAGTGCTGCTCTGTGTCTCTGCGTCTACCGATCATTGTACATACTTGAGGGAATAATAATTAAACCTGTGTTCTTCCTTCCATTTGATCGTTCTCGTGTTTTCCTCATTGACTAAGTGTGGTACGAGTAGAATCGCTCGAATCGGGTTCCACTACTAGAAAACTGCACGGACCACGTGGTACTCAATCCGCTCAGTGTACCCAAATCACACGGGGCTCGTGCGAGGCTTGCTTCCCCGCTTCCGTGGCAGCGCAGCGATTTAGGTACGAGCGAGACTTGATCCCGAAACCCTACCTTGCGTTTGCCCGGAAGAGGCGTTTCAAGTCTCTCGGTTCTGCCAACCCCAAAAAGGACAAGGGGCTTAATCTCCCCTTGGTAAGGGTAAGAAGGGCGGCGGAGAACCGTAACATTTGGTGTCGGGGAGTGACATTGGACCTGGAGCATGCTTAACACACTCGAAAATTGTGAGCCGACGAAATTTAATTTAAGATCCAAATTCATATTTGTACCATGGCTAGCCAAGGCGGTCGAATGCCGGTGGGGGTAGAAGTAAAGGAAAAATTAGTGACCCAGGACCGAGAGAGACAATTCGTAATGGAAGCAGAAAAGGGTGCGGCAGCTGGGAAAGAAAATTGCGGCCCCTCGTATGTGACAGCGATAGCCGGGCCCGCAGTGCCAATGGACTGGGGCCTTTTTATGGTGCATTTCAGTGCATCTATGGAGGGTGACAGTAAGGGAATGGATGCAATGATGGCTACCCGGGGGATCGACATGGAAAAAATGAGGAACGAAGCAAGGTACAACTGGGATGGATTTCAGGAGCAAATAAACACCACAATAAAAAGAATAGGGGAGGACATAAGGCGCAGGTTGAGCGGGAAGGTCGCGGTGGTACATGACGAGGTGAAGCGATGTGAGGAGCACATGGGGAGCGAGCTTGGGCAGAGCGCAGCTAAGTTGACCGAGGGTATGGAAATCGCGACGCGGGGTGTAGAAAAGCCGACGGTCGCCGAATTGGACAGAAATTTTATGCGCGTTGGCAGTCGTCAAAGAAACAATTGGGGCCGAAGAGACGGCAGAATCAGAAATTAAACAGAGGGAAGAGATGGGATTTGCACAAAGTTCGTGTTCACATCGTGATGTCATGCTTGCTAACAAAATGGAAAGTTTGCAGGTGGCGGAGGAGAAGCGAGGGGGAAGAAACTCCGAGGTGAGTGGCGATTATGGCGCGAATGGGTTTTTGGCGCGCTTGGGAAAGAGACGAAACCCGGGCGGTCGTGGAAGGTCCATTGTGCGGTGTACGAGGGCGACTGGCGCACGTGTGAGAGAAAAGTGTGCACCAGAGCACGAGTGTGAGCGAGAAAAGTGTATGACGGAATGTGTGCGGGAAGAGTGTGTAACAGGAGAGTGTGTTACAGAGAGTGTGCAGGAGTGCACACCAGAGTGTGTGCAGGAGTGCACACACGGGGGTGTTACAGAGTGTGCGGTATAAGAGTGCGTAGAAGAAGAGTGCGTACTGAAGTGTGTGAGGGGCGTGAATGCGCCAAGGTGTGCAGGTGCGAGTACGGTGTGTGAGGAAGAATGCACACCAGCGGACATGGAAGGAGAGTGTGCTGTAACAGAATGTATGGAGTGTATGGGGGCGCCTCGGTGTGCGAGTGTGAAGTGGGTCGCGAGTGGTGAGAACGCGGCTCAAGCATCGACACCGACCGGGGTAGTGTTTAGCACGATGGATAGCCGACGTGAGCCCTCGGCGAGTTGTGTGCGGCGGGGACCGGCGGGGTTCGATGCCACGGCCGTGTCACAAGGACCGATGTGCACGATTCATGCCGGACCCCGCCCTGTATGGTTGGTGCCGCGCCGTGGCGGCAAAGACAATCGGCGAGGTTCAAGGGGAGGTAGGAGATTTCGGAGCAGCGCACCTTTGCGGGTGCGATGCTCCGACCGTGGGTGGTTGGGCCATCGTGTGTGGGACCGTGAGGCACCGCGCAGAGATGGAGCCCTGAACCTCAGCCCGTCCATGCCTCCCCCTTTGGATCGAAAATGCCGGACAGACCCCATACAGTAGACTAACCAACCGCATGGATCGCTCGGCTTTTCGAAGCCGAGCTGTGACGATGCATTTCCGCACGAAGAGGCTCGAGTGTAGTGGACGAATGAGGATTGTGTACCCTACGTGGGGGAATGGTAGTTTGACCATTCCTCACACGACCCAGGGCCCATGAGCATTAGATTAGGGGGATGGCAGTGAGAGGCACATGGGGGGCCAGCGATGTTTACCTCCATGGGGCACCGAAGCTAGCTGAGGGAGGGCTAGGATAATTGATAGGGAATTAGAAGACCTTAATTGACAAGATTTAAGTAGTGACATTGTACCTATAGTGGGGACGTAGGTAGTTTAGATGGATGATAATGACGAAGGGAGTGCTTAGTGTAAAGGGATGACGGGGAAGCACGAGTTTTAGGGGAAAAGCAGCTAGTTAGATGATGCTGTGTTTGTGAGGAATTGTGTTGAGTAAAAGGAATTGTGTTGAAGTGTATGGAAAGAGGTGTGTGTGAGCACCAAAGGTGTGCAAGATATTTGGTGTGTGAGAAAAGTAGTGTGCGAAATAAATGGTGTGTGAGAATAAATGGTGTGGAATGCTTGGTGTGGAATAAAAGGTGTGGAATGCCTGGTGCGAAAGATTGAATTGGGGAAGAGTGGAACCCATTCGCGAAAGCCCGGGGGGGGTAGTGCAAAGCCAGGTAGAGGGCTTAGGCAAAATTTGTATGGATATTGACACCTGTGGTGCAGGTAGTGGCAAGTAGTGCTTTGGAGGGTGCATGAGTCAGTGAAATGGCTGGGCGTGTGGTTTAATTGGTGCATCTGGTTATTGGGGCACTCCGCCACTGGTAGTTTGTCGGCCGCAGGTAGGCTCTGGGAGCCAGTTAGGGTTTTTGTGAGTTTTTGAGTGGGGCCCGAGGATCCAAGGGAAGGACCCGGGTTGCCCAATGCCAAGGTGGGCATCAGGGGGTAAAGTGCCATGGGGGGCCTTCCCCAGTTTAGGTAGTCGCAGGAGCAGGTAAGCTCAGGTGGTGACTTCAGTGGCGGAGGTGCGCAGGTAGTTGGACCTGCTAGTGGAGCCACACGACCCAGCCCCGAAATCGTGCAAGGGCACAGACAGAAAAATTGAGGAGTGAGACCCAAATTTGAATGGCATCACAGGGTGGGCAATGGGAATTCGGTTTTTAGAACCACATAGTTTAAAGATGTCCGATTGGCAGGGTACAACCCCGGGTAGTTTAAGAGTTAATGTCAGTTAGTGTAGTTAGGAATCGAGGAACCCCCTTCGCATCATCCACAGCCATTCACCAAGGAGGATGGAGCTCCACACCAAGACGTGGTAAACTGTTTGAGTGTAAGACGCATCATGACGTAATGGGACATTGTGGTTGTTCCATTCCTTCCTTCCTGGGAGGTATTGGGAGACGAATTTGGATTAGAGGGGGATATGGGAGACAAGATGTAGGGACGAATTTGTAAATACAAAAAGGGCTAGGGTAGTGTAAGCCGACGTTGGGGGGTACCGACGATAGGGACGAGCCTGCTCTGCTCGCTCCTCCACGCCCCTCACGCTGCATTACCTTGTGTTTTTGTTTACCTTTGTGCCCTTTCCGCTTTGCTGGTCGTGCTTTGTCTCTCCCCCCACCCCAGGACCATTTTGGAGGTAGAACTGTGCAGGACCATCGACCTGTGCAGCATCCCTGCTGCAATTTGCTACACCTGTGCACCCAAACTGTGCAGCACCTTGCTGCCATAAACACTTTGCTGCACCACATACACTTATGGACCACAAGTCTTGTGGCCTTGCACCTCTGCTTTGCAGCACCTTGCTGCAAATTCACCTTGCATCTTCGGACCACTTGTTTTGAGTGGCATCAATGTCACGCAGTCGGACCACATAGGGTTGGCCCTGCTGGCAGAATACAATAAACACAGTTTGTGTGTATTTTTATTATGGTGTGCTAGGGACGAGAAGGGTTGTAAGTTTATTTAGCCCTGAAGAGCAGGAATGGCCTGTATGCCGGGCCGTGGGCTTGCCGGTTTGATATATGCACACAGAGGATGCAAGAAGCAAGAAGCAAGAAGCAAGCAGCAAATGAAATGTGAATTTTTGAGTATTTTTGTGCTTTGCTGTGCTTTCTCTCCCCTCCAATCTTCTTTCCAAAAAGGACAGGTCCTGGGTCATAGAGTTGTAAATAAGTAAGTTTCTGTGCTTGTATATAAAATGCTGCCCCCGGCTATATGTTTAGTTTGACAAATTCGGGATTCGGTTAATTGTGGGCGTGATTCTGTTAGAGTAGCTACTCAACGCAATAGGTGGGACATATTTAGTGTTTTAAAACTGTCGCATACATGGGTTAGAGTAAATGTTAGAGGGAACCACATCTATGTGTCACATGTAAAAGTAAAAGTTAATTCCCAGATCTTTCTCAAAACCGGTTCATCCAATTTTTGTAGGTTCGACTCGGGGACGAGTCTGACGAGGGAGAGGGGTAGTGTTGCGGTTTTGAGTTTTGAGTTTTGTATAATAAAGGTTAAATTTCCCCCTCATAGTTAGTCACACAAACATCATGTAGCCTCGCGATAGTTCAGTTATTTCATAGTATGTGTGAGAATAATCCTTTTCCTGTGTTAGTTTTGCGTTGAGTAGAGTAAGGAGAATAGGTCCTTTCATCGCTTCCATTATCCTATGCCGCCTCCATCGCCTTACGTCTCTTAGGGCTGCCTTTGGCTTTTTGGCGCGAATTAACACGAGGCCGGCTAGGAGTGTCGGGCGGGACCGAATGAGGGCGGCAGAGAAGCTGACGGTAAGCGCGAGCCGCCAATCAGGGCCCACAGGGTGTGGCGGCAGCACTGCGTCACAGGGCGTGGTTGGAAGGTTCGAGAGGGTTCGAGAAGGTTTGGGGCGTGTAGATATAAGCCGTTGCACAAAGCCCCAGCAGGAAAGAGGACTCGCGCGCGGTGAGCATTGGAGTTCGAGCAGCAATTGAGGTACGAGGACTGAGCTGGCATTGAGTGGAGAAAGACGCGCATGAACCAGGATACGCGCTCATATGAAAGTGACGCTCGGTTGAGCTTGAAGCCGAGCCGCGTATAGTGCATAGAGTTACGCGAGTGATAACACGCTGTGTAACCGCCAGCCGCGCTGAGAGAAGCGTACTTTTCCTTCCTACCTCATCGGCTGCCTTTTTGTCCGGGGGACGCGCTACGAGGATCCTTCCACCGCCTGCTTGCCTTCTTTGCGGGACGTGCTGGGACCGTGGAGATCCAGAGGGGGCCGTTCCTGGACGACCACGTGAGCTCGTTCGGCCAGAACAGCATCCTGCTTGCAAATTCCCTGTGTGAGTGTGACGGGCCCGAGTCTGGCGGGTTAAGAATAAGGCTGTTTAAGTGCTGCTCTGTGTCTCTGCGTCTACCAATCATTGTACATACTTGAGGGAATAATAATTAAACCTTTGTTCTTCCTTCCATTCGATCGTTCTCGTGTTTTCCCTCATTGACTAAGCACGGTACGAGTAGGATCGCTCGAACCGGGTTCCACTACTAGAAATCTGCACGGACCACGTGGTACTCAATCCGCTCTGTGTACCCAAATCACACGTGGCTCGTGCGAGGCTTGCTTCCCCGCTTCCGTGACGGCGCAGGGATTTAGGTACGAGCGAGACTTGGTCCCGAAACCCTACCTTGCGTTTGCCCAGAAGAGGCGTTTCAAGTCTCTCGGTTCCGCCAAGCCCAGAAAGAACAAGGGGCTTAATCCCCCCTTGGTAAGGGTAAGAAGGGCGGCGGAGAACCGTAACAAAATATATATATACAGTATATATATATATATATATATATATATATATATATATATATAATATATATATATATATATTAATATATATATATATATATATATATATATATATATATATATATATATATATATATATGTATATATATATATATATATATATATATATATATATATATTGTTATGGACCGCAGATAAGATGTTAATTTGCCGAGCGGATGGCGCCACGGCCCGAACCTTTTTTACAATGACTAAGACCCGATTCCTTAAACGTGGGCCAAATCGTGCCACAGATATTCAATGGGAAAAGACAAAGACGACACGGATGTGAAGAAGAGGAAGACGAAGGCAAAAGGTTGGAAATACTACTATTATTTATTTACTATTTACACAATTGAAAGAAACCAAGGAGGAGGAAAGATAAGAAAATAATTTACAGAAGAAGAGGCGGACACAGTGAAAATTGCTAGCTTATCTAAACAGGCTTAACGTAACCCAGGGCAGAACAAACAAAATGGACTCACACGAATGGGGAATGGAGGCAGGAACGATTGGCTGGACCGGGAGGAAGGTACAGCTCGGACCAGAGGACGGCCGGGCCGGGAGGGAGCAGCCGCCACCCTTCCTCAACAGCAACCTGCCGTCAACGCTCAAGCTGCGGCGGTCAAAGCTGCGATGGTTCAAAGCTGCTGTGGTTCAAGCTCCGGTGGTTCAAACTGCTGCCGTGGGGACGTCGTGTGCTTTCTCATGACTCCTTTTCATCACTCCTCCGCACTTGTGTCAAAGGCTTCCCCCGCGCTTCTGTCGCGCACTTCTCTCAAAGCTTCCTTCTCATCACTCCTGCGCACTTGTGTCAAGGGCTTCCCCCGCGCTTCTGTCACGCACTTCTCTCAGAGGCTTCCTTCTCATCACTCCTGCACACTTGTGTCAAAGGCTTCCCCCGCGCTTCTCTCGCGCACTTCTCTCAGAGGCTTCCTTCTCATCACTCCCGCGCACTTGTGTCGAAGGCTTCCCCCGCGCTTCTGTCGCGCACTTCTCTCAGAGGCTTCCTTCTCATCACTCCCGCGCACTTGTGTCGAAGGCCTCCGCCGCGCTTCTTTCAACGGCTTCCGCCTGCGCTTCTTTCAACGGCTTCCGCGTGCGCTTCTGTCAACGGCTTCCGCGTGCACTTCTTATAACGCCGTGGGCGAATCAAGCCGCCGGCCTCTAGAACACGCCCATCGGTGAGCTCGCCTCGGCGCTGATTGGTCGGCACGGCCCTCTGGCTCCACCCTTGATGACGATGGGCGGGCACGCCCAGGATTCGGCAGCTCCTCCCCCTTCTTCTCCGAGCCGACCGCGTGGCAATGGCGGCAAATTCAGTTGGCAGTAGAGGCTTTGGGAATGGGAATGAAAGGGGATCTATCTATTTGAATTCGGTGCAATGGAGTGTCAATTAATGGAAGACAAATCCTTAGCCTAATACACAGAATAAGGAAATAACTGTCAACAAGGAGGAAATCTATTATTGGCTACGTGGGTGCTTATGAAATAACTACGGAACGACCTTTGACCTTTATACACAGACTGGAGGCAGGAGGGTCCAGAATAAAACAATCAAAAAAACACAATCCTCATATCCACAACACTGCACCCTCCTCCTCTTAGGCACGGCCCGGGCCTCTTACCTTTACGTTTAGTGTGGCACGTAGGTGTAATTCCCTCTACATTTAACCTGACCCTGAGTGTGACAGTTTTAAAACATAAATAAATATGTCCCGCTGCTCCATTGCACCCTGCCTAACAGAATCACGCCCACAGCTAACCAAATTGCGGAATGGTCTTCAAACTATACATTTACGGTGGGGGCGCATTATTTACAATGACTCTACTTTTATTTACAATACTAACCCAGGACCTGTGATTGTTCTTTTGGGGGGGAGACAGCTTGCTCTGCATCGACGCACCAGAAAGCACCCAAAACGCACTAAAGCACCATCAAGCACCAATCGGTCATCACTGTTCAATCAAAAAATAAAAACAACAAACCCTGGTGCTGGTCTTCCTCTTTGGCTCCCTCTGCTGGCTATTGTTATTTTCCTGTGGTTGTCATCTTCTTTGCTGGCGGCCTATTTGCAATAATAAAATGAAACTTGAACAGAACGTGTCCATTTTTATTTTTCTTTATTTATGGCCCACAGGGCCGACTACGTGTGGTTCACCTGTGGGGCATCGGTGCCCTGTGATCAAGGTCCGCCAGCAAGATCTCGGGCCTTCATGGCCGGTTCCAGCAGAGGGGCCCTGCCCCAACCCATGGGGTCCATCAGTTGTGCTCAGCCACAGACATATGGTCCATAAGGTGGTGCATCGATGCAGACAGCTGTGGTTGCGAGAGGTTCGGGCGCCCAATGGCGGACTCTCGCACGCTCCCCCGGGCGCCCAGTGGCGCACAGTCCTCATGTGGGAGACAAGGGGGGAAAAGACAGATGAGCGAGGGGTAAGGTCACAAGGGTACACATCAATAAAGGCAATGCAAGATGAGGCGCGTATGGAGACGGAGCGGAGAAAAGCTCGTCCCTACCGTACGTCACCCCCCCCCCCCCCCCGTCACCTACACTACCCTTGCCCTTACCCCATATGTACAAAATCTACACATTACAAATTCGTCACTACTGTCACGTCTTCCCCATATTTCCCCTATACCAAATTCGTCTCCACAATCCCTCTAACCAAAATTTGCCATCACCCAATTCATCATCAATCCTCATAAGGAGGAAGAGATGGAACATCAGCACAATGTCACACCCACGTCATGATGCGTCTCACAATCCAAAACATTTGCACAATAAAATAATAAAAACAACCATGGCATGGTGTGGAGGTACGTCATCCCAGGGAGTGGATGCAGATGGTGCGAGGAGATTCTTAATCCTAACTACCTTCTAAATGACTTTAACACACTTTACACTACCCGGGGTCTTTCCCTGCCAATCCATTGGCCATCTTACTCTATGCGGTTTTAAGAACCAAATTCCCATTGACCAAACTGTGGTGCTTCCTCAATTTGGGGTCTCACTCCCCCGATGCAACTCCCTGTGCCCTTGCACAATTTCAGGACTGGGGCTTGTAGCTCTCCCAGTAGGCCTACCCACCTGCACACCTCCACCACTGCAGTTGCCACCCGCGCTTACCTAGCTCCTCACCCTAACCTATCTAATTGGGGAAGGCCCCTCCTGGCTCTGTCACCCCTTGGTGCCCTCTGGCACTGGGCTACCCGGGTCCGTCCTCCGGATCCTCGGGCCCCATCCACAACAACTCTACCGGCTCCCAGAGCCCACCTGCGGCCTCACCTGGCCGACATCCTCACAGTGGCGGAGTGCCCATTTAACTACACACACACTAACAGGCTACACGCCCAGCCATTTCCACGACACTAATGCACCCATCACTACACTCCTGTGCAACTACCCGCACCACAGATGCCAATATCCAACCACAATTTACCTGTACCCTCTACCTAACACTTACACTACCCTCCCCGGGTATTCGTGATGGGGTCCATTCTTCCCCCATTCACACCTTCGCACCATCCACTCCACTCCACAGTTTCCACCATACTCACTCCACGCCCATCCATTCCAATACTCCATAAACTCCAGACCATTTATTCCATACACCTGTTCTCCATTCACCTGTTGTTGCACACCTGTGCAATCACACCTGGTGCCACCTGCACCCTCCTTCATTTCCTGGACCTTCGGTCAACACAACACCAATACAATGCACAACCAAGTATTCCTCATACGCTGCTTCATACACTTACATGCTCAATACAACTCACAATCACAATCATTTACTCATACCCTGCTCATACACCTGTCCAGTTGCACTCCTGTGCAATCACACCTTTTAACCATACACACGGCATCATCTGAACTACCTGTTGCCCTGCTAACTTAGTGCTCCCCGTCTTCCCTTTAAACTAAGCACATACCACGTCATTATCATCCAAACTAATCTACCTGCGTCCCCACTACAGGTATCATTGTCACTACCTAACCTTAACGTTACCTAAGGTCATCTTCTCTAGATCCCTATCATTATCCTAACCCTCCCGGGCTAGTTTTCACTGCCATAAACCCCATAAATCTATTGCTCCTTTGCCCCCGACTGTGAGAGATGGCAGAGTTGCCATCCCACCACATCGGGTATCTCTCACTACCAATTTTGCACACCAAATTTCAACCAATCAAAAATTTGCCATCCCAAAATTGCGCATCCAAAAACACTATCACCATCATCACAGTCCTCTATATCCTAGCCTCGGTGCGTCATGACATCATTAAACTCGGCTTCGTAAAGCCGAGCAATGAACGCGGGTTGTTTGGTCGCCTGCAGGTGGATCCATCCGGCATTCACGACTCTGGGGAGGAGGCATGCTCGGGCCGAGTTTCCACGCATCCACCTTGCGGTCCCGGGGCCGATGACTCAATCTCGCCCGGTCGGAACCCCGCCCCCACCAGGGGGCACCAAGCCATTTCCTCCCACTCGCCCTTGAACCGGACCAGTCGCCTCGCCCGACAAGGCCCGGACTCGGCCGTGCGGGGCGGGGCCAGGCCCAAATCGTGCGTGACGCTCCGAAGCAGGGCGCCGCAGCATCGATCCGCGCGAGGCTTCGCATCCAACAAGGGGCTCCGCGCACCGAGCGCCCGCTATCCGTCGCCCTAACTGCTAACCCGGTCAACATCGATGCTTCACTTGCATACGCGACCCGTTTCACACTCACAAAACCTGGCGTCTCGGCGCCTCCATTGCATCCCACACACTCCGTCCATTCCACCACCGCACTCCCTGTTACACACCACACCTCCCGCGCACCTACTTGCGCACACTCACCGTTCGCACACTTCGGTCCACACCTCTCCTCCGTTACGTCCTCCGTAACACTCACCATGGGCGTGCACTCTTGCATCCACCCACTAACGCGCTCAGATGGGCTCTCCCACACCCGCGCCACAACCACTCAGGTGTGCTTCCTCGCACACGTTCCACCACCACCTTACCTCTCCGTGTCACACTCCCCCTCGCACGTACACTCCGTATCGCTCTCACTCCCTGTGTCACACTCCGTACACCCCGACGTGCATTCTCGCTTTTACTCGGTATCACTCCCACACTTTATAACACGCTCACTCTTTGACGCACACTTTTTCCTCACACGCGTGCCATTTTTACTCACACGGGACCCTTCACCAATGCCCGGGTGCCATATTGACCCCAATTGCGCGACAATTCTCTTCGCGCCAAACCCCCTTTACAAAATCTCCCGGCACCACATGCAGCCCGTCTCACCTTCGGGGTTCTTCTTCCTCCCTGCACCAACACCTGCAAATCTTTATAAGGATTAATGAGCACAGCATCAGGATGTGAGCACGGACTTTGTGCATATCCATTTCTCCCTGCAATTCCCGGGCTACCTCCGTCGTCTCTTCAATTTTAATTCCCAGCACTTTTTCTTTATTCATCTCGACGACCGTTGGCTTTATTAAAATTCCTTCTTCTACCTCAGCGGTCGCCGGCTGCCCCATACCCCGGGTCGCGATCTCTATACCCATCATTGTACGCGCGCTTTCCTCCACTTCGCCCAACCAGTGCTTCTCGACCCAACGTTACCTCCTCGTGCACCCCTGGGACCTGCTCGCTCAACCCGCGGTCTCTGTCCCTCTCCGCTTCCCTTACTTCATATGCGACTTGTCCCTCGCCAGTCTGTCATTATCGGCCCTCATTTCGTTCGTTATTGCTTCAATTTTGGCTTCTAGCCCCATATTCGCCATTAGTATGGCTGCACTAATCTGCGCCACGAGGTCCCGCACATCAATTCCCCCTATTTGCGCAGCGGGCGCGGCTACCCCGCGCTCGTGCGAGCTACCACTTTGTGCGTCTGATACCACGTGCGCGAGGGCGCCATTTTGTGCACCTGACACCTCCTCAACCACCTCACCATTGCTCTCCTCCATTTCCTCCCTATGGTCCTGGGTTACCCCTAACCCCTCTTCTAGCTCACCCACCTGCATCCGATCGCCTTGATTGTCCATGGCACGACTTCCAAATTTAAGATTTTAAATAAAACAAAATTTCTTTTTGGGCCACCCGTAATTTTGAGCGCGCTATTCGCGCTCCAGGTCCGAATCCCACTCCTGACACCAATTGTTACGGACTGCGGATAAGATGTTAATTTGCCGAGCGGATGGCGCCGCGGCCCGAACCGTTTTTACAATGACTAAGACCCGATTCCTTAAACGTGGGCCAAATCGTGCCACAGATATTCAATGGGGAAAAGACAAAGACGACACGGATGTGAAGAAGAGGAAGACGAAGGCAAAAGGTTGGAAATACTACTATTATTTATTTACTATTTACACAATTGAAAGAAACCAAGGAGGAGGAAAGATAAGAAAATAATTTACAGAAGAAGAAGAGGACACAGTGAAAATTGCTAGCTTATCTAAACAGGCTTAACTTAACCCAGGGCAGAACAAACAAAACGGACTCACACGAATGGGGAATGGAGGCAGGAACGATTGGCTGGACCGGGAGGAAGGTTCAGCTCGGACCAGAGGACGGCCGGGCCGGGAGGGAGCAGCCGCCACCCTTCCTCAACAGCAACCTGCCGTCAACGCTCAAGCTGCGGCGGTCAAAGCTGCGATGGTTCAAAGCTGCTGTGGTTCAAGCTCCGGTGGTTCAAACTGCTGCCGTGGGGACGTCGTGTGCTTTCTCAGGACTCCTTTTCATCACTCCTCCGCACTTGTGTCAAAGGCTTCCCCCGCGCTTCTGTCGCGCACTTCTCTCAAGGCTTCCTTCTCATCACTCCTGCGCACTTGTGTCAAGGGCTTCCCCCGCGCTTCTGTCGCGCACTTCTCTCAGAGGCTTCCTTCTCATCACTCCCGCGCACTTGTGTCGAAGGCTTCCCCCACGCTTCTGTCGCGCACTTCTCTCAGAGGCTTCCTTCTCATCACTCCCGCGCACTTGTGTCGAAGGCTTCCCCTGCGCTTCTTTCAACGGTTTCCGCGTGCGCTTCTTTCAACGGCTTCCGCGTGCGCTTCTTTCAACGGCTTCCGCGTGCGCTTCTGTCAACGGCTTCCACGTGCGCTTCTTATAACGCCGCGGGCGAATCAAGCCGCCGGCCTCTAGAACACGCCCATCGGTGAGCTCGCCTCGGCCCTGATTGGTCGGCACGGCCCTCTGGCTCCACCCTTGATGACGATGGGCGGGCACACCCAGGATTCGGCAGCTCCTCCCCCTTCTTCTCCGAGCCGACCGCATGGCAATGGCAGCAAATTCAGTTGGCAGTAGAGGCTTTGGGAATGGGAATGAAAGGGGATCTATCTATTTGAATTCGGTGCAATGGAGTGTCAATTAATGGAAGACAAATCCTTAGCCTAATACACAGAATAAGGAAATAACTGTCAACAAGGAGGAAATCTATTATTGGCTACGTGGGTGCTTATGAAATAACTACGGAACGACCTTTGACCTTATACACAGACTGGAGGCAGGAGGGTCCAGAATAAAACAATCAAAAAAAACACAATCTCATATCCACAACAATATATATATATATATATATATATATATATATATATATATATATATATATATATATATATATATATATATATATATATATATATATATATATATATATATATGTGTGTGTATATGACACGTACACATAGGTAGATACTTTGACACCGTTACAACTTCTGAAGCCTACATACCAATATAACAAATAACAAAACACACACTACCAATGTACCACAAGCACTGTGGTACCTCAGCAGGAAGACTAGGCAGAGGACGAGACAGACGGTTATAAAGAAAACAACAAATTGCAAAGCAACAGTCACTGGTTCGCATCACAAGCTCCATCATCACCTGAGCAGGCAGAGGAGTAAGAGGCAGACGACCCACCACCCACTTCCTCTACCACCCTGTGACTCCTTCACCTCATTCCACATCTTCAATCTCTCCAACCATCACTGGTGAGATTTCACAAATTACTGTTTATGTTTTTGATACCATCATTTTACTTTATTAGTCCCTGTTGGACTTAGACCAAAACGGGGGCTTATGCATTGGGACTCGTCCATCTGTCTGTCCATTTGTCCGTCTGTGCGTGCGTCCGCAACCATATCTCGGACATGTGTGTACCGATTTTGTTCATACTCAATACAAAGACAATGCATGATGGTATACATATATGCCTTATTTTGTTTCAATCAAAGATGGCCGACTGGCGGCCATTTTAATTGTAAAAAAACCGATGTTGAACACGTCCTCAACCATTTCTCGGAGATGCATTCACCAATGTTGTTAAAACTTGGAAAACAGACAATGAATGATACTTGACTATGCAAGTCATTTTCTTTTGAGATCAGATCCAAGATAGCCAACTGACATCCATTTTGTTACTGAAAACGTGTCTCCAACCATTTATCGACATGACTGGTCCGATTTTGTTCAAACTTGGCACAGAGACAATACAAGAGAGTATACCTATACAGAAGATTTTGTTTTGTAATTTGACCAAAGATGGCCGACTGGCGGTCCTTAATTCTGGACAGCAAAATTACTAAAATCATGGGGGCTATGACATTTTTTTGTCTTTTTCTCCTTGGTCATTGTTAGAAATATCTTATATAACTTGTCTAAGAGGGAATCAAAAATTCCCAGGAATGCAACACTCCTGGAAATACTAATTAAGGACATGTAGCATTATAACATGACAGCACACAATAGTATACCTTTGAAATAGTCAATATTGGAACTGTGTTGAGACTTGGATCGGAAAGGTCTGTCACTATGGAGATCTCACACATGTGAAATAAGTTTTTCTTGTTAAAGAAAGGACAAGTTTAGGGACAAGTCAAGTTTTAGGAACATGCATCAACTGGTGTTGAGAGGTGATACGTATTAAAGTGGATTTGTGGAAGTTGAGGAAGGCAAATGTCCAACCCAGACAGAATCTGTGAAAGCAACCTGCACATCACCTGACGGAAGGGAAACTTCATCAAATTAGCAGAAGCTGCTGCAAGCACTTTAGAAGAATAACTGCAGAGATTACCATCAGGTCCAGTGGACAAGATCTTTTTGTGGATGGTTGACATCCTGGATACAAATGCATTGCAACTTCATTTCAGCCAGAAGCTACATGAGAAATGCAAACAAATTGTGAAAAGAAAGAGAAGGGGCCATTTTGTTCTTCAACTATGGTGAGGAAATACAATTCGAGGAAAGAATCCTGTGCTTCTGCGACTGAGCAGAGTTAATCTCACCGAAACAATTCCAGGTTTGTAGACCAGCCAGTGCATAATAGACCTCGGCGATTAATATTCTCTTTCCAGGATCTGTACAGGTTCCAGAAGAACGAGTGAATCAACGACTGCAGGAGGCAGTCCTTGGTTAAGTCAAACCGAGACCCTGTCGGGGATCAACCCGAGACGAGACAGCTTAGGGTTAAGCGCGCTACCGACTGAGCTCTCCTATCGTCCCAGGCAATGCAGACAAACTTGAAGCAATAAACAAGCTTTGCAGATCACATACAGGTTTGAATAAACAAACCCAGAAGTGTGGTTAACTTACCAAAAAGTTCCATTTGCAAGCTGCTCCAGGGACAGATAAAGTGATCCGAGCACAAGGACAAATATTCTGAGACCCAAGTAAGCCACTGTGGAAACAGGTTTAGCAGTGCGTCTGGAAATCCAGTGGGCTGGGTTTGATTGCACGTGCTGTGACAAGAGACGGAAAAACTTGTCTGATTCTTAGAGGGCAGAAGCTAAAAAAAAAAAGAAAACATTCATGGACACTCAGCACTCAAGGCTAAATTGTTAAAGAAGAACCATTAAAGTAAAGATTATAAATTAAATTAATTATATCAATTATTAATTAATTATTAATTAAAAATTAAATAAAATTATTGTTATTGAATGAATGAATGAATGATCGTTTTAAGGCCATTTTGCCCCGCTAGAGCGGTTAATTATTATTATACATATTAATTATTATATTATTATTATATAAATATTATATTAATTAATTATTATTAATTATATTATTAAAGTAAAGATTTGGTCTTGTCGTTAAAATCATTGTTCTAAAGCCATCCAACTATATAAAACAAGGCGATTGTGTGTGTGTGTGTGTGTGTGTGTGTGTGTGTGTGTGTGTGTGTGTGTGTGTGTGTGTGTGTGTGTGTGTGTGTGTGTGTGTGATAATTATAGAATTGAAAACAGCTGCGCTAATCTCCTCCAAATTTGGTGTTATTAGTGTATCAAAAAGTGGGGATTATTGGTGTATCAAATGTCTCACTCACAACTTTGAGATCTCAATGTGCTTTCGGGGATTGAGCGAGGTATACCAATACACCAATACCAATGCTCTCTACATCAACCCATAAAGATTATATTTAGTCCTCGTGTCATAATATGTGGAAAAGGCAATTGACATGACTGAATTTCAGGACTGCTAATTTCAAGAATTTTTCAGGGGACATCCCCTGGACCACCCGGCCGGACCAGTTGCTGGCCAGCTCCACCGGCATTGCATCCGGGCCATTTTGGACCGCACGGGTGACGTTTCTGCCATGACGCAGATCAAGGGGCACAGTAGGGCGGGGGCACCACACTAGATTTTCATTAGATTTTCATGTTTTTTGTTCATTACATTTCAATTTTTTCCCATTCCATTTTCATGTAGCCACAAATTAGATTTTTCATGTTTTACCAACGTAATCATGACCCGTAACTTCTGAAGCTTCCCTTGCCTGACCAGCCTAAACGCACTGCTCATTAAAACCTCACACATTGTGAGTTTATTCGGATGGAGAAAGAGTTAAAAAGGGAGCTCCCAACATTAACTTTAGTGGGGAGTTATACATTTGTTTATTTTTGGAAACGTGTTGTTTTGTTACTTGTGGAAGAGCCCCTGCTAACTGGTTCAACTTACAGCTTGACCAATCTTTGTGGTCGTATCTCAACAAGAAGATCCTTTGGACCGTCAGGGCTATAAATACATAATTCCTTCGAAATAGTCGATTCCACTTCTGGGAGGATGCCAAGACCCTCCCATCCCCTTTCACCACAATAACCGGTGACGTGAATGCTTTGCCTGAACCAAAAAGTTGAGCTGTCTTCTTACAAATTATGAAATCAACAACTCCAAAAGGGAAATGTATAAGGCAGCATTTTTAGCTCTATATTTAGCAAGTTTAACTTTTGAAAAGTGTGTGTGTGTGTGTGTGTGTCGTTGGTTGGTATCTCCATAATTTGGGTTTTAGAAGGTGGAACGGAGCCCTCCCAGGAATCGAAGGATCGCGCTTAATGGGCTAAGTTGTGAAGTTGTGTTGTTCAGAGTTTTGTTCCAAGGGTTATTTTCAGGATCGTCACCGAACCCCGGATTGTCTCCAGTTGTATTTGTGGAAATATTCCCGGGGATGTTTTTAAAATCTCAGTGAGGTTCTTCTTCATCATTCAAATTGCTCCAATTACCACTGGTATAATTTAGATGTTCAGCTTCCAAGATCTCTTGACCTCATTCTTGAGGTCTTGGTATTTGGTGATTTTCTAGATTTCTGCGTTGTTTGTGCCAAAAATGGCTGGGTACTGATGTCTCAATCATCAATGCTGTCTTTTCCTTTTTCTTCCTGAGTACAATGTCCAGACGCAATGCTTTGTTTTCAATGTCCGCGCTCGATGGAACCATAAGGTCATATGTGAGCATTATGCCCTTGTTTTCAATGGTTACTTTTGATTCATGTGTCCATGAACATGTGTGTATATGTGTATGTATGTTATAAAACCATTGGATCAAAAAGCTAAATAAATGCACTTTAGTTCTAAGGCCAAAATGCATAATCGCTCATTGTTCTTTGTTAAAATAGCAGAGTTAAAGAGCAAATCCAAACATTTTGACAAAGCAAAGCACACGTATGCATTTCAACCAGAAGACTAAAGGACATAGTAAAGCCTCCAAACAATACACATAAACCTTGACCACAAGGCTATGTGGATGGTCGAGCAAGAGCTATTTCTGCCCTCAGGGATAGTTTGCAAGACAAAATCAACATCTTAAAAATCAAGGCCTGTAGCTAGTCCTACATAATGCTTGAGACAGCATAACATAAAGAGCTCTTTGAGCAAATGTTATATTTACATAACCCTACTTTAAATAGGTTTTGTTTCTATAGTTTCTCTCTCACAATAATGTTAAATAGTTTTTTTGGCTTCTACATTTACACACAGCAACAGTAAGTGGAACTTCCAACATGGGGAGTATCTATTCCGGGGATGAGCAAGGGCTTTTGGAAAACATCTAAGTAGGAGCAGGAGAAGTGAAGACCGAGGCAGCTAAAAAAATGTAATGGATGATAAAGGTCCAGGAACAGATAATATAATATAGCAGAGCAGTTAAGAGGAAGCATCGTTCATTTTTTCAGGAAAGCACCAAATTTGGCACAGATGTAGTATGGACCTATACAATTGTTTTCCTGAGGGCGCCCAAAAATTCAGAACCCCTGGTGGCCGCCATATTGAATTTCAACATGACCGCCCTCTGTGATCTATTTCCCTCAATAACTTCTATACTATGAGTAGTCCTGGTCTTGTATTGTGGTCTTGGCAATAGCACACGACTTTACCTACCAGTCACACGGTGTGGAGGAACTCTGGATTGCCATTGGCACTGGTAAAAGCTACCGCTACCGTGCCATCCATAAAATTGCCACCGGCCTTGGCCGCAGGAAGTCCGAGTCTTTGCCATTATTTCATGCCTTCACTGGCTGCGACACAGTGTCATTTTTTGCCCAAATTGGGAAAAAGACAGCCTGGAAGGCTTGGGAGCCATACCCCAGCATCATGCAGACCTTTCATGCTCTCGCTTATAGGCCATCTGTGGACGCTATTACTATGGAACTACAGAGCATAGAAAGATATGTTGCCATTCTCTATGACCGGACTACCGAGATAAAGCCAGTGAATGACATGCGCCGACACTTGTTCACGAAGAAGGCAAGAACAATTGATCACATTCCCCCAACAGCAGACGCCTTCGAACAACACCTAAAACGTGCATGTTTTCAGGCTGGACACGTATGGAGTCAGGCACTTGTGCCCTACCCAGAACTTCCATCACCAGCTGATTGAGGCTGGATGAAAACAGGGACTTCTTGGACACCAATTTGGACCACAATACCACTGATACAGGAGGCATGTTCAGAGCTTACAAGCTGCCATTGTAAGTCGGCCTGTAAAGGCAACTGTAAATGCTCCAGGGCAAATCTGCCCTGCACATCACTGTGTGACTGCGATGGACAGTGCTTGTAGTACTACGTGTCTGTGCGAGAGCCTCCACCTTTCAAGTGCCCACAATATTTTAAGTTAAAACTGCAACTGTGTGTAACTTTGATTAATTAATACCATTCCATTGTTATCAGAGACCAATAAAACAATGTGTATCACTTGGAATTGAAATTTTACCTAAAATACTATGAGAGATTCAAGGAAAATGGAAACACCATGGCGGCCATCTTGAAATTAAAGATGATGGATGCCAATCTTTATGCAATTGATCCCATTGAATTCAGAGACCATGAAAACATGGGGTAAGACACTGGAACTGTGGTGTTATCGCTCATAGTATAGAAGTTATTGAGGGAAATAGGTCACAGAGGGCGGTCATGTTGAAATTCAATATGGCGGTCACCAGGGGTTCTGAATTTTTGGGCGCCCCTCAGGAAAACAATTGTACAGGTCCATACTACATCTGTGCCAAATTTGGTGCTTTCCTGAAAAAATGAACGATACGCCCTATTTTTCGGTCTTAACTGCCTAAGTAATATGCATTCTCGGGCATTGAGGGAAGTGTTTTTATCTATTTTATTTTTTTGATACAAGATCGAGGCTCGTGTAAGAGCTATCATTGATCACAAAAAGACAAACTGACACATAAAACATATGATAAAGGGAGCGGGAGGCAAGATGGAGAGCAGGGACATCGGGAGATCTGTGGGAGGGAGAGAGGTTGGGGGGAATTGTTGCATTGTCTAATTCATTTTAGTGTAGCTCAGGCCCACTCCTCACATAGCCGACAAGCAAAACCTGTTGCGCTTTTGACGTTGTTTCTCGTTCCATTTCATTTTTTCCCCCCAAAGTTTTGTCTTTTCTGCATCTTCAACATTATCTTATTCCCTCTCCACGCTTAAAAAAAGCTTAATTTTTTTCCTCCAAAACATGATCTCATTCTGCCTTTTATCTGCACTTCCTGTAATTCATTCCTTCTCTCTCCCTTTTCACAGTATGTCCAAACTGAATCTTCACTGAACAAAACGTCTCTTCCTTCTTCCTTTAACTGCTTGAGTGCTGTTGGCCACGATCCTGGCCTCATGGGAACGTACTGTTGGCCACAGTCATGCATGTCCCGCATCATTGTTCAACAATCTGTATTGTTTGTTCCTATTTAAGAGATTGTTCCTATATGGTTGCCTTATAAACAACACAGACGTTTTATTTAGTTTGCCTGAAAAAATACCATATTTTCGTCATGCATACTGGAAAAATTCAGCACTCAAACAAATAAAAGTTAAAAAAAAAAATTTCATGCTTAACTTTCCTTATTTCACCATCACATGATTAACTATGTGTTCTTCTTCATCACTACCTCTTTGTCTAATCTTCACAAGTAATATCTTACAAAGTTGTCTCTCAACTAAGTGCTTGGTACATAAACCCTCCTCCCATACCGACAGCACCACTTCTCTTCATGCTTTCAAGAAAAATTACCTCCACTTTTCCTATGATCTTTATTAAACTCAATGTTAAATATGGCGTTTTAGCCTGGCGTTGGCTTAAGCCCCAGTCATACCGGCCATTTCCAGGCCACGAATCGCCACGACCTAAGATCGGGACGACATTCTTGGCCAGATCGTATTGGGGTCCTGGCGATTCCTGGATGATCGGGGGTGTACTTGGCAGTTCGGGTCGAGACGGGAAGCCGCCCCGACAATTTTGAACTGTTCAAAATTATCGTGGCGATTCGTGGCGTTTTTCAAACTCTTGCTGCTGTCTGGAGGGTGTCGTACGGGCGCGTGTGGGCATCGGGAAAATGGTCGTGGAGTGTCTTGCGGCGGTCGGGAAACTTGGCTGCCACGATTCGCTCCGCATCCAGCAAGCACCGATACGACCGCCGTACGTCCTCACATGGACGCCGTACGACCGCCATCACGATCTTCCAAGAATTGCCCCGATCCGTCCCGACCACGTTCGCGCAGCAGTACGACGACTCACGATCATTGCCGATCTCTCACGAATTAACAAGACTCCGCCAAGACTGCCGTAAGCATGCAGTAAGCACCAGTAGGCGCCAGTACGACCTGTCACAAGACCGGGTATATATAGGCGATCCCCGGCGGCGAAATCATTTCATCTCCTGATTCCAAGCTGGTCACATCGATCACATCCAAGCTGGTCACGGCGGCCGCATGATTGTGCACGTCTTCCTGGATCCCCTCCCCCTCTTCCTGGCTGGCGGCATCATTGGAAGGCTTGGAGTTGATGATTTATATAAACGACATACAAAATAACGTGAATTAGCGTCGTCTGAATTTTAAGATCGTAGTTAGGTCGGCGCGATTCTTGGCCGTTCTTAGACGGCCGCCGCGCAGTCGGGCTCGGACGGGTGGGCACGTACGCGTGCGTACTGCGGTCGTAGTGCCGTCGTAGTGCCGTCGTAGTGCGGTCGTAGTGGGATCGGGGTGGATCGGGGCGGATCGGGGCGGATCGGGGCGAAGACGTGTGGGCACGGGCTAGGACTTGTGGAGATCTTGCCGCGCACTTGGCGGATCGGGCTTTGTCGGCGTGGCGGTCACGGCGCGATCGTACGGGAGTCGTGGCAGGGGTGTTTTGGTATGACTGTGGGAAAATTTACAGCCGATCTTGCCGAAAAGTCGTGTTGGTGCGGGGAATCGCCAGATCGGGGGTGATCGGGGCGATTCGTGGCCACTCAAATCCGGTATGACTGGGGCTTTAACAAATATAATTTCGTTCAAAATTTTGGGATTAGCAAACCTGTACATTTTTGGAATCTTCAGAGCATGGAGAATCTGAAAATCAATGTTGGCATTTGCACAGACACCTGCATGGCCGCCATTTTGGATTTTGAAAATGGCCGCCATAAAATACATATTTTGCGCGATCTCGGCTTCTAGTCAACCTAGAGACTTAATTAAATATGCTAATCCTATGTTTTCTGGGTCAAGGAATCCAATAAAGGCCTCAAAATAGTGCTCAGGATTATAGAAAAGCAACAAACAAAGGTAATTGAAAACCATGTCTTTATATTTGTGATATAACTGCATTACATAATACATGATATTGCAAGTCCTTTGAAGTTATAGGTTGTTATAGGAAGTTATAGGTAGTATCAGATTGAACTATAAGTCCTATACACAGGATCTACGAGGTCTATACCGTTCAGGAATATGCTTTTACAGATCTTCATCACTGTCCTGAGTGTCATTTTCGCAAAGTTGTCCACGCAAATGTAAACATTAATTTTTGGATTCCTCATGCTCTGAATATTCCAAAAATGTATAGTTTTGCTAATCTACCAAAATTTTGAACGAAAAAACATAGTGAACCTGACTAATAGGCACACCGTATCCCTGCGCATCGTAAGAGCGTGACCAAGGGTTGGCGTCAGGAAAGGCATCCGGCCATAAAAACATTGCCTCAAACAGGGAACCATGATTGTCATGGGGCCCGCAAGGCTAACCCCCGCTCTAGCGGGGAAAATGGCCTTAAAACGATCATTCATTCATTCATTCATTCAATGTTAAATATGGGAATCGTGCTTTCTAAGCTTCCCCCCGCCCTCCCTTTTCTGACACCTCTCAACTTCCCCCCTTGCCCTGCCCCATTTCAGCTTTACCCTTGTTCCACTCCCCTCTCAGCCTCCCCTTTGTCCCACCTCTCAGCTACCCCCATCCCACATCCTCCCAACCTCCACACCCTTGCCCATCACTCTCCCAGTCTCCTCCACCCCCAATGTCCCACACCCTCCAAATTCCTCCTCCACTGTCCCTCACTGTGTGGACCTCAAACATCTAAGGCCTCTGCTCTAACCGAGCAGATCTCTCAATCCAGGCCGCTGATGACAGACTGGACATCTGTTTAACAGAATTCTTCCTCCTGCAGAACGTGCCTGACTCCTTAGTATCCCTCCCTGGCTATTATCTCCTCCGATTCGATAGGCCTGAACCATGCCTCAGCTGTGAAGATGCACTTTACATCAAAAACTAAATTTCTCACTCGCCGTGTACTGATCTTACACCTCCCAACCACCAGGAGTACCTCTGGCTGTGAATACCCCTCCGTTCTCGCGTCTTGTTTGTCTGTGTGTTGTACCGTCCTACAAACAGTGATGACTCCATCTACATCTCTCTCAAACACCATCGACCAACTTTTAACCATTCAACCCCTCTCTCTCCCTCTCTCTCCCTCCCTCTCCCTCTCCCTCTCCCTTCCTCTCCCTCCCTCTCCCTCCCCCTCCCCCTCACTCTCCCTTCCTCTCCCTCTCCCTCTCTCTCTCTCTCTCTTTCCCTCTCTCTCTCCCTCTCCCTCACCCTTTCCCTCTTGTTTCCTCATATGTGGCGATTTCAAATGTCATCATGCAACTTGGCTAGGTGTTGGTACCTCTCCCACCAGCCATGGTACTTCATCAAAGGACTTCTGTGACTCCATGGGACTAACTCAATCTGTGAACTTTCCAACCCGGAGTATAATGGTGGCAAATCCTCCCTTCTGGACTTGGTGATGAGTAACTTCCCTACAAATGTCTCGTGATCTTCCTCTGCTTCAATTGGTTCATCTGTTCATGTGTTTGTGAGAGACAAAATCTCTCTCACTATTCACAAAGAGCTGTCTCAGTGCCAGTGAGTCTGGCGATTCACTCAGGCAAGCTGCTGCAAGCAGTCATCTCACTTCAGGGCCAGTTCAAACATCCATCCCATCTCATCTTCAACTATCCTACCCTTATTCCCACCCATTGTACAGTGAATCCTGTGGAAGGCAGTTGCTCTGAAACAACTTTCCTTCTCTTCCTGGAAAGCAAACTCAACCGAAGGCAATCTCAGATCATACTACAAAGCATTGAACAAGTGTTTGTAAACTCTCAGGAGAGCCAGAAAATAACATCTGTCCAACCATAAGATTGAACTTTCAAACTTATCTCCCTCCTCTAAAACCTGGTGGCACCAGACCTTATGAAGTCTGTCTTTCGTGTATGCTCCCCTTCCGTCCCTTCCCCCGCACGACAGTTGTCTCTGCACATGAGAGGACCGAATGCCTCGATTCTGTGTTTGCTTCCAAATCTTGTGTCCCAGTTAGTCCCAACTGATCCTGGACCATGTTTTTATTGGATATGAGAAGGTAGAGATGTTTCTGGCAACCCTCGACTCCGATTCTGCAAATGGACCGGACAGCATCCTCGGCTCACGTGTCCTAAAAACCTGCTTGCTGCTCTTGCACATCAGCTCTCTGCTCTCTTCACCCTATCATTTGGCCTCAGTCATATTCCATCTGCTCGGAAATCCACCAACATCACCACATTACATAAAAAGGTGATAAAACGGATCCACTTATTTACACACCTATTAGCTTACTTACAATCATCAGCAAGGTTGCTTGGTGTTAGTTTAATGGTTAAAGTGGCTGGCTTACAATCCTACAGTCTTGAGGTAAAGCCCCTTTAGTGCCATTGAGCTCAAGCCCCAACGTCGGTCCAACGTTGGAAATATGGTGTAATTGCCGGCCAACTTTGACAACATTACATTGGTCCAACAACGGTGTGCTATCTGGGAAGTGGATTCAAACATTCAAACCTAATATGTTATAGTAACCTGCCAAAATAGTGAGTAGAACAGATACACTCGATTCCTCACATTTAGGAGTTCGCGTATGATGTCATAAGGCTACCAAATAACAAATCTAAAATCTCATATATATGCATTTAATTGGAACAATCTCAAAAAGCATTCTGAAGGAATCGAAGAGAATCCATAAAAAACTCTCTTAAATGTAGAAAACCACTCTGGCCCATCAAGCCAGTTTCAGATTGTCAGCGCAGGATCATTGATTAGCCCAGAAGGTCTTCTTAAAAATATGAAAATCACATCAAAAAGAGAAAGCAATCACCAAGTCATTCCATTTTTGACTTAAAGAATTGTAAAAAGTTGCCAACTAATTGACACTTTAAAAACCCAAGCGTTTTTGATTGATCAATGTCCAACCAGCAGTCGTGCGAGATCCAAACCTGAGTTTATTTAACAGATAAAACAAAAGCGATACACGAATACACTGTACACAGCACTGTACACAGCAAAGCAAGTAATGACTAACTCTCGATCTCTCCCAATTCCAACTCCCTCAACTCAATCACCGACTGTCACCAACATGTCCTTTACCTCCACCCATTCTCCCTCTCTCCCCTCTGCCATTTATAGACAAGGCTCACAACACATTCCAAAAAGCTCCTCAATCTAGGAACTTCTGAGATTGAGATTGAGCCTCTGAGAAACTACTTGATACCATGAGATTTTTTTGATTTTTTTTTTTTTAAGAGGCCATTTTTCCCCACAAGGCAGAGGTTGGCGTTTTTCAGGCACTGAAATGTTCCCATTTTTGTTCCCAATGGTCCCATTTTTGAAGCAATGTTTTATGGCCGGATGCCCTTCCTGTCGCAAACCCTGCTAGTCACCTCTTGCGACACACAGGGAATTACCAGTGAGCTGGTGCTCAATTTGCCGACCTCAGAAGGATGACAGGCTGAGTCAACCCCCCTGGTGTTAATTCAGCGATTGACCGGGATTCGAATGAAGGATCCTAGGATCCCAAGCTGGCACCCTAACCGCTAGCGATCGACCGGGATTCAAACCCAGGATCCCAGGATCCCAAGCCTGCACCCTAACCGCTAGCGATCGACCGGGATTCAAACCCAGGATCCTAGGATCCCAAGCCCGCACCCTAACCGCTAGCGATCGACTGGGATTCAAACCCAGGATCCTAGGATCCCAAGCCCGCACCCTAACCGCTAGCGATCGACTGGGATTCAAACCCAGGATCCTAGGATCCCAAGCCCGCACCCTAACCGCTAGCGATCGACCGGGATTCAAACCCAGGATCCTAGGATCCCAAGCAAGCACCCTAACCGCTAGCAATCGACTGGGATTCAAACCCAGGATCCTAGGATCCCAAGCCCGCACCCTAACCGCTAGCGATCGACCGGGATTCAAACCCAGGATCCTAGGATCCCAAGCCCGCACCCTAACCGCTAGCGATCGACTGGGATTCAAACCCAGGATCCTAGGATCCCAAGCCCGCATCCTAACCGCTAGCGATCGACCGGGATTCAAACCCAGGATTCTAGGATCCCAAGCCAGCACCCTAACCGCTAGCGATCGACTGGGATTCAAACCCAGGATCCTAGGATCCCAAGCCCGCACCCTAACCGCTAGCGATCGACCGGGATTCAAACCCAGGATCCCAGGATCCTAGGATCCCAAGCTGGCACCCTAACCGCTAAGCTAACACCAGGCTATTGATACCATGAGATTAAGGATCCATAACCCTTTAAGGTGCTTTCACTGAGAGACCATGTACAACCACCTGTTTGTAGGCAATCATGGGTGAGGTGTCCATTTTTCAGTTGAGGAGGGTACATCAGGAGAATATAGAAACATTCACTCTATCCTCCCCTGAGGTACTCTCCTATCCTATCACATCCTCTCCCCCTCTGCTCTCCAAGAAGAACTTTCGAGGCCACGCATTGATTGAGTAGAAGCGCACGTCAATAAGGTGCTGCTGACTATCAATATATCAACGTGGAGTTAATCGATCATCGTCATAGCAGGAAACTACTCTTTTCTTCATTGTTGAATGCGGGAAGACAACTCACAAACAACACCTGGTATACCTGAGAAAAAGGAACGCATGACTACCTGCATGCTAATTAAGCAACAAAAGTGGGATGTCATCAGTTAAGGTTAATATGGCTGGCATAAGATATTGGTCTTAAAGTCTTGAGTTTGAGCCCCTGTCGTGGCGTTAGATACCACCAGGTGGGTCGACACAACCTATCATCCTTACGAAGTCAGCAAAACGAGTACCAGCTTACTGGAAGCAAGGTACTAGGTAGTAATTATTTTAATAAATACAGCCGATCCCAAAATATGTAGCGCTTAATACCAGTGCTCCAGATCTGCCCCTCACCATGACGATGGAGACACTGTGGCTTCAAAGAAAACCCATCAGTATCTTCTCAAATCAACATGCAACGCCCACATGGCAACAGCAAAGAGAGAAAATGAAATCCTCGGATTATGCAGAAGTCAAGGTTCATTGGCGGACAGCTGGAAGGTAAACAAACCAAGCAAGATGAACAGCTGAACAAGAGACAGAAAGACAATTAACATCAGAATGAGTAGATTTTGCTGGAGGCAAACTGAGGTTGTTCGGGTTAGCAAGAACTTGAAAAAAGCTCATGGCTCTGTGTGGAAGACAACATGAGAGATTGACTGTCAGTAGGTGGTTCCGCAGTTGAGAGGTAATGGGGACAAAGGAGTGGAGGAGGATAAAAGCCAAATTAGATACGAATGGAATTTTCAGATATTGTATATGTGTAAAAGAAAAGCCTCCAAAAAGATCTTTAAACATCTCAAAAAGCTCTAATGAAAGTACAATAAATAAATAAATAAATAAATAAAGTTTCCTTGGCATGTGCATGTCTTAGGTGTCACCCAATGAACTATATATCCGTTAAATAATCAATACTCATGCCAGAAATTTGTAATTACAATTTCAAAATCCTGTCATCATCACATGCAGACAATAATTAATAGGTACTGTATTTTAATTTCCATATATAATGAGGTTCGGGTTTTTTGAAAAGCCGTCAAAGCTGCCATGATTATTATACGTGTTGTCTTAACTGGACGACGAGACAAAACTCACGTCTGGATTGAACCGTCTCGGCAAGATCTTGGTCTTCTCGCTGCTAGACTGGGGACAAGACCCCCCCATTTTTCTGCAGTGATGATTCAATACCAAGCAAACTGGTGTGCACGGAAGTGAAAGGATCACGATGGGGGTTATGACTTGTCCATGAGAAGATATTGAGACTTGAAGACCACGGAAGAGAAGCTGTAAGAAATCGGACAAATCAAAAAAAAAAAGAAGAATCAAATGCAGATTTGGACATAAAAAGATGAGAAATACAAAAAGGAAGAGGCAAACAAAGGAATTAATTAATTACTTGGTTTTGACTTGACTTTTAGCATTCCCATCTGAATGTGTTGTAATAACAAGTAATGACTGACAACTTGTTGTTGTTGTCGTTGTTGTTGTTGTTGTTGTTGTTGTTGTTGTATAGCCCCAGACAGTTCTCTCGAGCAAGCCCGCAGAACGGAGACAACCGATCGATCTCGCAGGAGCGACCCAGAGATCCCCCCCCCACATCCAGGATTCCTTGACGAAGTTGGGGAGAGAGAGAGAGAGGGAAGAGACAGAGGCAAGAGGGAAAGGGCCGGTCCAAGGGGTACTCTAACCATGACCCTACTGCCCTGACGAATCCGGGCAGCAGCGAATAATTGGGAAGATTTGGTCCCGATTTACTTTGAGGGGGTACAACCACCGCGAAGAAGCATCCCCGATACTTGTACTCATTGTGTTGTTCGGGATGCTAGGAATGCAGGTTTGCCTCCTTATCATTCACATTGAAGTACATTCAATTCCACCAATGTCTCTTTGCACCAGATACATGTGCAAGCTCCTCCAGAAGCCTCACATGAAAATAAAGCAAATAAAAAAGTAAAATAAAGTTTTAAACAACCAATTAAAACGTCACGTGAATATTCCTACCTTCAAGATCCATATTTTTTTGTATTCGGAGTTGAGGGTCATGGAAGAGCTGGAACACAGAATGGATCAGGAAGCAACAGGAAAAGAGGAACAGCAGAAAGCGAAATTGTAAAAAAGATCATGGTTTTGGATGGGGGATGATCTGGGATGGTGGTGAACAGCTTTGTTGAAGAGCTGGAGGGAAGAATGAGATTGAAGAGAATGTGAAAGGTGGTTCCACAGGGAGGAGAAAGAGAGGAACAAATGAGTGGAGGTGAGCAGTGATCCTGGATTTTGGGAGTTTTACTAGAAGGGGATTGTAGGTGGACCGTGTGCACCATGCAGTTACCTTGGGGGGAGTGGAGGTGAGTAGTGATCCTGGATTTTGGGAGTTTTACTGGAAGGGGATTGCTGGTGGACCGTGTGCACCTTGCAGTTACCTTGGGGGAGTGGAGGTGAGCAGTGATCCTGGATTTTGGGAGTTTTACTGGAAGGGGATTGCAGGTGGACCGTGTGCACCATGCAGTTACCTTGGGGGGAGTGGAGGTGAGTAGTGATCCTGGATTTTGGGGAGTTTTACTGGAAGGGGATTGCAGGTGGACCGTGTGCACCTTGCAGTTACCGTGGGGGAGTGGAGGTGAGCAGTGATTCTGGATTTTGGGAGTTTTACTGGAAGGGGATTGCAGGTGGACCCTGTGCACCATGCAGTTACCTTGGGGGAGTGGAGGTAAGTAGTGATCCTGGATTTTGGGAGTTTTACTGGAAGGGGATTGCTGGTGGACCGTGTGCACCTTGCAGTTACCTTGGGGGAGTGGAGGTGAGCAGTGATCCTGGATTTTGGGAGTTTTACTGGAAGGGGATTGCAGGTGGACCGTGTGCACCATGCAGTTACCTTGGGGGGAGTGGAGGTGTGTAGTGATCCTGGATTTTGGGAGTTTTACTGGAAGGGGATTGCTGGTGGACCGTGTGCACCTTGCAGTTACCTTGGGGGAGTGGAGGTGAGCAGTGATCCTGGATTTTGGGAGTTTTACTGGAAGGGGATTGCAGGTGGACCGTGTGCACCATGCAGTTACCTTGGGGGGAGTGGAGGTGAGTAGTGATCCTGGATTTTGGGAGTTTTACTGGAAGGGGATTGCTGGTGGACCGTGTGCACCTTGCAGTTACCTTGGGGGAGTGGAGGTGAGCAGTGATCCTGGATTTTGGGAGTTTTACTGGAAGGGGATTGCAGGTGGACCGTGTGCACCATGCAGTTACCTTGGGGGGAGTGGAGGTGAGCAGTGATCCTGGATTTTGGGAATTTTACCAGAAGGGGCTTGCTGGTGGACCGTGTGCACCATGCAGTTACCTTGGGGGGAGTGGAGGTGAGCAGTGATCCTGGATTTTGGGAGTTTTACCAGAAGGGGATTGCTGGTGGACCGTGTGCACCATGCAGTTACCTTGGGGGGAGTGGAGGTGAGTAGTGATCCTGGATTTTGGGGAGTTTTACTGGAAGGGGATTGCAGGTGGACCGTGTGCACCTTGCAGTTACCGTGGGGGAGTGGAGGTGAGCAGTGATTCTGGATTTTGGGAGTTTTACTGGAAGGGGATTGCAGGTGGACCCTGTGCACCATGCAGTTACCTTGGGGGAGTGGAGGTAAGTAGTGATCCTGGATTTTGGGAGTTTTACTGGAAGGGGATTGCTGGTGGACCGTGTGCTCCATGCAGTTACCTTAGGGAGGGAATCAAACAAATAGAGGAAAGAGGATCTCAAATACAAGTTTGGCATCTACAATTTCTCTCAGGGATTCGTGTACCAGTTAAAAAAGACTCGCAACGAATCATCTTAATTATTGCACCTTTTTAACCCCGACTAATCCCTCACCGGTGCAACACCGAGTGCAACTTCAGTGAATGTGATATATCGACCGACAAGAGCGCAATTCCTCTTAGACTAGCATCACGGGGCCAAGCATTCTCACATTGATCTCTTAATTACATGGCATTCTGCTCCATTGTTAAGCCGATTTTGTGCTCTGTTTGTCTTCATTATCGTTCAATATCAATTACCTGTTTGATGCACCTGCGAATCCTGCAGCCTTTAAATGCTTGGGAAAAGTTTCAACTTTTTAATAGGTCGGTGCTGAGTCGTTAACGGATATGTTCGAGATATCCCTGCAAATATGTATATTCATTAGAATTGATACCTTATCGCCAAGACACCATGATATCACTTTAGGGTGTAGTGATTGCATGGTAGTTTAATACCGCGAACACCTTCTAAACATGGCCTAACTGCTGCTGTGACAAACGCTCCCTTGAGTCCTTCGAGCTGAAATTCTGTTCTTCGAGCAGTCTCACCCCTTTGCTCACTGTAAACTCGGGGCTTGCGCACCCCGAGCAAATCCCCCAATTCTTGAAGAACTCTCTCCGCAAATTCCGCATAGAAGTGTCAAAATAAAAAGGTGTAAATTGTTGTAAAAGTATAGGGTGCCCCACGTAAGACTGGACCATTTATTTATGGAATAGCACGTGCAAATGTGAAAAGGATTTCAATGAAAACCACCTTTAGAGGCCATTTTTCCCCGCAGAGCAGGGGTTGGCCTTTTTCGGGCAGCTTGGTCCCCTTTTTGAAGCAATGTTTTACTTCCTGCAGCAATGTTTTACTTCCTGCCACCTACCCGGTTGGTCGCCTTCTTGCGACACACAGGGAATTACCAGTGAACTGGTACTCAATTTGCCGACCTCGGAAGGATGACAGGCTGGGTCAACCCCCCTGGTGTTAATTCAGCGATCGACCGGGATTCGAACCCAGGATCCCAAGCCTGCACCCTAACCGCTAAGCCAACACCAGGCTATGATGAAAACAGGAATGAATGAATATTTCAAAGCTTCTTTGTAAACTCCTTCAAAGTGTCCACCGTTTTCTCAAGCGCTCTGGAAAGTCAGAAGGTGAATTTTGTTGCATTTCCTCATCAATGAACGAGACATGATGAAAGAGGTTCCATAAGCTCCAGGGACATTGGCAAATGCCTCTTCAGTGTGTGCTGTTTTTGCCCAAATGCTTCCGTGGAGGAATTGGCAAGCCGTATTCAAAGGCATCAACATTAATGTTGCAAGCTTTTGTGTCTAGTCGGTGTCGATTCATTTCTACCATATTCCTACCTTAAATGGAGCTGGACATTTCCAGGAGTCGATAACTGACTTTCTTTGTTTTGTGTATACAAAGCAGGTGGTCGAGGCTTGTTGAAAAGCTAGAGCAGAAAGGAAAGGAACAAAATGGAAAGTTGGAAACACCAGCAGCAGAGTAAGAGAGAGAGAGAGAGAGACTTTGACTTTTTAGTCCTTTTATTACAAAAATATAAAAGTAACAATATACACGTTTTGCAATGAAATCAATAATGCCAATAAAAAGAAAAAGAAAAAGAAGAAGCACCCAATGATCATCAAATAAGAAACAATCAGTATCTCACAACAGTATTCTAAATTCGTTTTCTTTAACCTCACAAAACCCACCAACACACCCAGTATCAACAAAGTTTTGAAAATTTCCGGCCTCGTTAGAAAGGGTAAATTCCAGTTTCAATCTTGCTGAGACTAATGCATTCAAACACAACATGATATTGCAGTGCTCTATCGGTTTGCCAGATAGTTTGTCTTTTCTTGTCAAATAAACAGCAAGTTTCGCAGTTGCTATTAGGAAACTAAACAGTTTAGACGCAGGATTCTGTTTAGGAGCAAAACCAAAGACGAAATTCCTCAAAGAAAAAGTAACATGCATTTCGTGTGCAATGTAATTCAACCAATGAAACAAAGGAAATAATCGGATACAGTCTATGAATGCATGAAACAAGTCCTCATTGACTGTACAGAAGGGACAACAAACAGATACAGGAGAAAAATGTCTAATAAACGTGTTGGAGGGAACAATCCAGTGGGCCAAACGCCACTGGAGATCACCTGTTCTTTTGGATGTGGGCTCACTATACATGGCTTCCCAGATAGGTTCGGAGGGGGGTCCTCCGGGTAACAATCCTTTCCAGCGGGTAACTCCATTTAACGAAGGGTTCCCATTTAACAGCTTGAGGCACATCATGTAGATGCCCTTGCTGTCCATTGTCTGGAAAAGCTTTGACCCATCGCTAACAGGGGGCAAATCGTTTTGAATGGGTTCAACAATCAATTTAGGCACTGTCGGCTCATTTAGATCTTCTTCTGTACCTCGAGTCCAAGTTAGGCCAAGTTGCCATCCCACCTGAATCATTTTCTCAAAATTTTTGCAATCATCCAATGGGACCAAATCCCTGTCAGGTTGGCGATTTCACTTACGGATTTCCAACCATACCCTGAGTCATGTCGGAGATGCCGCACCTTCACGATACCAGCTGCTATAAAGTGTTGGCAAAAATCTCGACTCTTTGGAATGTCGGGAAAGAGAGGGTTATAGAACAAAGGCTCGTGTGCCAGCATTTTCGTTACATATGTGTCCGCCTGACGACTCACAGAAAGACTCTGCCAGGCATTTAAGAGGCTTTGGTAAAAAGCAGGGAGAACCGATATGTCGACATGTTGGAGGTTCATTTGAAAAAGTTCAAACCCGTACCCGAGCCTACCCGCTCGCTGCAGTACAAGGCGTGCAGGGAGCCGGCCTAGCAGATGTTCCATGTAGAGGAGACGTTGAATGGACCGCAGCCGGAAGGCCATTAGGCGGGCTTTGATGTCGACGAGGTTGTGGCCACCCTCAGCCGAGGGGCGACATATCACATCGGGTCGTAGCCAGTGGTAGCCTCCCCAGAAGAAGTCCACCAGTTTGCCCTGGAGTGCTTTGAGTAGGGCCTCCGGCAGTTGCAGGCAGATGAACCTATGCCACAACATTGTGGCAACTAAGTTGTTGATCACTAGCACACGGCCCTTGAAGGACAAATGAGGTAAAACCCTTTTCCATCGGTTCAATCTTTCTCCCACTTGCTCAATTACCCCGTCCCAATTTCTCTGAGCATACTGTGGGGAACCAAGGAATATGCCCAAGTACTTAATTCCCTCACTTCCCCACAGCAACCCTGCGGGGAGGGATGGGGGCGGCTGTGGTACAGGCTGAAGAAGGTTGCGATAAAGGGAGGGTATCCATAACGTCTTGCTCTTGTTCCAATTGATTTTTAAAGAGGAGGCAGCGTGAAACTTTGATAGGCACTCAACAAGGATATCAATATCATCCTTATCTTTTACAAAGATGCAGACGTCATCCGCATAAGCACATAGGGTTAGCGGTGACTCATGGGAGAAAGTGCTATTCCAGAAATCTTCTTTCTCAGTAGATTGAGAAGAGGCTCTAAAGAAAGAGCAAACAATAAACCAGAGACTGGGCACCCTTGCCGAACCCCTCTCCGAACCTTGATGGGGGGAGCCAGCACATTATTAATCTTAATTAAACTAAATACATCTGTGTATAGCAAGGAAATGTAGGAACAAAAGTTTGCTCCGAGGCCGCATGCCTGTAACACATGATGCATAAACTTATGGTCGATACTGTCAAATGCCTTTTCAAGATCAAGCGACATCATTCCAAAGTCTTCTTTAACACGGTTACCATCAATGAGATCTCTGATTAAAGAAATATTATCATGGATGGATCTTCCAGGAACACAGTAACTCTGTTCTGGCAGTACTAGATCACCAATAACCTTTTTTAGTCGATTAGCTAGTACTTTTGAAAAAAGCTTGTAGTCCGTGCACAGCAGGGAGATCGGTCGCCAGTTCACCAAAAGTCGGGGATCTTCAGTTTTCGGGAGCAAGCACACTACGGCTCTTCTTAGACTCAGCGGCATTATACCAGTCTGTATAGAAGTGTCCAAAACATTCAGCAACTCAGGGCCTAAAAGGTCCCAAAATGTCAGAAAGAATTCGGGAGGTAGACCGTCAATACCCGGAGCTTTCCCTGAATCCATGGCAGCAAGAGCACAGGTTAGCTCAAGGAGGGTGATTGGTAGGTCAAGCTCCAACCGTTGAGCCTCAGTTAGGGAGGGGAGGTGAGAGGTTAAATCCATCATTGTATCATTACAAACAGTCTGCTCCTCAAAAAGTTTTGTATAGAATTCAATAATGTTTAGTCTAACATCATCCTCGTTGACAACAACGTTGCCTCTTGAGTCCAAAACAGAAGAGATTAGCCGTGATGGCTTGCTTAAGGATTCTAAATGAAAGAAAGACTTGTTTGGGGTGTCTGATAATTTTACATTCTGTATTCTAAGTCTAATTAATGTACCGGCTGCTTTCTCTTGAACTAACTCCCTTAAAAGAGCTTTCTTTACAAGCAATAACCGGTAATTGGCGTCATTGTTTTCATGAGCCAATTTACTCTCCAATTGTAGAATATCCAATTCCAACCGGGCCATTGTAAAGTGCTTGTCGTTTGTGCTGTGTGATTGGAAACATTGACAAAAAACCTGAATTTGAGATTTCATGTTATCCCACCATATGCTGGATGAAGAAAAGGAAGATTTCTTTTCTACTAGACTTGCCCAGAAAACACGAAAGGCTTCTTTAAACATACTATCTTCTAGAAGTCTAACATTAAACTTCCAATAAGCGCTCCTATTTGCGGGTTGAGGAAAGGAAAGGTTTAGGGTTACCATATGATGGTCTGAAAACACGGAAGGAAAAAGATTTGAAGAAACCGCAGTATTTTTAAAGGGTACGTTGATGTACCATCTGTCAAGCCTTGCCAAGGATACTCGACTATTGGCGCATCGACACCAGGTGTACTGGGATGTGTTTGGGTGGTGCAACTGCCAAACATCAACGAAGCCCATTGTGCTAAAAAAATTGGATAAGTGTACATGGGACTCAGGATGGGGTTCGACAGTTTCTGTCAACCGATGGGTCGAAGGTGCAATTGAAATCACCTCCGACACACACACAATGATCAAAATCAACCGATCTTAAGTGATTTATCATTGAGGTGAAGAAGGACTTACGCTCTACGCTATCACTTGGCGCATACACATTAAAAATGGTGTAATGGAAGTTATGGCTTACTAGTTTGAGAGAGCTAAGCCGACCATTTATTACCTCCTGAAAATGGCATGACTCACACACGAGGCCTGGCTTCAGCAAGAAGCCGATTCCAGCAGATGAAGCTGATAAATTGCTAAAATAGCATTGGCTCTTAAAAAGTTGATGCCAGTTATGTTCCACATTTGGTGTGATGTGAGTTTCTTGAAGTAAGATCACATCCACCTTTTTCCGTTGAAATATGTTTTTTACTTGAACCTGGCGGAGGTGGCTAGCACCACCACCGTTAATATTTAAAGTTGCAAGTTTTATAGTTTTCATCCTGTATTGATGAAATCAGCCTGTGGCTGGGAACACTCTACACCTGCACGTGTGATGAATTTTCTTAACCTGTGGTATTGTGACTTATTCAGGTCAAATTGTTCAGGCGTTTTAATTATGGATTTTGCAGTGTGGATGAATGCAGCCAAATCGGCAAAATAGTCTTTAATGACTATGTTACGCTGTCTGTACGTTTTGGCTAGAAACGACACGATGTGTTGGGGGGGTATCTGTGACTGAGATGCTGATGACTGTGACAGCTCAGTCACTTCCACCTCGTCCTCAGACTCTGACAGGTCTGATAATGTCCCACCTGGATCTTGGGCCTTACTTGCAGCTCTCACGAGCTCCTCTGGATGCATCTCCTGAGATTTCGTTGGGTACTCTGGTACACACTCACGAGCAGACTGGTGCTTACTTTCTTTATGTGTGCTTTGGCAAATGGCTGCAGATCTCTGCGTAGCCGGGGTTACGATTTCTGTTTGTAAGACAGAGCAATTTGTTTGGTCACCAGTCCGCTCAGCTACTGGAGGGGGGACCGGTGGGGCTTCGCGTTCAGGCTCAAAAATGGCCGCATTGTTCGGATCAATGTAGGCTTTATTCTCAGAGCCTGGGAAATCAGTAACATCCTCTTTTCCACTTTGGCGTTCGATATTTTCGTTTGCTGTAAACGTTTTGCCCTCTTTTGCAGAGACAGTGTCTCTGCCCAAGACAGCCTTCTTTATCGCACCATCGGGGCTATTTGTTAGTGGTGCTTTCCGTTTTTTGGTCAGTATGACAAGTTCTTCATTCATGGGTTCGCCAGCAGTACTAGCATCACCAAGTGCCATCTCACTGGGTTTGGGTAGCACCGGGGCGTCGGGAAGCACGGTCGTGGCGTCGGGAAGCACAGTCGTGGCGTCGGGAAGCACAGCCGGGGCTTCGGGAAGCACGGTTGGGGCTTCGGGTAGCACGGTTGGGGCTTCGGGTAGCACGGTTGGGGCTTCGGGAAGCGTAGTCGGGACCTCGGGAAGCACAGTTGGGACATCAGGAAGCACAGTCGGGGCGTCGGGAAGCACGGTCGGGGCTTCAGGTAGCACGGTTTGAGCGCCAGGAAGCACGGTTTGAGCGTCGGGGAGCACGGTTTGAGCGTCGGGGAGCACGGTCGAGGCGTGAGGAAGCACGGTCGAGGCGTGAGGAAGCATGGTCGAGGCGTGAGGAAGCACGGTCGAGGCGTGAGGAAGCACGGTCGAGGCGTGAGGAAGCACGGTCGAGGCGTGAGGAAGCACGGTCGAGGCGTGAGGAAGCACGGTCGGGGCGTTTTCTTTTTTACAGCCCACATTGGTGTGTCCCAATTTGCCGCACTTCGTACAAGATGCTTTGGGACAAAACCTTTTAACGTGTCCGAAGGCTCCACAAAGGAAGCACGTTAAGGTGCCTGACGAAGCGTATATTTGATATTGACGATCATTTACCGAAATTTTAAACGAGATGTTTAGTCCTGTATCGTCGCCGCGATCAGGAAGCACCATGAATACTTGTCTCCGGAAACTCATAACATGTTTCATTCGTTCATCCCGACATCCCAGGGGAATCATCGAGATTCGGGAAACAACAGTTCCATACCAGGTCAGAACAGCCATTAACTTATCATCTGTGATAAACGGAGCGACATTTGAAATAATAACTTTAATCGCAGGTGTGTCCATCGGGGAAACCATGACGAACTGCCCACCTTTCAATGACAGACCGGTACTAACAACATCATGCACGAACTTCTCGTCCGACACGAAAACAACAAACTTTTGGTTCATCCGCGACGCGGCGCGGACATTTCCATCGCCGATAACATTCCGTACAGCTAGGATAATGTCCTCGGTAGGAACACCTTCGGGAGGGACACACACGAAAGCATGCTTCCTTGTTAGGGTTTCAAACCCTTCCTGCCGTGCACGAACACTCGCCATAACAGCGATGTCTCACCTTTCCACCTTGACCAGGCGGAAAAGACAAAATAAATAAAGTCGAAATGAAATAATGAATAATAAAGTTCTCACGACGCGAGTAAGGTAAACAGCACCGACGGAGCAGGTAAACTGAACCGAACGGGTCTGCTCTCACCTTTGGGCTCTTCTCTCACTCTCTCTGTCTCAAGGGAGGGAAAGGGGCACAGGTGGTAAAGAAGGACACGACAAAGGCGCGATGGGAAAGGAAGGAATGGGGGGGGGGGGACAACACAACACAAGCACGGAGCTACAGCACACGAACACCAGTGCACGCCATCTTGCCACGCCCAACACACGAACGGCCAGCAGGGGGCGAGAGAGAGAGAGAGACTTTTGAAGCTCTTTTATTATAAAGGTAAGAAACCCATACAAGTCATGCAAATAATAAAGTCACCACAATTCAAAACATGTGCAGCCAAACAACAACAATAAAAACACCAAACACTAAAATAAAAAACTTAACAAACCATGATCAAGTTTACAAAACCCACCCTTTGCACACCATTTTTCCACAAAGGTTTGTAAATCATCTTTCATTTGGAAAAAAGAAAATTCCATGCGTAACCTTGCCATGACTAGAGCCTTAAACACAATTACCACATCACATAAAATATCAGCATTTGCCAGGAGCTTTGCTTTTCTTGTTTTGTAGATTGCTAATTTTCCAATAGAAATTAAGAAATTAGCAAGAGCAGTCTCAGAGCGTTTTTTATAACTAAGTGGTGTTCCAAAGATAAAAACACGTGTAGAAAAAGAAAAGTTCATACGATTAAAAAAAGTTGATAAAAAACCAAAGAAGGGAAAGAGTCTTGCACAATCTACGTAAGCATGGAAAAGGTCTTCAGAAATCATACAAAAGGGGCATTCCACTGAATTATCCTCATTAAAACGATGTAATAAAACATTGGAGGGCAACACCATATGGGCGAGTCTCCAAGCAATATCACCAGTCCTTTTAACAATCGGTGAAACATACATTGCAGACCATTGCGGATGGGAGGGAGACCCAGAAGGCAGTTTCTCTTTCCATCGAGCCCCAAAAGAAAGAGGCTGTAACGAGGGAAACCGAACTGAGATACACAAACGATACAGTCTCTTTTTATCCTTGCTGGAAAGTGGCGATGAGGATAGCAAGATAGATGTTGTGGTGCTATCAGCTGGCAGGCTAGAGCTAGCACAGATCTGTGGTGGTGTACGGTGGTCACCATTGTTGGCGGTTGAGCTCAGGCCCAGGTGCCTAAAAACACACAGGATTTCCTGTAGGACCTTGGCTACGCTCCTCAAAGATCTGATGCCAGTTCTTACTTGAAGATGTCCTGCGGAGAACCAACTGTTCCTGTTACAGTCACGAAGGTCCCGAGTCGTTTTCACGCCAGCACTCACAAAACGTTGCACAAAGGCACGTGAGCGAGGAATAGCAGGAAAGAGGGCATTGTAGAAAAGGGGTTCCCGGAGGAACCTTTCACTGTTGTATGTCTCCATTTGGCGAGTTATTGAAATGGACCGCCAGACGTTCAAGACATCTTGGTAAAAGTCAGGGAGCAGCGAAGCATCGACATGTTGCAGCTCCATGAAGAAGAGTTCACAATTGTACCCAAGCATGCCGGCTTGTTTTAGTATACAGTTTGCAGTCGATTTCCAGGGCAAGGCCTCCAGAAATATAAAACGACGAGCTGTGGAGACTCGGAAGGCCATCACCCGACAAAGAATGTCCACAAGCCCATGACCACCTTCTGCCAGTGGGAGGCAAATAGTCTCTGGCTTTAGCCAGTGTTTGCCATCCCAAAAGAAGTCAAGTAAACATTTTTGGATTGACGACACCAACGTTGCAGGTGGCTGCAAGGCAATCATTTTATGCCATAAGAGAGGGGCCACCAGGTTGTTAATGACCAGTGCACGACCTCGGAAAGACAAGGTCGACAAAATTCCTCTCCATCTGTTTAATTTGTTGCTGATTTTGTGGAGCAAACCATCCCAATTCCTTTTGACAAAGCCTGGGGGTTCCAAGGTAAACACCGAGGTATTTCACACCTTCTTTTTCCCATGTCAAATTCATAGGGAGAATTGGAAGGGCAGAAGGTGGCGTACCGCCGACCCAAACTGCTTTGCATTTCGACCAATTAATTTGCGTTGTACATGCTTGAGAGTAAACCCGTAGGCACTCAAATAGCAGAGCAATGTCATTACTGCTGCGAACAGCAACACATACATCATCAGCATAGGCCGAAATGATAACGGGATTTTCTGAGGGAGTCACTGAAAATCCCATAAGAGAAGATCGTAAACGAATCAAAAGGGGCTCAATGCAAAGAGAGTACAATATTCCAGATAAGGGACAGCCTTGCCGAATTCCCCTCCCAATCCGCAAAGGTGAACAGAGACCATCATTGATTTTGATCAAGCTAAAAATGTGATTATACAATAAGGATACATATGAAATAAAGGATGCCCCAAAACCAAATTGCTTTAAAATGTGAAACAAATACTCATGATTAACAGAGTCAAAAGCCTTTTCTTGGTCAATAAAAAAGAGACCGGTATGTTGTTGTTGAAATGCACACACATCCCACAGGTCTCGTACCAAAAAAATGTTATCGTGCATAGATCTGTGCATAACACAGTACGATTGATCCTGATGTATAACTGTGCTTAGAACAGTCTTTACACGGTTAGCTAGCGTTTTGGCAAAAATCTTGTAATCTGTGCAGAGAAGAGAGATTGGACGCCAGTTCTGTATCAATTGCAGGTCGTTTTTCTTAGGGATAAGGCAAACAACTGCACGCCGACAACTAAGGGGTAACAATCCCTCACGCAGACTGTATAAAAACACTGAGTGCAAAGCAGGACCAAGCATGTCCCAAAAGGTTTTATAAAATTCAGCTGGTAGCCCATCAAAACCAGGAGCCTTATGATCAGCAAGGCCATCGAGCGCAGTTTTAAGTTCACCGAGAGTAATGTTCTCATCCAAGACATGCCGTTGATGCTCATCTATCTGCGGTAAATTGGTCGTAATATTCTGCATTGCAGGCACATCATTGGGCTTAAAGGAAAACACATTCTCAAAATAAGACCGAACAAAGTGAACAATCTCCGTATTATCACTAAGAATATGCCCATCACTAGCCCGAAGACTAAGCATTTGCTGGCTCGCCTTCGTCGTCTTCTCAAACTTAAAGAAATCTTTACAACATGTGTCTGACGACAGTAAACTATTAACTCTCAGCCTGACTAAGGCACCAATACCATTTTCTTGAATTAATTCCTTAAGCAGAGTTTGTTTTTCAAAGAGGAGTTGACACCGTCTTTCATCACTGAGGACCTCAGCACCTTCCTGCAATCGTAGAATTTCTTGTTTCAAGGCATCAATACATAATTGTTTACTTTGAGAGCAATTGGTTTTGTATTGCTGACAGAAAACACGGATCTGCGCTTTAGCATAGTCCCACCACTGACAGAGATTTAGGAAACGATGTTGGAAATCCACAACCTTGTCCCAAAAAACCACAAAGGATGATTTAAAGAAAGGATCGCTCAGAAGTGAGGTGTTAAAAGACCAATACAGAGTGCGGCGTTTGAAGCGAGGAAAGGAAAAGCACAGTTTTACCAAAGAATGATCAGAGAAGCCTGAAGGGACAATAGCCGTATATGTCACAAGGTTGACAGCAGAGTTAGGAATATAAAATTTATCAAGACGAGCAAGTGAAAGATGATTTAGTAAAACCCGACACCAGCTAAATTGCTGCAGGTTTGGGTGTTGTTGCCGCCATACATCGTTGAGGTCATGCCGCGAAGTTATACTGGAAAGAGGCCTACTTGAAGCTGGATGTGGCTCTGCACTGTTCCTATCTAAAGTTGGGTTTAAAGTACAGTTAAAATCACCCCCTAAGCACAACAACGTATCAGAAGAGAGGTGTCTCAGGAAATTAAAGGACTGATTAAAAAAAGTTCCTCTATCTGTGCTATCACTTGGAGCATAGACGTTAACAAACATAAATCGTTGCTGATTGTATTCAAGCTCTACAGAGGCTAGATAGCCTGGTACGATTTCCTTAAAGATGGGGGGGGAGACAGACAAACGTGAACTGACAAAAAAAGCAATACCCGCACTCACAGAATCTGTATTACTAAAAAACCAAGTGCCAATCAGCTGTTGCTGCCAATCAGCCATGCAGTCTGCAGTGGCACGGGTTTCTTGCAATAAAAGTACATCAATCTTTTCCCTCCTGGCTAATTGCACAGTTTGGGACCGACGCAGCTGACTGCGCCCACCATTAATGTTCAAGCTTGCTATGTTCATAGAAACATAGGCAGCAACACAGCCATTACAGGTTTAATTCTTTCCTTGCTGTGACAAGGTACCTCTTCAGTCTTTTCAGTGATTGATCAGAAATATGAAGGGCCGCAGATTGTTGTACAACTTCCTGAGCCCCACTAATGAAGGCGTGAGTATCAACGAAGAAATCGCAGATTTTCACGCGCTTTTTACGGTAAGTTTTTTGTAGGAAATCCACGATTTCAGCAGGAGGGACGGAGCCTCCAGAGACATGCTCCGATGAGAAGTCGGCCTCACCATCACTCAGTGAGGCAACGGAAGAACCCCCATCAGAGTCACAATCATTGCATTGAGAGTCCATTGCTGAGGCAACAGGCTCATCGACGTGAAAATCTGAGACTTCAGCACTATCGCCCTGCTGACCATGAGCTTGACAAGGCTCAGCTGCCTCAATGGAGGATTCCACAGACAGATCACTAGTTCCAACACACTCACCACTCCCCACAGAGGGAGGGGTGGCACAATCAACACAAGCTTCATCAGGGGACACACATGGAGGCTCAACCTCACATGGAGGTTTACCCTCAGAACACTGGAGAGACTCAGGTGCTGTCTGGCCAACACATACATTTTCAGCATTTATCACATTACCCTCAGAGTATTCTGAAGGCGGGGGAGGTTGAGCAATTTCCTCAACTGGAGGAAACTGCTGAGGAGGAGGTCGCGCTCCACCATAACCTTCACTAACCACTTGAGCGAAGGTTGGAGGACAGGCCAAGACCTTATTATCAGGCTCGTTGAGGTCGCTAGAAGGTGGGAGGGTTCTTTTCCTGGTTCTCTGTTTGTCTACAATGGGGTTTGCATCAGCACCACCCATACTGTTTACCTCATCGACAACGATCTCAGTAGAGCCCTGCTGTTCATCACCATTCAGGCTAGTGGCTCTATCTGTGGACTTTTTCGGGCACGAGTCCTTTAAATGACCATATTGACCACACTCAATACAAACTAGAGACTCTGTGGAGACAAAGACCCGATAAGTGTGACCTTCGACCTTGAAAGGCAATACCGCATTTAAAGAGGTTACACCACGCGGTAAAATCATATAAACAAAACGACGAAAGGACATGACGTGTTTTAAACGGTTATTTTTCCCTCGTACAGGAACCAAAGTAACTGAAGAGACAACAGACCCAAGTTTGTTTAGTTCAGTAACCAGGTCTTTGTTCTTAAGGAACGGAGGAGCGTTAGAGAGAGAAACCCGAACTGCCGGCGTGTCGAGTGGACATACCTGAACAAACACGTCGGGAGCAAAGAATAGCCCGTGCTCGACTATTTGAGCAACCATGGGCACTGTGGAAACAAAGATTACCACGCGTTTATTCATGCGAGAAGCCGCTTTTACATTATCCAAACCGATTAACTCTCCGACCGCAAGGATAATGGCCTCGACATCGATTCCCGACGGAGGTGAGCAAACTAACCCATGCTTCCGGGTTAGCGCTTCAAGAGACGTGTAACGAGAGCTATCCGCCATCGTTTGCACGTTTAAACAAAGGGTAAATGTATAAAGGTTAATGAAGCCAAAAAGCTCCAGTAAACAAACGAAAAATAAAAATATTTACGAAAAAAGAAACGGAAAAAGGATTATGATTTGTAACACGAGGCGAAAAAAACCCGAAGAGGGAACCGCCCTAAGGGGGAACCTTTACCGGTCTCACCACGTGTGCTCTCTCACTTTCTCACTCTCAAGAGGGGGGGGGGGGGGTATGATAACGTGGAAGGGTGACACACAAAAGACGGAACAAAGGTGAGAAAAGGTAAGGGGAGGGTAAAGATACAAACCACGAGCACGGAGCTACAATGCCAAGACACGAACAGACGCCATGACACCGCACCCAACACACGAACGGCCAGCAGGGGGCGCGAGAGAGAGAGAGAGAGAGACTTTGACTTTTGAAGCTCTTTTATTATAAAGGTAAGAAACCCATACAAGTCATGCAAATAATAAAGTCACCACAATTCAAAACATGTGCAGCCAAACAACAACAATAAAAACACCAAACACTAAAATAAAAAACTTAACAAACCATGATCAAGTTTACAAAACCCACCCTTTGCACACCATTTTTCCACAAAGGTTTGTAAATCATCTTTCATTTGGAAAAAAGAAAATTCCATGCGTAACCTTGCCATGACTAGAGCCTTAAACACAATTACCACATCACATAAAATATCAGCATTTGCCAGGAGCTTTGCTTTTCTTGTTTTGTAGATTGCTAATTTTCCAATAGAAATTAAGAAATTAGCAAGAGCAGTCTCAGAGCGTTTTTTATAACTAAGTGGTGTTCCAAAGATAAAAACACGTGTAGAAAAAGAAAAGTTCATACGATTAAAAAAAGTTGATAAAAAACCAAAGAAGGGAAAGAGTCTTGCACAATCTACGTAAGCATGGAAAAGGTCTTCAGAAATCATACAAAAGGGGCATTCCACTGAATTATCCTCATTAAAACGATGTAATAAAACATTGGAGGGCAACACCATATGGGCGAGTCTCCAAGCAATATCACCAGTCCTTTTAACAATCGGTGAAACATACATTGCAGACCATTGCGGATGGGAGGGAGACCCAGAAGGCAGTTTCTCTTTCCATCGAGCCCCAAAAGAAAGAGGCTGTAACGAGGGAAACCGAACTGAGATACACAAACGATACAGTCTCTTTTTATCCTTGCTGGAAAGTGGCGATGAGGATAGCAAGATAGATGTTGTGGTGCTATCAGCTGGCAGGCTAGAGCTAGCACAGATCTGTGGTGGTGTACGGTGGTCACCATTGTTGGCGGTTGAGCTCAGGCCCAGGTGCCTAAAAACACACAGGATTTCCTGTAGGACCTTGGCTACGCTCCTCAAAGATCTGATGCCAGTTCTTACTTGAAGATGTCCTGCGGAGAACCAACTGTTCCTGTTACAGTCACGAAGGTCCCGAGTCGTTTTCACGCCAGCACTCACAAAACGTTGCACAAAGGCACGTGAGCGAGGAAAAGCAGGAAAGAGGGCATTGTAGAAAAGGGGTTCCCGGAGGAACCTTTCACTGTTGTATGTCTCCATTTGGCGAGTTATTGAAATGGACCGCCAGACGTTCAAGACATCTTGGTAAAAGTCAGGGAGCAGCGAAGCATCGACATGTTGCAGCTCCATGAAGAAGAGTTCACAATTGTACCCAAGCATGCCGGCTTGTTTTAGTATACAGTTTGCAGTCGATTTCCAGGGCAAGGCCTCCAGAAATATAAAACGACGAGCTGTGGAGACTCGGAAGGCCATCACCCGACAAAGAATGTCCACAAGCCCATGACCACCTTCTGCCAGTGGGAGGCAAATAGTCTCTGGCTTTAGCCAGTGTTTGCCATCCCAAAAGAAGTCAAGTAAACATTTTTGGATTGACGACACCAACGTTGCAGGTGGCTGCAAGGCAATCATTTTATGCCATAAGAGAGGGGCCACCAGGTTGTTAATGACCAGTGCACGACCTCGGAAAGACAAGGTCGACAAAATTCCTCTCCATCTGTTTAATTTGTTGCTGATTTTGTGGAGCAAACCATCCCAATTCCTTTTGACAAAGCCTGGGGTTCCAAGGTAAACACCGAGGTATTTCACACCTTCTTTTTCCCATGTCAAATTCATAGGGAGAATTGGAAGGGCAGAAGGTGGCGTACCGCCGACCCAAACTGCTTTGCATTTCGACCAATTAATTTGCGTTGTACATGCTTGAGAGTAAACCCGTAGGCACTCAAATAGCAGAGCAATGTCATTACTGCTGCGAACAGCAACACATACATCATCAGCATAGGCCGAAATGATAACGGGATTTTCTGAGGGAGTCACTGAAAATCCCATAAGAGAAGATCGTAAACGAATCAAAAGGGGCTCAATGCAAAGAGAGTACAATATTCCAGATAAGGGACAGCCTTGCCGAATTCCCCTCCCAATCCGCAAAGGTGAACAGAGACCATCATTGATTTTGATCAAGCTAAAAATGTGATTATACAATAAGGATACATATGAAATAAAGGATGCCCCAAAACCAAATTGCTTTAAAATGTGAAACAAATACTCATGATTAACAGAGTCAAAAGCCTTTTCTTGGTCAATAAAAAAGAGACCGGTATGTTGTTGTTGAAATGCACACACATCCCACAGGTCTCGTACCAAAAAAATGTTATCGTGCATAGATCTGTGCATAACACAGTACGATTGATCCTGATGTATAACTGTGCTTAGAACAGTCTTTACACGGTTAGCTAGCGTTTTGGCAAAAATCTTGTAATCTGTGCAGAGAAGAGAGATTGGACGCCAGTTCTGTATTAATTGCAGGTCGTTTTTCTTAGGGATAAGGCAAACAACTGCACGCCGACAACTAAGGGGTAACAATCCCTCACGCAGACTGTATAAAAACACTGAGTGCAAAGCAGGACCAAGCATGTCCCAAAAGGTTTTATAAAATTCAGCTGGTAGCCCATCAAAACCAGGAGCCTTATGATCAGCAAGGCCATCGAGCGCAGTTTTAAGTTCACCGAGAGTAATGTTCTCATCCAAGACATGCCGTTGATGCTCATCTATCTGCGGTAAATTGGTCGTAATATTCTGCATTGCAGGCACATCATTGGGCTTAAAGGAAAACACATTCTCAAAATAAGACCGAACAAAGTGAACAATCTCCGTATTATCACTAAGAATATGCCCATCACTAGCCCGAAGACTAAGCATTTGCTGGCTCGCCTTCGTCGTCTTCTCAAACTTAAAGAAATCTTTACAACATGTGTCTGACGACAGTAAACTATTAACTCTCAGCCTGACTAAGGCACCAATACCATTTTCTTGAATTAATTCCTTAAGCAGAGTTTGTTTTTCAAAGAGGAGTTGACACCGTCTTTCATCACTGAGGACCTCAGCACCTTCCTGCAATCGTAGAATTTCTTGTTTCAAGGCATCAATACATAATTGTTTACTTTGAGAGCAATTGGTTTTGTATTGCTGACAGAAAACACGGATCTGCGCTTTAGCATAGTCCCACCACTGACAGAGATTTAGGAAACGATGTTGGAAATCCACAACCTTGTCCCAAAAAACCACAAAGGATGATTTAAAGAAAGGATCGCTCAGAAGTGAGGTGTTAAGAGACCAATACAGAGTGCGGCGTTTGAAGCGAGGAAAGGAAAAGCACAGTTTTACCAAAGAATGATCAGAGAAGCCTGAAGGGACAATAGCCGTATATGTCACAAGGTTGACAGCAGAGTTAGGAATATAAAATTTATCAAGACGAGCAAGTGAAAGATGATTTAGTAAAACCCGACACCAGCTAAATTGCTGCAGGTTTGGGTGTTGTTGCCGCCATACATCGTTGAGGTCATGCCGCGAAGTTATACTGGAAAGAGGCCTACTTGAAGCTGGATGTGGCTCTGCACTGTTCCTATCTAAAGTTGGGTTTAAAGTACAGTTAAAATCACCCCCTAAGCACAACAACGTATCAGAAGAGAGGTGTCTCAGGAAATTAAAGGACTGATTAAAAAAAGTTCCTCTATCTGTGCTATCACTTGGAGCATAGACGTTAACAAACATAAATCGTTGCTGATTGTATTCAAGCTCTACAGAGGCTAGATAGCCTGGTACGATTTCCTTAAAGATGGGGGGGGAGACAGACAAACGTGAACTGACAAAAAAAGCAATACCCGCACTCACAGAATCTGTATTACTAAAAAACCAAGTGCCAATCAGCTGTTGCTGCCAATCAGCCATGCAGTCTGCAGTGGCACGGGTTTCTTGCAATAAAAGTACATCAATCTTTTCCCTCCTGGCTAATTGCACAGTTTGGGACCGACGCAGCTGACTGCGCCCACCATTAATGTTCAAGCTTGCTATGTTCATAGAAACATAGGCAGCAACACAGCCATTACAGGTTTAATTCTTTCCTTGCTGTGACAAGGTACCTCTTCAGTCTTTTCAGTGATTGATCAGAAATATGAAGGGCCGCAGATTGTTGTACAACTTCCTGAGCCCCACTAATGAAGGCGTGAGTATCAACGAAGAAATCGCAGATTTTCACGCGCTTTTTACGGTAAGTTTTTTGTAGGAAATCCACGATTTCAGCAGGAGGGACGGAGCCTCCAGAGACATGCTCCGATGAGAAGTCGGCCTCACCATCACTCAGTGAGGCAACGGAAGAACCCCCATCAGAGTCACAATCATTGCATTGAGAGTCCATTGCTGAGGCAACAGGCTCATCGACGTGAAAATCTGAGACTTCAGCACTATCGCCCTGCTGACCATGAGCTTGACAAGGCTCAGCTGCCTCAATGGAGGATTCCACAGACAGATCACTAGTTCCAACACACTCACCACTCCCCACAGAGGGAGGGGTGGCACAATCAACACAAGCTTCATCAGGGGACACACATGGAGGCTCAACCTCACATGGAGGTTTACCCTCAGAACACTGGAGAGACTCAGGTGCTGTCTGGCCAACACATACATTTTCAGCATTTATCACATTACCCTCAGAGTATTCTGAAGGCGGGGGAGGTTGAGCAATTTCCTCAACTGGAGGAAACTGCTGAGGAGGTCGCGCTCCACCATAACCTTCACTAACCACTTGAGCGAAGGTTGGAGGACAGGCCAAGACCTTAGTATCAGGCTCGTTGAGGTCGCTAGAAGGTGGGAGGGTTCTTTTCCTGGTTCTCTGTTTGTCTACAATGGGGTTTGCATCAGCACCACCCATACTGTTTACCTCATCGACAACGATCTCAGTAGAGCCCTGCTGTTCATCACCATTCAGGCTAGTGGCTCTATCTGCGGACTTTTTCGGGCACGAGTCTTTTAAATGACCATATTGACCACACTCAAAACAAACTAGAGACTCTGTGGAGACAAAGACCCGATAAGTGTGACCTTCGACCTTGAAAGGCAATACCGCATTTAAAGAGGTTACACCACGCGGTAAAATCATATAAACAAAACGACGAAAGGACATGACGTGTTTTAAACGGTTATTTTTCCCTCGTACAGGAACCAAAGTAACTGAAGAGACAACAGAACCAAGTTTGTTTAGTTCAGTAACCAGGTCTTTGTTCTTAAGGAACGGAGGAGCGTTAGAGAGAGAAACCCGAACTGCCGGCGTGTCGAGTGGACATACCTGAACAAACACGTCGGGAGCAAAGAAAAGCCCGTGCTCGACTATTTGAGCAACCATGGGCACTGTGGAAACAAAGATTACCACGCGTTTATTCATGCGAGAAGCCGCTTTTACATTATCCAAACCGATTAACTCTCCGACCGCAAGGATAATGGCCTCGACGTCGATTCCCGACGGAGGTGAGCAAACTAACCCATGCTTCCGGGTTAGCGCTTCAAGAGACGTGTAACGAGAGCTATCCGCCATCGTTTGCACGTTTAAACAAAGGGTAAATGTATAAAGGTTAATGAAGCCAAAAAGCTCCAGTAAACAAACGAAAAATAAAAATATTTACGAAAAAAGAAACGGAAAAAGGATTATGATTTGTAACACGAGGCGAAAAAAACCCGAAGAGGGAACCGCCCTAAGGGGGAACCTTTACCGGTCTCACCACGTGTGCTCTCTCACTTTCTCACTCTCAAGAGGGGGGGGGGTATGATAACGTGGAAGGGTGACACACAAAAGACGGAACAAAGGTGAGAAAAGGTAAGGGGAGGGTAAAGATACAAACCACGAGCACGGAGCTACAATGCCAAGACACGAACAGACGCCATGACACCGCACCCAACACACGAACGGCCAGCAGGGGGCGCGAGAGAGAGAGAGAGAGAGAGACTGACTTTTAAGCTCTTTTTATTATAAAAGTATAAAACAAGAATACCACCAAAAGCAATCAATCAGTAAAATCATAGCAATCCCGAAAGGAAAAAAACAAACGGTGCACTGCAAACCCAGCAACAGAAAGGTGCAAATGCCAGAAAAAAACAGCACACGATAAGAAACACCCGCACTGTATTATACGGAGATTAACAATTTGTTTTCCTGGACCTCACAAATCCCTCCAACACACCAAGTCGCAACAAAATTAGCAAGGTCGTTTGCCGTTTGGACACAGCCAAATTCAAGCTTGAGCCTTGCTGACACCAATGAACTAAAGAACACCATGATACTGCATTCCTGCATGGGTCTGCCGCCCAGCTTCGCCTTCCGCGACAGGTATACGGCCAGTTTAGCAGTAGCGGTTAGGAACCCGAATACAATGGATGTGGTTCCCTTTTTGGGAGGAAAGCCAAAGATGTAAGCTTTCAAAGAAAAGGTAACCTGCAATCTATGGGAAATAAAATTTAACCAATGAAACAAAGGAGAAAGTCTTTCACAATTAATGAAAGCATGAAGCAAATCTTCCCTCGCCGGACAAAAGGGGCAACAGCCGGAAATGGGGGGAAAAAAACGGATGACAGCATTGGAAGGAACAATCCAGTGGGCCAAACGCCACTGAAGGTCACCTGTTCTTTTAGAAATAAGTCCAGCATACATTGTATCCCATAAAGGCTCAGAGGGGGGACCGGGAGGCAAAAGTCCTTTCCACCGGGTAACCCCAGCTAGAGGTGGGTCCCCAAGAAGAAGTTTCACACAAGACCTATAGATACTCTTGCTGCTCATGCCATGGAAGGGGGGTGACCCTGCGCTCATGGGGGGCAGCTCGTTTGGGGTAAAAGTGACCCCTAATTTTGGGACTGTGGGCTCGACCTCTATGTCCTGCGTCCAATGTAGGCCTAGCTGGTGGCCCTTTCGGATCACCGCTCTTAGTATATTCTCGATTTGCCTCCTGGACCGAACACCTGTTAGGTCCGCCAGCTCGTTCGCAGGCTTCCATCCCTGTCCAGAGTCGTGTCGGAGATGACACACTTTCAGGATGTTGGCCGCTATAAAATGCTGGCAGAAGTCGCGGCTCCTCGGGATATCGGGGAAAAGTGGGTTGAAAAATAAAGGCTCATGTGCATACATGTTAGTGCCATACGAGTCTGTTTGGCGACTTATCGAAACGCCCTGCCAGGCATTCAAGAGGCTCTGATAAAAAACTGGGAGCAGAGATGTATCGGTGTGTTGAAGGTTGGTCAGGAAAAGTTCCTGTCCGTATCCGAGCCTCCCAGCTCGTTGAAGAATGGAGCAGGCTAAGGGCTTTCCTGGTAGGTGTTCTGCATACAGCAAGCATTGGATGGAGCGGAGCCGGAAGGCCAACAGGCGGCATTTCACATCGACTAGGCCATGACCACCCTCGGCCAAGGGACAACATATGGCGCTGGGTCGAAGCCAGTGGTAGCCTCCCCAAAAAAAATCCACCAGTTTCCTCTGGATAGCTTGGAGCAAAACCTCCGGTGGTTGCAGGCAGATGAACCGGTGCCACAAAAGGGTAGTGACGAGGTTGTTGACAACTAGCACGCGACCCTTATAGGACAGGTGGGGTAGAGCTCTTTTCCATCGGCTCAAACGCCCGTCTACCTGGTCAATGATCCTGTCCCAATTGTTCTGGGCATACTGAGGAGGTCCGAGGAAGACGCCCAAATACTTGATGCCATCGTTTGCCCACACTAGTTCTGCAGGAAGGGGAGGTGGTGGTAATAACGGTGGCATAGATAAGTCGTTTTTTGGAAAGGGGATCCACAGAGCCTTGCTTTTCCCCCAATTACACCTTAATGATGAGGCAAGGTTGAAGTCCGACAAACACTTTGCCATGGCGTCACTGTCGCATTTTCTTTTTATAATGACACAGGTCGTCGGCATAAGCTGACAGGGTCAAAGGTGGGTGTCCTGGAGAAAGGGCAAGTCCAGGGATATCCTTTCTGAGGGCGATTAAGAGGGGCTCCAAGGCGAGGGCAAATAATAGACCTGAAAGTGGACAACCTTGCCTTACCCCTCTCTGAACCTTTATGGGTGGGCAAAATTTGTTGTTAACTTTGATCAGGCTGGAGATGTTTGCATATAACAAAGCTATGTAGGCTCTAAAATTTGTGCCAAGCCCGCAAGCTTGTAACACATGACACAAAAACTCATGATCAATGCTATCAAAGGCTTTTGCCAGGTCAAGAAACACCAATCCAAAATCCTCTTTAACACATTTACCAGTTAACAAATCTCTGACTAGGAATATGTTGTCATAGATGGATCTGCCAGGGATGCCGCAACTTTGATCAGGTGACACCAGGTCCCCGATAACTGTCTTCAACCGGTTCGCAAGGACCTTGGAAAACAGTTTGTAATCCGTGCACAACAACGAGATCGGACGCCAGTTTGACAGGTGTCGGAGATCGCCAGTCTTGGGTAGCAGGCAGAGTACTGCTCTTCTAAAACTGAGCGGTAATTCTCCGGATAAAAGAGATGCATCCAGAACATTGAGCAGCTCTGGGCCCAAAATGTCCCAGAATGCCGAAAGAAATTCGGCCGGTAGGCCATCGATGCCAGGGGCTTTTCCCGACTCCATCTCAGCGAGTGCACCGGATAGCTCTGGAAGGGTAATTGGAGCATCCAGTTCCAGACGTTGGGCCTCAGCCACGGAAGGAAGGTGAGAGGTCAAAACATTCATCATTTCGTGAGAAACTGTTTTGGCCTTGAAAAGTTCAGAAAAGAAATCAATTATATTTAATCTTATATCACTCGGATTTGTTAGGATGTTCCCCCCTGGGTCCAAAACCGAAGATATGAGTCGTGCTGGTTTCTCTATAGTTTCTAGGTGAAAGAAAGCCTTAGTTGGGGTATCTGAAACCTTTATATTTTGTATTCTTAGCCGAACTAGTGTGCCCGCTGCTTTTTCATGGATCAAATCCCTTAATTGGGCCTTCTTCTCGAGTAGCAACCGATAGTTCACTGGGTTGCTCTCATTGGCCAACTTGCTCTCTAACCTTAAGATGTCTGCTTCCAAGCAAGCCATCGTGATATGTTTTACATTGGTACAGTGCGAATTAAATTGTTGACAAAATACTCGAATTTGGGCCTTTAGGTTATCCCACCAGAGGCTAATTGAGGAGAAAGAAGATTTTTTAGTACTCATTTCAGCCCAGAAATCACGAAAGGAGTCTGTAAATAAACTGTCCTCTAAAAGTTTAACGTTAAACTTCCAGTAACTATTTCTGCATGTGGGTCGAGGAAAAGAAAGATCTAAGGTTACCATATGGTGGTCTGAAAACAATGACGGAAAACAACCTGACGAGGCCGCGACGTTCTTAAAGGGTACATTTATGTACCAGCGGTCGAGTCTTGCCGAAGACACCCGGCCATTGGCACATCGACACCAGGTAAACTGGACTGTGTTGGGGTGGTGCAATCGCCAAACATCCAGTAGACCGGCCGTCTTAAAGAAACGGGATAGGTCCGCATGGGACTCGGGGTGGGGTTCTGCCGAGTTTCTGTCTTTCGGAGGGTCAAAGGTGCAATTAAAGTCACCACCAATGCACACACATTGATCGAGATCAACTGATTTCAGGTGGTTTACCATGGAAGTGAAGAAGGCCTTTCGGTCCCTGCTCTCACTAGGTGCGTACACATTGAAAATGGTACAGCGGAAGTTTTGATGTGCAAGCTGGAGGGAAATAAGCCGGCCTTTTATGACTTCCTGAAAATGACAAGACTCGAAAGCTAGGCCTGGCTTTAGAAAAAACCCAACCCCAGCAGATGAGGCTGACAGATTGCTAAAATAGCATTGCCCTTTGAAAGTTTGGCACCAGTCATGTTCCACGTTAGGTGTGATGTGGGTCTCTTGTAGTAAAAGAACATTTGCCTTTTTACGGTCAAACAAGTTTTTGACTTGGGCCTGACGGAGGTGGCTTGCACCCCCACCATTCATGTTTAAGGTCGCAAAGGAAATGTTTTTCATTCCGTGGTAATGAAATCGCCCTGTGCTTGGGAACACTCTGCACCTGCTCGGGTAACAAACTTTCTTAACCTGTGGAGTTGAGATTTCGTCAGGTCAAAATCCTCACGCGCTTTGATTATTGACTTTGCGGTGCACATGAATGCAGCCAAGTCAGGGAAATTGTCTTTAATGACAATGTTGCGGTGACGATACGTTTCGTTAAGGAAGGTAAGAACGAGTTGAGGGGATACCTGCGAGTGACCTGTCATTGTTTGTGACAGCGCGGTTGCCTCAATGTCATCTTCGGACTCAGACACGTCAGATAACATGTCGTCGGGATCTGGGGTATTACCCGCTGCCCCCGCGGTCTTGTCTGGGGGCACCTTCACAAGTTTCTCGAGGTGTTCCCGAGGGCATTCGTTAACACTTTGGTGGATATTTGTTTCTGGGGTCGGAGCTTGGGTTTGAGATCCCGGCAAACTCAGATTTGCTGGCCCCGTTTGTACAGTGGGAGCGTTTATTGAATCCTTAGTCTGCTCGGTATTTAAAGGGGGGGCAGGCGGAAAACCATTTCCCAGCTCGGAAATGGTATTACTTTCACTGGAGGTTTCGCACTCGGAAACTTCCAGGTGAGAGGTACAAATTTTATTTTTTGGCTCATTTACATAATGAGACTCACTGGTGTCATTGGCAACGGTATCCATGTTCTCAGTTAGTGAGGGAATGTCAGAGGGGCACTCGGACACGTGTGCGCCGGAAATGGTGCCGCCCATGACCGCCTTCTTTGCAGCACCAGCGAAACTGCTTGGCGCTGGTGCTCTTCGCTTTTTAGAAAACACTGTGGATTCTTCGTTCATGGGTTCGGGAAAGGGGGCAATGCTAGTTGTGTCAGTCGCATCGGTGGGTGTCGTCACATTGGAATCGAAAAGCACCGGTGTGACAGACGACTCAGTCGGGGTGTCAGAAGGTACGGTCGGGGTGTCAGAAGGTACGGTCGGGGTGTCAGAAGGTACGGTCGGGGTGTCAGAAGGTACGGTCAGGGTGTCAGAAGGTACGGTCCGGGCGTCCGAAGGTGCGGTCGGGGTGTCAGAGGGTGCGGTCCGGGTGACGGAAGGTACGGTCGGGGTGTCAGAAGGTACGGTCAGGGTGTCAGAAGGTACGGTCCGGGCGTCCGAAGGTGCGGTCGGGGTGTCAGAGGGTACGGTCCGGGTGACGGAAGGTACGGTAGGGGTGACAGGAGATACGGTCCGGGTGACGGAAGGTACGGTAGGGGTAACAGGAGATACGGTCCGGGTGTCAGCGAGCATGGTCGGGGTGTCACAAGGCGCGGTGGAGGGATTGGCCTTTTTGCAAGCCCTTTCGTTATGTCCCGGTTCACCACACTTCGGACAAGCGGCCCTAGGACAGAATCTTTTAACGTGTCCGAATTCTCCACAATTAAAGCAAGTTAAGGAGGCTGAGGAAGCATACATGTGGTATTCTCGATCATCCAACGATACTTTAAAGGATATATTTAAACCTGTATCGGCTCCGCGATCCGGGAGGATCATGTACACCTGCCTCCTAAAGCTCATCACGTGTTTAACACGATCACTGCGACACCCGAGCGGGATCATTGAGATTCGGGAAACAATTTTTCCATAACGAGACAGAACAGATAGGAGTTTCTCGCCTGGCACAAATGGTGGGACGTTGGATATTGTTATCTTGGTCGCCGGCGTATCCATAGGGGATACCGTAATGTAATGGCCCCCTTTTATGGTTAGACCGGTACTAACGACGTCATGGACGAGTTTTTCTTCTGACACGAAGACAACAAATTTTTGGTTCATTCGTGACGCCGCACGAACATTACCGTCTCCTATGATGGATCCCACGGCAAGGATAATGTCCTCAGTAGGAGCTCCTTCGGGCGGAACACATGCGAATGCATGCTTACGTGTCAATTTCTCGAACGCCTCGCAACGAGAGCGTGTATTCGCCATACCGGCGAAATCCCCCCCCCCCCCCCTTGTCCGAACCGGACAAGAAGGTGTCAAACCGATATAATCAAACTAAAGTAAATAATAAACGTGCATTATAAGCGCAAAAAAAGGCTTACAAAGCGTCGTCAAAGCCAGTAGGCCGCACCCAAAATGGGCTCGCTCTCAATCCTCTCTCTCTTGAAGACAAGGGTACAGAACGGATGGAAACACGATGCCGAAGCACAACGGATGGAAAAGGAGAGGGAGGGGGGGCAGGGGAGGGCAGGAGAGGAGAAAAACTCACAAAGAACTCACTACACCACAGAGCAGTTGCTCACAGCCGCCATGACGCCACACCCACCACAAACGGCCAGCAGGGGGCGCGAGAGAGAGAGAGAAAGAGAGAGAGAGAGAGACTTTTAGACTTTTTATTACAAAAATATAAAAATACAAGCCAGTCGCTGAAGATACTATTCAATACAGGCACAATAATCAAAAATACAGAAAAGAAAAAGAGATAATGACAGGAAATCAAAACAGTCCAATGAACTAGAAAAGAAAAACAACAACAGAAAAACCGACCACACACTGATTCAATCCCAACAAACCTACAAATATATCAATAATTCATTCTCCTGCACCATGCAGATCCCATCAAAACACCAGATGTTCATAAACTCATCAATACATTTCTTTCTTCCAGAATCACAAAATTCAAGTTTGAGTCTTGCAGATATCAAGGCATTAAAAAAGAACAAGACATCACATTGCCCAATCGGCTTTCCTTTCAGTTTTTCCTTCCTCGATAAATAAATTGCCATTTTCGCCGTGGCCACTAAAAACAAAAACAACATATGTACATGTTCTTTCATATCATTGAAACCAAAAATAAATGATCGCAGAGAAAAAGTGATCTTCATTTTTCCAGCCATGTAGTTCAGCCATTGAAATAAAGGCACAAGCCTTGCACAATCAACGTATGCATGGAACACATCCTCTGTGTAAACACAGAACGGGCAACACGTAGATATGGGCGCAAAATGACTCACTAATTTATTAGATGGAATGATCCAGTGTATCATTCGCCACTGGAGATCACCTGTCCTTTTGCTTACCAGCTTACTGTATACTGATTCCCATGCAGGCTCAGATGGGAGTCCTTCCGGCATTAGCCCTTTCCACCTGGCCACTCCATTTAACGGTGAGTTCCCAAGCAGAACTGCAGTGCATAACCGATACAGGTCTTTACTACTGCATTTCTGAAAAATGTTTTGTCCCTCACTAATTGGGGGCAAGTCTCCGTGACTAGGCTGTACCAATAAACCAGGAAAATGCCAGTCATTGGATGTCACCAAAACTTCCTGGGTCCATCTTAGTCCAAGTTGGAAGCTTTTCTTTACTATTCCCTTTAGTATTCTTCCGATTATTCTGTTTGACCATATTCCAGTCATATCGGCTATCTCTTGCACCGACTTCCACCCCCAACCAGAATCATGGCGGAGGTCCAACACTTTGATTATGCCCGCTGTAATAAAGTGTTGATAAAAGTCTCGGCTTCTTGGAATTGCAGGAAACAGTAGGTTGTAAAAAAGGGGTTCTTCCACAAACATGCTTGTCGCATAGGTTTCTTGCTGGCGACTAGTCGAAAGGCTTTGCCAGGCATTCAGAAGGCTCTGATAGAATGATGGTAGATGAGATGTGTCGACATGTTGGAGTTGGACTAAGAAAAGTTCAAGGCCATATCCGAGCCCGCTTGCTTTTCGCAGCACGTGATAGGCCAGAAGTCGGCTTGGCAGTCGTTCCTTGTACAGCAACTGCTGTATGGTACACAGCCGAAAAGCCATGATACGACTTTTTATGTCGATCAGTCCCTGGCCACCTTCAGACAAGGGGCTACATATGACATTTGGTAGTAACCAATGGTGACCACTCCAAAAAAAATCCACGAGTAGCCTCTGCACTGCCTTTAGTAGTGCCTCTGGCGGCTGAAGGCAGATAAACCTATGCCACAGGGAAGAAGCCACCAAATTATTCACCACTAGAACCCTGCCTTTGTAGGAAAGGTGGGGCAGAGCTCGTTTCCACAGTCCCAGTCTTTTTTTGACATGCTCAACAATCCCGTCCCAATTTTTGAGGACGTAATGTGGAGATCCCAGGAAAACCCCAAGGTATTTGACTCCGTCTTCCACCCATTTTAACTTTGTTGGTAGATGCACAGGTGGTACCAGCACTCTTCCAGGTGGAATGTTCTTGAGACAGGGAATCCATAAGGCCTTACTCTTGTCCCAGTTACACTTCAAAGAAGAAGCGAGGCAAAAAAGATTTAAACATTCAACAAGTGCTGGGATATCACTCTCCTTCTTAACAACCACACAGACATCATCTGCATAAGCCGATACAACTACTGAAGGACTCCCAGGGGATACAGTCACTCCTGAAATATTTTTCCTAAATAAAATTAGGAGTGATTCCATTACCAAGGAAAATAATAACCCAGAAACCGGGCATCCTTGTCTCACCCCTCTTTGAACCTGTACCGGAGAGCTGAGTTCGTTATTTATTTTAAATAAACTAAATATATTGTTGTACAACAAAGTCACGTAGGCCCTAAAATTGACACCAAAGCCACATGCTTCTAGCACCCGATACAAAAAAACATGATCCACACTGTCAAAAGCCCTTTCCAAATCCAGGAATATTATCCCAAAATCTTTTTCCAAGCAATCACATTCCATTAAGTCTCTAATCAAAAAAATATTATCATAAATAGATCTGTTTGGGATGCAGTAACTCTGATCATGGTGGACTAGGTCACCGATTACCGTCTTCAACCGACTGGCCAACACTTTTGACAATATTTTATAGTCCGTACATAATAACGAGACCGGCCGCCAATTCTTTATCTGTCGTAGATCCCCAGTCTTTGGAATCAGCGACACCACTGCTCTTCTGAAGCTTAGTGGGAGTTCTCCAAGCACCAAGGATGATTCCAGGACATTCAATAATTCAGGGCCCAAAAGGTCCCAAAAAGCCAAGAAAAATTCTGCCAGTAGGCCGTCAATCCCAGGAGCTTTCCCCGAGTCCATTTCACTTAGGGCCTGCGTTAGCTCAGGCAAAGTAATTGTTGAATCCAGGCCCAGGCACTGAGGCTCAGTTAGGGATGAAAGGTGAGAAGTTAAAAATTCCATGGTTTGCTCACAAACATTTTGTTTTGCATAGACTTTTGAAAAAAACTCTCTAATGCACAACCTTACATCTCCAGGGTTGGCAACCATGTTTCCCCTAAAGTCTTGTACAGAGAAAAGGGTTTTGGGTGACTTATTGACAAAATCCATTTGGAAAAAAGATTTACTCGGGGTGTCTGATACCTTTAAATTGTTTATTCTTAATCTAATTAACAGGCCTGCTGCTTTCTCCTGAATCAGCTCTCAGTTGAGCCTTCTTTTCAACCAATAACCTGTGGTCTCTTCTGATATTATCTTTAGCCAGTTTACACTCTAACCGTATAATATCAGCTTCTAAACAAGCCATTGTTATATTTTTTATGTCAGTTCCATTTGAAACAAACTGCTGACAAAACACTCTAATCTGAGCTTTTGTATTATCCCACCATAATGCTAAAGAAGAGAAAGAGGGCTTTCTTGAAAGTTGGATGACCCAAAAAGCACGGAAGGCGTCTTTAAACAAAGCATCTTCGAGAAGACTGGTATTGAATTTCCAGTATGCACTTTTGCGTAAGGGTTGAGGGAAAAAGAGGCCCATGGTAACTAAATGATGATCAGAAAACAAAGATGGAAAATGATTTGGAGAGATAACCGCATTCCTGAACTGTGAGTTTATGTACCAACGGTCAAGTCTAGCGAAGGTCATTCTCCCATTGGCACATCGTCCCCAAGTATACTCAGATTTGTTGGGGTAATGCAGTCTCCATGCATCTAGCACACCCACTGCCGAAAAATAATTTAACAAATCAGTACTACCTTCGGGATGAGGTTCTGCTGTATTTCGGTCTATACTGGGTTTAAAGGTGCAATTAAAGTCACCCCCCATGCAAATACAATTATTGAGATCTATCGACTGCATGTGTCGAATTAAAGATGAAAAGAAAGCTCTTCGTTCCACACTCTCACTTGGTGCATAAACGTTGAATAGTGTAAACCGAAAATTATTAATGACCAGTTCCAATGAAATAAACCGGCCTTTAATCACCTCCTGGAAGAGGCATGACTCAGGTACCAGGCCTGGTCTGAGTAAAAAGGCTACACCAGCAGAAGAAGAAGACATGTTACTAAAAAAGCATTGTCCTTTAAAGAGGCGACACCAGTCGTACTCCCCATTTTGAATTATATGGGTTTCCTGGAGTAAGAGCACATCAATTTTCTTGCGCTCAAATAAACTTTTCACCTGAACCTGGCGGTTTTGGCTTGCACCTCCGCCATTCATATTTAAGGTTCCAAAGGTGATTTTTTTTCATGGATTATCAAAAGGCGTGAGCGGTTGCTGGGAAATCTCGCTCCCTGCTTTTGTAACAGCCTTTCTAAGCCGATGAAACAGCGACCTTGTTAAATGAAATTCATCCGGCCTCCTAATTATGTCCTTTGCAGCCTGGATGAATGAAATTAAATCAGGAAAATGATCTTTTACAATCACATTTCGGTGTCGGTAGGTGTCATTCAGAAAAGAAATAACGAGTTGAGGGGCTATGGATGACTGATCTGATGAAGATTGAGACAACTCAGTCATCTCAACTTCATCCTCTGAATCTGACAAATCAGAAACAGCTCCACCCGGGTCACATATATCAGTCTGCCCAGTCACCATTTTGATTCCAGCCAAGTCCGAAGATTTGCTGGAATGTTCTATGGTAGAGTCATCCTCACTCTGGTACCCGGGACATTCAGCAGGAGCTGAAATCTCGGCTTCACCCTCCTGCAGGGAGATGTTCACTGGCTCAGTTGACGAACCAGTGTCATGATTTAGATCTTGCAGGGGTAAAGAGGAGCTTGGGGCTGAGACATTCCCAATCCGCTCGGTCTCAGCAGGTAGTGAAGGTGGCGGCTCACTACTGGGCTCACCATCATCTTTAGTCTCACCATCTACTTTTTCTCCCAGGTTTTCGGTGCTGCCCGATAATGTTTCAGAATTAATTAATTCAGGTTCCTTCTCCCTGGTGTCAACACAGCTTGTGGACACCTGAGAAAGACGTTCCAGGGCGTCTGCACCCACACTCTCTTTATCCAACACTACCTTTTTCAAAGTAATGTTGGAGTTACAAGCACCAGATACTCTTCGTTTCTTTGTCACCACAATGGGATTTTCTTCCATCTCCTCACTGCACGTAGCATCTGCCACCACAGGTGGGTTATCTGGGGTTATTTCATTATTTACCGAATCAGCAGTGTTGTCATTTACACTAAGACGAACAGGAGTATTATCCCTACTCCTCGAGTGCGAGGGAGCGTCGCTAGGAACCGTTCGGGTATTTCGGTTTACGTTGTTTCGCACGTTAGAGACCGGGGTGTTATCTCTTTTACAATCAGCGTCACTATGACCTGCTTCACCACACCTTACACACGATACCTTCGGACAAAACCTTTTCACATGGCCAAAAGCTCCGCACTGAAAACATGTTAATGAGGCCGATGACGCATACATCTGGTACTCATGGTTGTTCACCTTTACCTTGAACGTGATGTTTAACCCCGTGTCATCGCCTCGATCCGGAAGCACCATATACACCTGCCGTCTGAAGCTCATCACGTGTTTAACACTTTCATCCTGAGACCGGAGCGGAATCATTGTGATTTTTGACACAGCTGTTCCGTATCGGGACAAAACGGACATCAGCTGGTTGCAGGTTATAAATGGGGGTACGTTAGATATGACGACCCTCATCGACGGAGTGTCCATAGGCGACGCCAAGACAAAGAGACCTGTCTCTGTGGTTAAACCCGCACTTACAACATCGTGAACGAATTTTTCATCGGACACAAATACAACAACTTTTTTGATTCATTCTCGACGCTGCTCGTACATTTTCACAACCGATTATTTTCCCCACCGACAAAACAATGTCCTCAGTGGAAGTTCCTTCGGGTGGAACACACACAAATGCATGCTTCCTTGTTAAGTTGTCGAACGCCTCTAACCGAGAGCGTGCATTCGCCATCCCAGCGAATTAACACCCCCCCCCCCCCCCCCCACTTGTCCGAACCGGACAAGTAGGTACCAAAACGAAATAAATCAAACTAGAATAAATAATAAACGTGCAGTATAAGCACAAAAAGGCTTACAAAGTGTAAATTAGATATTTATGTATTTCATTTTTATTATTTTGTAAAAAAATTCTAAAAATAAAATAAAATTCCCCCGACATTACGGGGTATTATGTCTAGATCAGTGAAAAACATCTCAAATAAATCCATTTTAAATTGAGGCTATAACACAGCAAAATGTGAAAAATGTCAAGGTGTGTGGATACTTTCTGAAGGGACTGTATGGGTGGGGTATCACGAGTGTCATTCTGGGTTCATATATATACTCTTCTATAGTATAAATATGGACCAAGAGTACCTGAGGTAGTGGTGAACAGCTGACTTGAAGCCCTGGAGGGAATAATGGGACTGAACAGACGAAGGAAGTTGGTTCCACAGGTGAGAGAAAAGAGGAACAAATGAGTGGAAGTGAACAGTGAGCCTGGATTTTGTAAGTTTAAGAAGAAGAGAGTTACTGGCAGACCATATGCACCCTGCAGGAACTTGGGTGGGACAGAGCCAAGAGAGGGCAGAAGGTGCAAGACCAAAAAAAGAGGTGGTACAATACAGAGATAGTATACAGAGAGGCCAACAACCTGTCTGAGGTGTGAGAGTAATAAGCATAGACCCTCATCCTTGTCGCAAGAGATCCCAATGATTTTGAGTGCCTTGCTTTCCACAGCACCAAGAAGGGCAAGGTGTGAGGCAGGGGCATGGGCCCAATGTGGAGAGCAGTACTACATCAACCTGCGAATGAAGGCTTTGTCAAAAGTGCAGATTGGCGAAGGAAATACTTTGCATGAGGAAGGAGGCCCAGTTGGCGGCCGGCTTTGGAGCCCATCTTGGGAAGGAATCTGGTCTGTCCAAGAAAGATCATGGCTGATGGTGAGGCCCAAACATTTCAGTGACTTAACCTCTTCAAGTACCGTAGTTTGTTTTGGAAGTAGAAGGCAGGGTTTGCCAGATGGTTCCTTCGGAGAGGCATGGTGAGTGTGCGGGATTTGTCAGGGTTGATTGTTATGTCAGATCATGGACTTCCTGGCCATCTCTTTCTCTCCCTCTCCTCTCTCTCTCTCTTGGCCCTGACTCGAATCAGTTTTGTTTACCTCTGGCAGCCTATTATCTGGGTAGGGCAGAAAAGTTTCATCCCCGGTCACATCCCGAGTCCACCGAGCACCTCGTGCAGGCAAGCTGCATCGTTCAACTGTAGGCCTCATGGTCACTCCTCGTAGCATTGGTTATGGCAAAATCACAACTTCAACTTAACTTCCTGCTTCGATTTTGACAAAACTCCATACCTGTTTTTGATGACAGAGGACATCACAATTGATGTGTCTAGCGTTCGTGTACAATTCACAACTTGCAAGGGAATGTCGAAGGCCCATTCGGATCTTCATTCGAGAAATTATCAGCTGGCTGGGCCGCAGACCTGAAGGCATCCTCACTTTCACCTGTAATTATACAAATCAAGTAGCCATTTTGTAGCCTCTCCTGAAGAACATCTAGTATATGTTGGTTGATTAAATGTACCTGTGGATTAAATGTACCTAAGGTATGGCAGGTATGGCACATGCCCTGGGCGCCACTTGAAGGGGGGCGCCACTGAGCAGTTTCTATTAAAGTCAGACAAGCCATCCTCGGATAGTGAAAAAAGAATTTTCTTCAGATGTATGATCTGTCTTTGATTATCATGGGTGAGCAGCACTCGGATGGCTAGATTGTTAAACCACTTATATAAATTACCAGGTAAAAATACAGTGCTCGGAGCTACATGACCACATACCTCACAGTACCACTGCTCAGTGCCAACTGGCAGTAAGACCATTCTCCTGCGCAAACTAGGGAGGTAGTCTAGAATTTTGTGCAAAATCTGTGAAATTTAATGTTCTTATTAAAAGTGCCATTTCCTTATTTCAGAGCATTGTGTAAGAAGACCATGAAACGTTTCTTCACGAAGAAGAAGGAAAGTGGAGCTGAAGGACAGAAGAGACGAAGTTGGAGACGGAGGATGCCAAGAAGTCGAGCAAGTTCTTCATGCCCTTCTTTGAAAAGCCCGGAACAAGTTGTTCGACACGTTCCATGGAGTCACCTGCACCTGCTACAAGTTTGTTAGAATCCGAAGGTGGATCAAGTACAAATGCGCCACAAGCCGAGGAGGAAGTCAAATCAGATAAATCCGAATATGACGAGATTAAAAGTGAGGCTGCCAGAGAGAACGTGGACATGACAGGAGGTGAACATGATGGTGGTGGCGGTGATGTTGAGTTTATTGACGAGATTTTACCTGACGAGATTGAATCTGACAACACTGAACCTAATGAACTGGATGGTGTCGAAGAGCCTCGAACTGTCATACCAGAAGTGATTGAACAGCATGACATTGGACTTCTGAAGTTCGACAAGGATACTGAAAAAGCAATTCTGCCTGATGCGTTGAGAACAGAAATAATAAAGCTGGGTTCGAAGTATTTTCAGAACAGTGAGGGGCCTTTCCTACCAACAAATAACCGCTCCATGAACAAAACTTGGTTCAAGAGGAAATTGGGAAATGGTCATGGTGAGGAAGTGACTCGCTCATGGCTGGTCTATTCCCCTTCTAAAAAGTCTGCATTTTGTATCTGTTGTCTTCTCTATTCTCGTTCCCGGTCAGACCATCAATCCTCATTGGAGCAGGAAAGTGGATTCAACCAGTGGAAAGCACCTGAAAGGATTAGTGTTCATGAAAATGCTAAGAATCATTGGGAGTGCTTCACACAGTGGAAAGAAATGGAAAGAAATTTAGCTGAAAACAGAGGAGTTATTGACGCGGAACTTCAGTCACAGATTGAGAAGGAAAAGTAGAAGTGGTGTGATATCTTGACGAGAATCCTTCACTGCATAAAATTCCTTGCGACTCAGAACCTGGCTTTGCGAGGACACAGGGAGTCACTTCAGCTGGACGATGACTCCAATGTGGGAAATTTCCTTGGCTTACTGAAACTACTGGCCATCTTTGACCCTGTCATGAAAGAACACCTCACTCGTGTGGAAAGTCATCCTGGATCAACGTCTTAGCTTTCACCGGGTGTCCAGAACGAATTCATCCACATGATGGCATCCACTGTTCGCCAGAGTTTACTGAGAAGCATTCGTAAAGCCAAGTACAATGGTTTCATGTTCGACTCGACTCCTGATCAGGCACACCGTGAGCAGATGTCAGAAGTAGTGAGGCACGTGGAAGTTGATTTTGAGAGGAAAACAGTCCGTGTTAGAGAGTCCTTCCTTGGTTTTATCCAGATAAGCCAGAATGATGCTGAGAGCTTGGTTGAAGACATCTTGAAACAGGTAGAGAAGGACGAAATGGAGCTACGAGATTGTCGGTCACAGTGCTATGACAACACTGCTGTGATGGCTGGACACAGAAGTGGTGTTCATCAAAGAATAAGTGAGAAAAACAACCTGGCAGTGTTTGTGAATTGCAACAATCACTCACTCAACTTGGTGGGTGTACACTGTACATGCAGCCAAGCAGGATACAATGATGGTCACGTTTTTTGGAACCACCGAAGCTCTCTATGTGTTGTTCTCTCGTTCACCACAGCGCTGGGAAAAACTCAAAAACGCCGTGCCTGTGGTTGTTAAGTCGGAGTCCGAAACCAGGTGGAGTGCAAGGACAGAAGCAGTGAAGCCCGTCAAAAAGTACCTTGAGGAGATACTTCAAGTTCTCCAGGACATGATAGACAATGAAAACGAGACCAGTGAAACAAGAAGTGACGCAAGGCAGATGTATAACCGCATGTTGAGTTACGATTTTCTGACTTTGCTAGGAGTCAAATTTCCTTTGACTGCCCTTCTTTGTATTGGAACAAAGTACTCATTCGCATTGACCGTATTTAAAAGAGGCTGCAGGATCCTAGCATGAACTTCCACGATGCTGCCCTGGATTTGAAAGCCCTCCGAGATCATTTTGATGATGAAAGAGAAGTGTTGGTCAGTGAGTCACTCGAAGAAGGACTCGGTCTCTGTCAAGAATGGAATATTGAAGTTGAAAGACATCAGAGACGAAAGAAACGAATGCCTGATGAGAACTCGAGAGACGTTGGGTTAACAGCCAAGGAGGAAATGGAAAGAGTCATGAACGGAACACTCGACCATCTTCACAGAGAAATGGATGAAAGGTTCGCTCGTTTGCACGACACTGACGCCAAGTTTGGGTTCCTTCTCGATGTCGAGGGACTGTGTCACAGCGCCGACAGTAACGACCTAAAGAAGAAGTGCGAAAATTTGGGCGAATTGCACAGCTCTGATGTTGATGGACAGCAGCTATATGAAGAAATTTTGGATTGCAGAATGTTGCTATCAAGTCGGGCCAACATGAAAATATCAAGACCTGAAGAGCTTCTCGAATTAATTGTTCAGTATGGAGATGAGAGCGTCTTCCCTAATCTTCGCATTGCTATTCAGATAATGCTAACCATCGCAGTTTCCATCGCCAGCTGTGAGAGATCATTCAGCAGGTTAAAACTAATACTTTCGTATTTGAGAGCCTCCATGGGTCAAGGCAGACTGTGTGATCTTGCTCTGCTGAGTGTAGAAAGAGAAGAAACTGAAAAAACTCACTTTGAGCACATCATAGACCAATTTGCATCAGTGAAAGCAAGGAAGGTGCAGTTGTAATTTTCATGTAGTGCCATAATTTATTAATTAAAGGATTAACGAGCTTGACTTGTATTTTTGAGCTGATTTTATGGTAAAGTTATCTAAAAGGTGCGTGTCAGATGTTTGGACAGGGGCGCAATTTCAGTGCTTGTCATAGGCGCTATTTTCCATAGATACGCTCCTGCCTGTGGTTGTAATCAAGCTATGTACGATAGCTTTCTGCTTGTTGGAACTTCCAAAAAAGTATCACGAAGAGCAAAATAAAGATAGTTAATAGTTTTTATATCTGTCAATGATCTATTGTTCCCCACATAAGGAAATTGTCCAAATGTTTTGTAAGTGCCTCTATTAATTATTGTCATCAATGTTTGCCAACGAGACCATATGACAAATCATTAGATACACACACTGCGATCATAAACAATTCTGTGTGCATTTGTCGACTGAATAACAATGTAATTGCAAGTAGACAAAATAATTTTTTGCCATTACGTCCATGTTAAAGAGGAAGATTATGCGCAGCTGGAATGCCTTGGATCAAAGATCAGAAGCTGTCACTTTTAATTGTCATTAGTGAGAGACTGCTTTTTCCGAATGCTCTATCGACACTCTTGCCAGTGTTTGAGCTTTTGGCAAGATATAATGTTATAAATTGAAATAAAAATTGCTGCAGGGAAGACCAATCTCAACCAACTGAGCGAAAGGTGCATCCCATCCCCCAGTGTGTCCTTGTATGCTCGGGGCTTTGTCCTCATGACAATATCAGTTCGTTGAAAATTTTCATTGTGGCAGCAGGTTGTTGTTATCATTCGTACTCCATATTTAGGTGAACTGGGAGCTTGCGACTTTTCATTCCTTCTTGGGTTAAATAGGAAAGATGAAAGGCCTTCCATATTGTGGTCGCATTGAGAACATTCATCACATTGAGAACATTGAGAACAAATGAACCACAGAACACTTAAGTTTTACAAAATAAGCTTTTTTTGAGCGATGGTTCAAGCAACTCTAGATACATGAGGTTAAAGTACGTTGCCCCACATGCCTCTACTTTGAAATAGGACAAAGATCGGAAGCTTTGCATGTGAGAAAAATGTTTTATGTAATACCAACAGGGGTACGTGGCATTGCCAGATGCTGTTCTAATCCTGTTGGCATTTTGAAGAAATCAAAATATATATTTTTCTATTTTTTGTAGGTGCCTAAAACACTTCCGTACATCCATTAAGGAATGGGGTTGGGGATAATTTAATATTACCGTTCACATAGCTACAAAGCCTTAGGTACTATAGAACAATTTAAACAGAAATCCCCCCAAAATCCAACTTTTTTTTTTCAAAATTTTCAAAAACCTTTTTCGGCTATAACACTTCCCGGCACTCACTGATGAACCTCTGAAAGTTTGACGAAGATCTGTTTGGCCATCTCTGGGAGAATGGCAACAGACAGACAGACAGATGAAAAATCACTCATAGAGCGACACTTGACAAAAGAGAATAAAGTAGAATGGCACTCAATAGAGCATCCTTTTGACCTCAAAAATAATTGGTGGTTGAATTCAGTGACCTGAAAAGCAAATCCTATTTAAAATTTCAAGCCAATCGGATTAAAATTGAGGATTTTCGAAATTTTCCAAAAAGAGGCCTATGTTGACCTTTTGACCTTTTGCCCTCAAAAATAAATAGGATTTTGTCGGACCACCAACTCTACCCTTTAGTGAAGTTTCGTGAAGATCGGTTTAAAATTGTGACCTGTAGGCAAGTATAAGTGAGCGGACAGACAAATAAACACATACACAAAGACACAAACCTGAGTGATCAACATACTTGTCGAATTTTTTTTTTTTTGCCAAGTAACAAACATATATCTTATAGTATAGATATGGATCTACAGCTTCATTGCAACACAATAAAGGACTTCATTTTTAGGATGTCAATTTTCCTTTTTGTCATTTTTGCGTGTTTTTTGCTGCCGGTGTGCAGACGTGGAAGCCATCTTGCAGCAGCCTGCAACCGGATTGCATCCAGTTCACAGTCACCTGACCACCATCTCAAATCTCACGGCTACGTCACAGTCAGCTCGCAGTCTGCTCAAGAACTTAAGACAAACTAACGGTAAAATAATGGTTTCCATCAACAAGAAAAAACAAGCACAAATCCAGTTAAAGGCCATATACGAGCGGTCTTCACAGGTACATCAACCTATCTGGTACTTATATAATCCTATTGGCAAAAGTCCAGAAAATGGTCTTTCAAACAGCCCGTAACATTATCAATGAGCATTTCCATTTGTGTTCAGTTCAACATCCATTCCAATTCTTGTTCAGTTTCTATTCACGTAGAATTGTTAAACCTCTATTCACATCGATGTTCGTTGTCGATTCCCATCGCTGTTTAGTTTCCTTTCTCATCAATGTTCACATTCCATTCCCATCACAGGAATGCCCCCTATCCATTGACCATATGCAGCACACTCAATACGACACTACAGCCTTGTCCGCAATTGCTCTCCGTCAAATTTCATATGTGAGAAAAATCAAACCGATATGACATATTTTCATTTTTCTTTTGGAATTTTCTATCTCGGATCTCTTTTTTTCAAAAACGTTAATCAAACGACACGATAAAAACCTTAACTGTTGGTCATTGATTTTTGCAAAGGAAAAAATTTGGAGGGGGCTTTAAAAATGACCATCCGGTGGCAATTTCGCCCAATTTTTCAGGATGCTCGGTCCGATTCCTGGCACCCATAAGCAAAATAGCAGCGGACGAAAACTGATGAAATTAGACCAGGAACAATAATGTTCTGGACGTGGAAGCTGCAAACAGTCGGAGCGGACTTCTAGCATCACGTGAAAAGCCTTCACAAAGATGACAGCTGATGTATAATGCATCGCATCTCAGCATGTGCGCGATCTCGCAGAAAAAAAGAAAAAGCATTCCAAGGCCATGAATGCCGTTCATTTCTCTCATTTAAACTTGCGAGAGCGGCAGAGGGGAACGACGGAGGGGCAATGATGTGAATTCCACCGGCCAAAGCATCATTAGTGCAAAGGCATGGCCGACTGATCAGTTCCACGACACGTGCGGATATCCGACAAGCCTTTATGCAGAGTGACTCCAAAAAAGCCGCAGTGGGTTTTCATCTTTGTGCAAAGCAATCCCCGCACCAATCAAAGACAGCCGTGAAGCTTGCAGGCTCCAATTATGTGGATAAATTGACAGTTCAGTCGCCCGGCATAATATTAGGTGAATGGAAATTAGATTGCGATGGAAATTGGTGCCTTCAGTGGCCTAGGGTTATGAACCAGAAAGCAATTGATGTGTTGTATCACTGGAGATCAGTCAGAAAAGTATTCCTCAATGATTCAGTTGATTTCCTATATAATCAGATTAACTTGTGAAATTCTTACCCATTCTTGCCGCTCGCCGTATTCTCCAGGTGAAGGCAACGGGGTGATTGTTACCGAGGCAGAGACGTGACCTCAATAAGATGGGCGCTGCAGTTGTCATGCCACCGTCAACACCATCCGAGAGTTTGCCGTTGGGAATGCATGCAAGTTCCGTCATCGCATTGATTAGGGACATTTGCACAGAGCTGTCCATAGTGAACAATAAAAGTGTTTTGATGTGCATAAGTCAGGATGATTGGACAGCGCCTGTCTGGGAAGGAAAGCCTACAAGCCATGTGCACAACTTTGACTCGTTACGAGCTACACTCTCACCAAGAAAAAAAAACAAAAAAACAAATGTGGCAGCTCACAAATAATGTTTTACGAATACAGCATCCAGAAAGAACTTTTTTCACTACATCTGTGAGTTATTACTTGTGTGGCAGGATGGATAAATTCATATCAGAGTGTATTTCATATATATATATATTTAAGTCTAACTAGGATTGCACCTCCATTGCGTTACATAAGTACAAAGATGAAAACTTCTATCAGGGTGTATTTCATATATATATATATATTTAATTCTAACTAGGATTGCACCTCCATTGCGTTACATAAGCACAAAGATGAAAACTTATATCAGGGTGTATTTCTTTTCTTCTTTTTTCTTTTTTTGTTGTATACAAGATCGTGGCTCGTGAAAGAGCTAACAGTAATCACACAGAAAGACAAACCGACACATAAAACATATAACATGGGGAGCGGTAGACAAGATGGGGCGAGAGGGGGAGGAACGCAAACACAACATCTGAGAGCAGGGACATCGAGAGATCTGTGGGAGGGAGAGGGCTTTGGGGGGGGCGGCATGGGAAGGGTGGGTGGGAGAGGTATAAAACATGTGGACACTGCCGGGACTTCCAGGAAAGAAGTTGGAATTTCAAACAAGGTGGATCTGGGGTGAATTAGTGGGGGTAGAAAAGATCAAGGTTTTGGATGGGGAAAGATAAGAGATGGTGGTGAACAGCTGTTTTAAAGACCAGGAGGGAGGGGTGGGATTGAAGGGAGTGTGGGAGTTTGTTCCAGAGGCGGGAGAAAAGAGGAATGAAAGAGTGAAGGTGAGCAGAGAGCCGAGATTTCGGCAGTTTAACCATCAGAGGGTTGCTGGCACATCATGTGCAACCTGTAGGAATATTTGGGGGACAAAGCACAGAGAGAGAGCTGGGGGAGCAAGGCCGGAGAGGAGTCGGTAGAAGACAGAAAGACCACCTACCTGTCTGCGGTGAGTGAGTGAAAGGCCCTCGGAGATAGCTTCATCACGGGAGATTCCAATGATTCTGAAAGCTTTGGTTTCAACAGCGTGAAGCCGAGCTAGGTGTTGAGGCAGGAGCACCGGCCCATAGAGGAGAACAGTATTCCATTGAGCTGCGGATGAAAGCCTTGTATGTGGTGAGGAGCTCAGGTGTGCTGAGGAAGGACTTCGCACGACGGAGGATGCCCAGTCGGCGACTGGCTTTGGAGGCCAGCTTGGAAATGTGGTTTTCCCAAGAAAGGTCATGGCAGATAGTGAGACCCAAAAGCTTGAGCAACAGAACTTCTCGGAGAGGATTGTTGAGAAAGTAGATGGGAGGGTTGTCCAGTCGATCTTTTCGGAGAGACATAGTAAGAGTGTGAGATTTGTCAGGATTGAAAGACATGTTCCACTTGTTTGACCAGTCTGTGATTTTGTCCAGGTCTTCAGAGAGTGAGGAGGCTGCAGACTGCCGATCTGTTGGAAGAGAAATGAAGCGGCAGAGAGTGGAGTCATCAGCAAAGAGATAGAGAGGATTTTCCAGAGAGTCGGAGAGATCATTGATAAAGACCAGAAAAAGCACAGGGCCCAGAACACTGCCTTGGGGAACTCCAGCCTGAACAGGAAGGGGAGATGAGAGAAATCCATTCAGGGCCACATGTTGCCTACGACCAGAGACGAAGTCCGCAAGCCATGCATGGAGATTTCCATGGATACCATAGGAGGAGAGTTTGGTGAGCAGAGCTGTGTGCCAGACCATATCGAAGGCACGTGATATGTCAAGGGAGACGGCTCTGATTTCCTGTTTGGCATTGAGGACCTCCATCCATTGTTGAGACAAATATATATATATTTAATTCTAACTACAGACTTGGCATTTAATATGGAATATTTGTTTTTCTTGACTTGGGTTTACTTTCTTAACTTGGTATATCAATCTGGTGAGTTTCTTTTACACTTTGGTGATTTATTTGTTAAAAGAACCATGTCACTGATTGTCTGTCGCAGCAAGAAGTCAACAACGGGATTATATCACAGGTGGCGTGGCAAAATGTACGGACAGGTGCATTTGACGATTGGCTTCACAGTCTGGTATACAAGGGTTGTGGCGTTCTGTATTAGTGGAAAACAACTGCTGCACGTCTCCAAAAGTTATTGCCGCTTCCTCTGGAGATGGTCCGTCAACTCCGCAATGCTGTTTGTCATGGAGTGGTGGCTTTACAAAATCACGGCATGAAAGAGCGTGCTATTGCTCGGCAGTATGGCATCACTCATGGTCAGGTGTCAAAGATCCTGAAACGAAATGCTCAGAGGGGTGTCCCTACTCCAATACCGAGGCCAGGACGTCCCCGCAGAACCACAAGGAGGGATGATCACCAGCTGCACCGGTTAGTCCGCAATGGCCGTACCAAGTCAGCTAATCGGCTTTGGGCTGAGTGGCAGCAACTGACAAATGTGCCTGTATCCAGAAGGCTAGTCAACCAACGACTGGTTCAAGCAGGCTATTGTGCCAGGCATCCCCTGAGAAAGCCACGCCTGACCAGACAACACCGCCAGCGCCGATTGCAGTGGGCCAGAGAGCACCGTCAATGGCAGCCAGGACACTGGAATCACGTGATCTTCAGTGACGAGTCTAGATTTCTGGTCTATCGTCAAGATGGCCGCGTCCGAGTGCGCAGACAAGTGCATGAAGCCTACAACAAAGATTGCATAGTGCCAAGAGTCCAAGCTGGAGGTGGTGGGGTGACCGTTTGGGGTGCTTTTCATGCAGGGGGCAAAACTGACCTGGTTGTTCTAAATGGAAACCTGAACCAGTTCAAGTACAGGGCCATTCTGGAAGAAACATTGATTCCATTTGCTCGTGCAGCCTTTCGCAGAAACTTTGTCTTCCACGATGACAATGCACGGCCTCATCGTGCTCGCATGATCCAACACTTTCTTGCTGACCGTGGTGTAGAGCATATGGAGTGGCCTGCCATGTCCCCGTATATTAATCCGATAGAGAACTTGTGGGCAGAATTAATGCATCAAATCGACCACTTGGACCAGCGGCCGACCTCGGTGCGTGAATTGCAGCAGGCTATTGTCACTGCATGGCAGGCGATTCCTGTCCAAACCTTGGCAAATCTCGTGAACAGCATGCCTCAACGTGTACGTGCTCTCCTGAGTGCTCGTGGGGGCTACACGAAGTACTGAACTGTAATTTTACTGTCCGTAATCCCTGTCGTAATTTAACTTTTGTTTTTGTTTAAAAAAAAATTGTCTAATGTGCAAAATAAAGAGATACTTCTGGAAAACGTACAGAAGTTTAACACAGTACTGTCTATGAATTGAGTTCGATATCAGTTTACATCACTTTCAAGGATCAATTTATTTGTTTCGAAATGTCAAATGTGGTTTTTGTTTCTTTTAAAGGTCACATTAACAAAATCTCGAATAATTTCAACATAATTCCAATGAACTTTTGGTTCTAAGACATCTTGAAAAGTAAGTTCACCCCCACAAAAAAATATTCCATATTAAATGCCAAGTCTGTAGTGTTGCACCTCCATTGCGTTACATAAGTACAAAGATGAAAACTTATATCAGGGTGTATTTCATATATATTTATTTATTTATTTATTTAATTAATTCTAACTAGGATTGCACCTCAATTGCATTGCATAAGTACAAAGATGAAATATCCAAATGTAGTAGCACGTACTGGTATGTCTTACTGTTATTTTGGTTCATTTTGCACATTCTGCTGAGGCTAACGAGTGACAAAAACAGTGAGAAGTTAATGTATTTTATTGCAAACATCATGGACATTTCCTCAATAGAACATGTGACCAGCCATCTTATGTAACTAAATATAGAACGTCACTCGGTGGAGCGCATACCTCCAGCAGGCTGAACAGTTTACGTTTTGTTTCCCACTGATTGGTCAGATCTGGATTCGGACCCGAACGAAAAACGAATCATCTTGTACTGGTCACATAGCCATCCCATCCACCAGGTTTTGTCTGAATCCGTCCATAACTTTTTGAGATATCACGCTATATATCGGTTTTGGCCCTATCACTCAATGGTGAAGAATGACTTAGTAATTTAAAAATTCTCGTATCTGGATCCGGACTCGGATCTTCCCCAAAGTTTTATAAATCCTTCCTTGCCAGTTGCCACACACACAACCTGTCCACCAAGTTTCGTCCGAATCCGTCCATAACTTTTTGAGATATCGTGCTATATTATCGGTTTTTGCCCTATCTCTTAATGGTGAAGAATCAATTTTTAAAATTCCAGTGTCCAGATCAGTAGTCAATAAATGAAGAGATTGTATCCATGTAGTGTTGATAGGGCGCAGGCCTCATGGTCGTGAATGCTCCTGTGTTAAAATTCCACCTTGGATTGGAAATGAGGAAGTCGGGGTTCCAACAACCCAAATTATGCTCGGAGAAGAAGAAGCAAAAATCACTGAGCATGAAATACTATGGATACAGTGTATAGTTCCTTGTGTTTTCTAATTATCTTATATATATATTAGTTAAGGGTGATATCACAGAAAGAAGACAAGGGTGATGGGGAATTAATAATCCTGTGACATGAGTACATGTTAATTTTCCCTTTTGTAGGATTAGTCACAACTTTGGCCTTTATTCACAAAATGTTAAACTACTTAGTGTGTACTGGGGGTTGGAAGTCTTCACCTTTCGACAATTTCAAACACTAGAAACACCCGCTCCCTAAGGGAGTGACCAAGGAGGGGGGCAGAGGGGTGGGGGGGCGTTTAGGTGTATGCGCATGTGCGCATCATGTGGACGGCTGTGTATTAATATTATTAGTATTATTATTACTAGGGCATGCCCGTACCGTACTATATATATGCCCGTACTATATATCTATCTAAAATTATATCCCCCCCCTCTATTTACATGAAATGGTTTGGTCCATTCGCAACGCCAAAGCGAACGGCGAACGGCTTGCGAGTACAGTGACAATCCCCCCCCTCTATTTACATGAAATGGTTTCGTCCATTCGCAACGACCACAGAACCCCCCCTCTATTTACATGGAATGGTTTGGTCCATTCGCAACGCCGGCACACGCGATCGTTCGCTGCTCTCTGATTGGTTGAATCGTTTTTTGGACATAGCTCGGTAAGTAATTGTCCGATTAATATGAAACCTTGAAAAGGCACTGTTGTGGAAAACCATTCAGGTCCGCACAACTTTTAGTCCAACGGTTTGGTTTAATTGCATTTAGATCATCACATCATTCCTGTAAGTAGAAATACACAATAAGCATACGATGCGACATCTCATAAAGCCATTCATATCAGTCAATGCAAGCAAGCTAGATATTCTATAAAGGCGTACCATTAACGAGGCTACCGATGTAACATGTCACAAGGGAGAAGTCTCGGAGCACTGACACAGCAACGGGTCTTATAGTCACGCCCCTAGTGGGGGACAACAATGACAGCGAGCAGCGAGCATCCCCACCCGGGTTCAGTACGGATACGATTTCACTACATTCACCCCCCCGTCAGAATTATACGGCCGCGTGGCTAAAAGCGAGTGAGCGTCAGCATGGGCGCGGAGTATTAGTCGGCCCAACCGTAGCGGGCCGGGCGGCGAATTTCTCTGCCAGCACGCGTTCGAAATTCCCCGGGTACGGCGTCTCGTAACCCTGTATCCCCGGTGTCAGAGGCGTCAACAGGGTCGGGTGATGAAGGGGGTAACGCCAAGTCGTCGGACCCGGGCAGTCTCGACGGGGGGAGGGTCGGTGGACTGTCGGCGATGGGAGCGTCGGGAGAGGTCATAGTCTCATAGACGGGTTCGACTGGTTCGTCCGATTCCCTACTAAGGTCGTCGACCCCGCAAGGGGCAAGATGACGAACGGAGACAGTAGTCTCACGACCATCAGACGTCATCACACGAGCATGCTCAGGATTAGCCTGGAGAATCTGCACTTTGTCCACAAGGGGGTCGTACTTGCTCGCGCGAACTGCCCGTTTAAGGTAGGCCGGCCCGGGCCCAGCGAGCCAACTGGGCAAAGACCGTATACACCCCGAGCTCCTGGGGTGGTGGAAAAGACGCTCGTGGGGAGTTTGGTTAGTTGCCGTACTCAGGAGTGCCCGGATTGAGTTCAACGCCGCAGGTAGCGACCAAGCCCATTTATCGAGGCCCCGGCCGTGGGTCCGGAGATGGAGCATGACGGCCCTCCAGATAATCCCGTTGAAGCGTTCGATCTGCCCATTAGCCTGGGGTCTATACGGCGTGGTGTAACTAGACGCAACGTTGTTTTGGAGCAGATAGCCGCGCACCTCCTGAGACAAGAAGACTGCACCCCGGTCGGTATGGACATAGGCCGGGTAACCGAACATTGAGAACAAGTTCTGTAAGCAACGCATCACCGTGGCAGCAGTCATGTCCGCGCACATATAAGCAAAGGGGAATCGCGAGTACTCATCAACGATAGTGAGCAGATAGCGAGAGCCGCTCGACACCGGCAAAGGGCCCTTGAAATCCATCGCCAAGCGTTCCCACGGGCGTGTAGCCTTCACCAGAGTCCCCATAGGGGGGTTATAGAAACGCGGTTTGATTTCCGCGCAGTCGCGACAGATACGGCGGATATCGTCAATCGAGTAAGGGAGATTCCCACTCCGCACGAAATGAGCGAAACGCGTTACGCCGGGATGGCCCGCAGTAGCATGCAGCACCCGTAGGCCCTCCAACGAGGTGATACCAGCACATGTAGTGGGGCGCGATAAGGCATCGGCGGCCTGGTTATCCTTCCCTGGGCGATATTTGATGGTGTAACAGAAGTCGGCGAGTTCGATACGCCAGCGAGTGATTTTCTCGTTCTTAATGCGCTGGGCGTGTAAGGTGTCGTACATGAACGCAACGCTTTGCTGGTCCGTGATGATTTGGAAGCTCCGCCCGAGTAGGTACGGGCGCCATCGCCGAATAGACTCGACGATCGCATACGCTTCCTTTTCAACGGACGAGTGCCGCCGCTCAGCGGAGGTAAGAGTCCGTGAAAAGAAAGCCACGGGACGTCCCCCTTGGGAGAGGGTCGCCGCGATGGCCTGATCCGAGGCGTCACTTTCGAGGACGAACGAGCCGCTCTCGTCAATGGTTGCTACGGCGGCTCGGGCGATGTCGGTCTTAAGTCCTTCAAAGGCCGTCAATGCGGCCGAACTCAGGGGAAAGGTGTCGCAGGCCACAAGGGGGCGAAGTTTCGCGGAGAAATTTTGCACCCATTTGGAGTAATGGGCGAACAGCCCAAGGGCGCGTTTCAGGGAAGCCCGATCGCAGGGAGGGGCCATGTCGAGCAAAGGTCGCAGACGTTCCTTATCCGGAGAGACAGAGCCATGGGTCACGGTGTACCCCAGAAGATCTATGGTGCGTAGGGAGTATCGGCACTTATCCTCGTTCATAGTTAAGTGGTACCGTTGCGCGACCTCAAGGAAGCGCTTCAGATTAGCGTCATGGTGCCCTTGGTCATATCCACAAACCGTAAGGTTATCGAGGTAGACGAAAACATCGGTTAAGTGCTCCCGCGCAACGAGGTCATCCATGGCCCTCTGGAAACAAGCGACCCCGTTCGTCACCCCAAAGGGCAATCGTGTAAATTGGTACAACCGCTGCCCCGACTCGAAAGCGGTATAGATACGATCCGCCCTAGAGATAGGGATCTGGTGGTACGCACTACGGAGATCGAGAGTACTATAGACCGAATACTGGGACACCTGTTGCACTAGCGCGTCCATCCCCGGAAGGGGGTAGGCATCCAGCTGTGTAAAGCGGTTAATCGTTTGGGAATAGTCGATTACCATGCGTTTGCGATGGGCCTCACTGCGCACCACTAAGACCTGGGCACGCCACGGTGACCTACTAGGTTCTATGATGCCGTCTTTCAAGAGCTGAGTCGTTTCGTCCGCAATGAATTGCATGTCCGCGCGGGAGTAGCGTCTCGATTTTACCGCGACAGGGGTACAGTCGGAGGTTAGATTGGGGAACAGCGAAAGTGGACGGACGTCCATTTGCGCTAAGGCGCACACCGTTAGCGCGTCGTCCGCCCCCACAACAAGAGTGTCAGGCCCACCGAACTCCATTACCAGACGTCCATGCAGCTTAAGAAAATCGTGTCCTAGCAGAATATCAGCACATAATGCGGGTAAAACCATAAGGTGTACATCAGGGAAAACCCGTCCCTTTAGCACTAGTTTCAATCGGCATTCCCCTTTTGTGCTAAGCCGGAGTCCCTGGGATGCCATGAAGATCCGTCGTGTAGACCGCCCGATCCGCCATCCATGCCTGAGCACAAGTCGCTGGTCGATAAAACTATCCGTAGATCCGGTGTCCACCAAGGCCTGAACACAATGGCCCTCAACCATAAGGGGAATAAGGGCTTGAGCCAGGCCAGACGAGGCAGCTGGGAGCGGGACTGAGCCCCCCGAATGGGTCGGACCAGCCTCGCGGGTGGATCCTACACCAGCAGCAGTTTTGCGATCGTGGCCGGAGTCTGCGTTGACCATGGGGAATCCATTATCGTCATCAGAGGGCTTTCCCCAGCATTCCGGTGTTTCGCGATTCAAAATCCGATGAGAAAAGGCCTCAGTAGTATTTGACATCGCCTTTTGACACTCCTGGCAGATAAAGGCTTCCGTTGTAGCCGAAATCGCCTTTTTCGTTTGGTCGCTTTGACAAAAGGCTTCCGTAGTATTCGAAATCGCCTTTTTCGTTTGGTCGCTTTGACAAAGGGCTTCCGTAGTAGTATTCGAAATCGCCTTTTTCGTTTGGTCGCTTTGACAAAAGGCTTCCGTAGTATTCGAAAGCTGTTTCTTCCCTTGCGTGGCTCGAGGTTTGGCCAAGGACGCGGCCTTTGTCCCCGATGGAGAATGAGACGGTGGTGGCTTTCCGGTGGCGCCAGTCAAGGTTGTCTGAGCGCCCAGCGGGCCGCAGCGAGGGGCCCTCCCCTTCGAATACGGGTAAGGCGCTGGGCTCGTGGGTTCTGCTACAAGCCCGTTCAAGGTTGCCGCGCCTGCGCGACCGCGGCTGCGCGGGTCGAAGGGCCGCGAGCCGCGTGCCGATTTCTTGCACACTTTCGCGTAATGTCCCTTTAGCGAGCACAAATGGCAAATAGCGTCACGTGCCGGACACACGACTCGGGCATGACGAGGCCCTCCACAAAAAAAACATGCGGCCCCGCGCAAGGCCTTGGGTCTGCTGGTCGTAACGGCAGCTGTCAGGGTAGGGTCATCCTCCGGAGCATCCCGGAGTTCAGCAGGCGGATCCACATCCTCGTCAGTGGTCCTCTCCGGCCGGGCGTGTAGTGAGGTGCCCGCCAAAAGGCGCGTGCGATCATAGGCGTTCGATTGCATCCGTGCTTCAGTATACACCGTCGCTTGCTCAACCGCCGTAGCGAAGGTCAGGTCGGTCTTCTCCAAGAGTTTGAGACGTAGTTCCTGAGAGGAGACCCCTGCTATGAAGGCATCTAAAAGTCGATCATCTTTAGCCTGCTCGGGAGTCCGTGGCTGGGCGCTGTCCAGCATGAGCTGCCGGAGCTCCTGGGCGTAATGATCCATAGGCTCGTTGGGTTGCTGCCGTCGCGTCTGCAGCAAATAACGCGCATACACAGGGCTTTTTTTTATTTTTATATAAAGCCGCTTGAGCTCCGCGACGGTAAGATCATACGTCGTGCATTGAGCGACCGAGTGGTAGACCCGGTAGTCGATTTTTGAGTGTAATATTGCCAGCTTCGCGGCAGGCGTCGGAGCGGTATCAGGCTCATTAAAGAGATGCTCCAGTTGCTTGAGCCAGTGCTTGAGTTGCAAGCCTCCGTCCGTGGCTTGTGGGTCGGCGCTGAAAATGGACACCGTCAACGTCTTGTTGCCAGCCATGTCAGCAGATCTTAAATGCAATTAAGTGTTGTGGAAAACCATTCAGGTCCGCACAACTTTTAGTCCAACGGTTTGGTTTAATTGCATTTAGATCATCACATCATTCCTGTAAGTAGAAATACACAATAAGCATACGATGCGACATCTCATAAAGCCATTCATATCAGTCAATGCAAGCAAGCTAGATATTCTATAAAGGCGTACCATTAACGAGGCTACCGATGTAACATGTCACAAGGGAGAAGTCTCGGAGCACTGACACAGCAACGGGTCTTATAGTCACGCCCCTAGTGGGGGACAACAATGACAGCGAGCAGCGAGCATCCCCACCCGGGTTCAGTACGGATACGATTTCACTACAGGCACATCCTCGGGTCCCCAGCAATATACCTGGCAAGTTAAAAGTATATCGGACCCGTGGTTGTCGAGAAACAGCGGTCACAGACAAACGTACAAACGTACAAACGTACAGACAGAGATTACTGGAATTATAGATAGATGAAAATCGAAGATTTTTCAAGTATATTGGTTGGTCTTGTGCGTTATTCTGTCTGTTTGTCTGTTTGTCAATCACCTACAGGTCACAATTTTAAACCAATCTTTCCGAAACTTCACCAAATGGTAGAGTTGCTCATAAGGATTTTGAGGTCATAAAGTCAACATAGGCCAAAGGTCAAAACTTTGGCAAATTTCTAAAATCCTTAATTTTCATCCGATTGACTTGAAATTTGAAGAGGAGGATATCAGCTCGCTGAATTCAACCACCAATTATTTTTGAGGGCAACATAGGCCAAAGGTCAACATCTTCGGTATAATTTCAAAAATCCTCAATTTTCATCTAATCGATTTTAAATTCGAAGAGGATTTACATATCAGATCACTGAATTCAATCACCAGCTATTTTTTAGGTCAACTTTGGCCAAAAGGTCAACATCGACCAAAGGTCAACCACTTGTTTTAGGGATTTCGCAAGTATTCTGCTTTGCACAACATATTTCTTATGATTATTTTTTTAATGGCATTAATTATTCGCCCATGTTCTTGTGGGGTTGGCCAGGGAAACTAAGCCCAAGTCTTTCACAAACCCGCTGGACAGGCCGGACGTTCGACTACGGTTAGGGCAGGAATTTGGAATTTGTTCAGGGTGCTGGCGATAGCTAGCCTACCTTTCGCAAAGCACACCGAACGTCCACCAACCAGTGCCAGTAGACGGGACACCCAGTTTAACGTCCATCTGAGGCACCCATCCAAATCTGATCATAAAGGCCACCAGAAGTCGGCCACGACTTGACGGAACTATGTAACTGGTTCTAATTATTTTTATTTCTGGTAGGTGTGCAGAAAAGCGACTCTTAGCCGATACACCACGCATGTGTAAGTACGTCCACTTTTAACCAAATTTCTCTCAGGCAAGTATTAAACAATGTAAGCGACTGTTAGGAATGGGGTTATTATGCCTCAGATAAAGGTTGCAATTGGGCTGTAAGGGTGTCGGGAACAATATCGCATGTCACATTTGAAGTCATGGCTGGAAGAAATCACATACTATAGGCCCCAATATATAACTTGTAACGAATCCATATACAGTATAATCTGATGGCTAGACAAATCGGACAAGCAATGGGATATCATTTATGTGTAAAGACTCATTTAACATTCATCCCTTTCACCATTGGCTACAAAAATACCTACAATTTGTACTTTTCATAGGATGTGACTCACTAAAGCTAATTTGGCAAACCCACACACTCCACAATCTCGAAGGAGTAAGGCAGCAGCTGCATGGGACCACCAAAACTACCTCCACGTTCCTCTCTAAGTCACTATCTGGAGTGGGACATTTATTGGCATTCTTTCATGGAAATATTTAACAAAATATGGGAACACCCTACCATCATCCCAAAAATCATCCTAAAAAAACATCATCCTAAAAATAGCCTTGTGGGAGCATTGTCCTCGCGTAAACTACAGCAGTTTAAGAAGACAGGTATCACCTCCTTCTTCGGGCAATTATGGATTGGCAATACATTCTGGTCCTGGCAGCAGTGGCACTGTCCGAGGAATTTATATAAAAAAGATTTCATCAGTCACAACCTGGAATGTCCCTTTAAAGGTATCATTGTTTTTCAGTGATATTTATTCAGCACTAACTTGGAAAATATTTAATTAACATTAATTAAACTTAGGGTATGTGTAAATATTTACTCCACCTACTGAAATGATACAAACTACCCAGGTTAATGTTCACCTAGTAATGGCTAACCTCTTTAATCTGACCGTTCATCTTGCAGCCAAAAAATAGTGGCTGGATCAATATCCATGAGAGAATCCGCATTGGGTTTATCACGAGACATGATCATATTTATTTTATATAACATGACCATATATTCGGTTTGGTGTTATTGTCCAACTTCAATTCCAGATTGTACGTTTAATCCCGATGAATGTAACTAACTACCTAACATAGTTTCCAACTTTTATACTGTCCGTACATCAATTGTTCCATTTTATGGACCATCTCTTCTCACTGTGAATTTTAAATTCCTTTTTGCTCTGTCTTTCCGGTGTTCCATGAATCTAGATTCTGAAAACACCTCCATAAAGATAACTCTGTTAGTCAATAACTATTCGACGAGTATTATGAAGGCCAGTCTATATTATAAAAGGAGCCGTGCGTGCGTCCGTCTGTGTGAGTTCCACCCATTGGTTGGACAGTTCTCCTGACTCCACCCACAATTTCTATTCTACGGCCGCCAATTTAGGAACCATTTGGAATTACGTTTTCTCTCAAGCAGCGCTCTTACTGCCGAGGCCCTGCAGGTTTGCTATTATTTTCGACTATTTTCTCAAGTTTTGAGTTGAGCAGGCGACTGTGTCTACGGCTTTCTGTGAAGTCGGTGAGAGCATGAAATGGGAGCAGAAAACGTTACATATTTTATTCCGCTGTCTTGACGTGGGAATGCCCATTGGAGGTGGGTGAGAGTAATGCTTGTCACATTTGGCTCGGCGGCCGTAGGGTCTAAAAAATCTACGGCCACTAGCAATTATAGGGCGGCCGCAGTATTTCCACGGTCACACAATGTAGCAGTCACATATGTTTTTATTTTTTGGGTAGCCGCACGGGGTATTTAGAAATTGTGGAGACCGAAAACGTGGGGGTGCCGTACGGTCTTTGATTTGATGGCGCACGGTGACCTTAGGGCGTCCCTGCGGCGGCCATATAATTTTCAAGGCAGACGCAAGGTAGCCTCAAGGTGCCTGCAAGGCGACCGCAGGGGGGGCCCTAAGGCGAACGTGCGGCCAGACGGACGGTAACGAGTGGGTATATATACCAGTTCTGTTTCATATGTATATCATATCTCATATCGTCATGGCTACGGCTTGTCGAATTGCTACGGCCGACCTAGAAATGAAAAAAGTTATAACTCCGCGCTATAATTCCACGGCGACCCCTACGGCCTGTAAAAGATAGCCATACGCCCTAGGGCCACCCTGAGGCCACCTCAGAAACTCTGCGGCCGCCGCACGTTTCTGTCAATTTAGGGGGGGTACGGCCGCCGTATCCTAGCCGTAGAGCAAATGTGACTGAGGAGTAAAGGTGGGACAACTTTAGAAGGGGTGGGGGGGGGGTTGTTGAGGACATTCGGTGGGAGGGGGGCATGGGGAGGGTCTGAAGGTTTGAGGGCAGGGAGGGGGATCGATGCCTTATGGTCCGGAGTGGAAGGGTGAGGACTTAGAGTCGGGGGGCAGCCGTACTTCCAGCAAGGATGCAACCAACAGCTACAGGCTGCATACAAAATAATAATAATAATAATAATAATAATAGTAATAATCTCTTTACTTTGTGGTATTTTGATGACAACTTTATTAAGCACCTCCTGCTTTGGACCATGGGAGGAATGTGTACAAGCAAGTTTGGAATGTTCATTTCAAGTCGGAATGTGCTGTCTGTCCGAATACTTTTGGTGAAATAGATCGTCAATGGAATTAGTTACAACAAATTAGTTTATTGTTGAGAATGCATCAACGTTCATTTTAAAAAGGAATTGCTAAGATGTGAAAATTAATTGCTGTAGTGAATGATGGAGAACACCTTGAGATCATCGGCTAACAGTCCCACTCCGGATTTTTTTGGGTGGATAGAAGGTCATTAACGGAGCAATTGAGAGTGTTTGAGCCAAGGACATTGCCCCGAGGAATTCCAGGAGCTATGTCGTCGGTTTGTGGGTAATTGCACCCTGATGCTTTGCTTTGTTGCCACCATCCGTGGAAGTATCCCTTATTTTCGGCTTCACTCGGTCATCCTTAGGTGCTACCGGTGCTGCCCGTGGGGTGCCCACCTGCACCGCTCATTTAGCATGTGATGGTCTCTTGGCCTGTTGGAGATGGAAGGTGAAGTGGGAATTGGTAAAGATTATGAGCTTAGGACCTGTGTTTAATATGTGGACGGTCCTTAATTAGTCCTTTTCTATTTAGGAAATGTTCGTGCTGGAGCTCACTGTTGTTTCATACAAATGTCCAAGTGTCTTCAGAGAAAGGTGTGACATGTTCACCTTCCAACCTGTATCCCGTGCCGCATTTTGTTCATGTCGGAAGGGCTGAAATAGAACACAAAGTTAGTTAGCTTCAATGTTTTGCTGCTTGTACTTTAAAAGGTTTGCCTATCAGATCACATGATCCAGTCCCCTGACACCTCTTTTGCAGAGAATGCGACCTGGAAAGAACATTGTCATTGTCTAATGAAATATTTCACTTGTAAGGTATAAAATTTTAATCAGTAAAATCATTTTCGAGACACAAGTTAATAAGCTGACGAGTCGGCACAGCCTCTATAAGGATATGAACAGTGCAGCTTATGCGACAATCTTCTTCATTTTTAAGCATAAAACTTGCTGCAAAATCGAAGGTTTGTCATCCATTTCGCGCAGACCCCTTGTGGAGGTGATGCAGGCAAACCCCCAAGGATATTGGGAACACTGCAAACCACCAGGTATTTATAGTATACAGGTTAGCCATGTTCAATCAAATTAGCGACCTTTCAACTCACCAGGAGCACCTATCAAAGCAAAGTCATAGATTCAACACCAAGTTAGACAACTGCGAGTTCAACAACTATAGGGGACGCCTCTTCGTGGTGGATGTACCCCTCAAAGCAAGTTTGGGACCAGATCTTCCACATTCTTCCCTGCTGCCCCGATTTGTAAGGGCAATGCGGTCACGGTCTCTGTCAGACTCAGGGCAGCACGGGGTGCTGATCGGTGTCCATGGACCGAAGGTTTGTGCTTCTTTCTTCTTCTTTCTTTCTCTATTCTTTCTTCTTAAGACAGTTTCTTTCTCTCTTTCTCTTTCTCCTTCTCTCTCTCTAACTCTGTCATGGCCCTGACTACGTGAAGGCAGGTGTACACACCACCTGGATGTGGGGGATCTCTCTCTGGGTAGATCCTGCAAGATCGATCGATTGTCTCCATGCCAATCGGCTTGTTGATCCATGCAATGTCTCCATGATCGGCTTGTTCGAGAGAAATGTCTGGCCTTGTTTCAATGAACTGTTCGGAGCTATACAACAACAACAACAACAACAACAACAACAACAATAGCTGCAAGTTCGACATATCTCCAGATTCCGATTCTCTGCTTGTATGTCCCACACAGCTTCTCAACACCCGGTCACTAAGTGCTTTGAGGCGAATTCCTTATTGAGAAGACACCAGTAATGCGAAATTATATTGAAATAGATGTTTAATGGTGTATTAAAGCCATTGGGGCCGGCGGGATAGCCACAAGGTGGAAACACTTACCTATATACACTGTCTAACCTGAATTTGAATCTAGGTCCAGTTATAAACTGTCATCAGTTGGTGATCATTAATGATCCCACGGTGTCCTTCACAAAGTGTAGGCGAGTCATCTCCGGCACCATGGACAAATTACAAGTTGCTATTATCTTACTTTCTCGAGGCAATGGCAAACCACCCAGAATAATCATTGCCCAGGTACTGCTTCGGCAGCACGGACGCTCTGTAAATATTATAGTCCATTGATGATCCGATCTCAACCGAACTTGGCAGGGTGAAGATGTCACGTGATGGGGGTTGCGACGACTTCATTTTCCCTCCGCACCAGGAGTTTTTCCACCTTGTTGAGGTGGAGGAATACCGTATTTGGCGTTTCATGTGGCACACCTACCGGACCGAAAAAGTAATTAATTACAACCACAAACTACAGTACTGTATATAGTCAATTCTGTTCAATGTATGATTACTCCAGCTAGGGAGTAATGCATTCGATCGTGTCCGTGTGTGTGTGTGTGTGTGTGCGTGTGTGTGTTCGTGTGTTTGTGAACAAGATATCTGGAAAAGTTCTTAACGGATTTGGATGAAAGTTGGAGGGATGATTGCCCTTGGGATAAGGAAGAATTGATTAGTTTTTGGTGAAGCTCAGGATATTATTCTGGATCCAGGAATTTTTTGAAGGATTGTTTACCATTGGAAGATAGGGCTCATTTTTTTAAACATTATCTTCTATATTTTCTATATTTAACATTGTGATATGAAAATAGTTTTCATATTTGTTGTAAATGTAGTTTAAACTCGTGGTTATGCGTTAGAGCGGTGTATTTTGTTAGCAGCGTCGTCTTCAAGGTTCTTTTTTTTTCCCCTAATAAAGACATATTCTGTCATTATAAAACCACCAAAGTGTGTATTCGGTTTCCCCGTTTCATAAAATGTATCGTTTGATACGTACAATGCTTTAAAACTTTTTTTTTCTTCCTCAGAAGAGATATCAACGACAACATTTAGATTTACCTCAGCGAATGTCAATCGCGGTGTCAGTATTTGATGAACTTATAAAGACTTAGGTGAGTTATAAGTGTGACAAGCATGTGCACGGGATTCTTCCCAGAAGAATGAGTGGTCGCATTAGCTTATAAGACTTAAAATGAGCGAGTTTTGTTTTGACGTTTGGGCCAGTTTTACATGTTGTATCCCTAAGGAATGAAACGAACGTTTTTTCTGGCTTACAATTTTATTTGAAGTCCCACATGCCTCAAAATACACTCACTTATATAGAATTGAACGCTGAATCCGAAAATGTAAGTGAAATTGCCTTGTTTTTTTAACATTATCTTCTATATGTTCTAAATATATATCTGTGCAGTGTCTGTCTTGTGTTGTCTTGTCTTGTGTGGTCACTGAACTACTCCCTCAAACTTTTGTGAAATCGTACTACTCCAACTTGACCCACGGCGGGAGTATGCGCTCAACTGAGTGGCGTTCTAGTTACCTTTGTAAACAGTTGCTATTGTTGTTTAACATGCAACCGAAAGAAATTTGGAGAAAACATCAAGTCCATTCTATATGCTTATGGCATCCCCTATAGACGAACAGAGTCGAGCCATCTTGACTTGCTATGCTTCTAGGTAGGCCGTCAGCTAGGCCGCAATGATGTTGGGCTAATAAAGGTGCTCAAGGTAATGGATGGGGATCAAATGAAGCAGACAGCTTTTTCTGTGATACTGCTAAGTTCCATAAATGCTTTTGTCACTGCATCCATACAGGAAAGTAGAGTGTATTCCATCACACTCTTGACCTATTCCTTCCCGACTAAAGAAAAGCTTTGAGTAGTGAGAAGTTGCTCCACTCACCACAGCGCTTTGCCTCTGAGCTGCTCTAGTACAGTGTGGCTGCAGTATTTGTGAGGCTGGCCCAGTTGCCCCTATTTTCAAGAGCAAGCCTGAAGATGTTCATAGTGGGTGCCTCGGTCATGGCAATGCCATTAATGTCGTGGGAAGGTGTTTATAGGTTCTCACTTGTTAGAAAAGGTCATTGACTGGCAGCTTAATGGCACAAACATTACTTATGAATGTTGTTCAGATCTTTCAGCATAAGGCCATGCATGGATTGCTTCAATATTTGATGAACAGCGTACAATCACGCTATATGTGCTATATTTAATTAGAGACCTGTCTGTTTGTTTCCTTGTTATTTGCAAAATCGAAGATTTTTTCAAGTATATTGGTTGGTCCTGTGCGTCATTACTTAGCAAAAAAAAAAAAATTTGGACAAGTATTTTAATCACGCCGGTTGGTTTGTGTGTGTGTTTGTCTGTCCACTCACTTATACTTGCCTACAGGTCACAATTTTAAACCGATCTTCACGAAACTTCACCAAATGGTAGAATTGGTTGTCCGATATAATCCTATTTATCTTAGGTCAAAAGGTCAAAAGGCCAACAAAGGCCAAAGCTCAACAACTTTTCTCCAAATTTATAAAATCCTCCATTTTCATCCGATTGACTTGAAATTTGAATAGGATTTACATATCAGCTAACTGAATTCAACCACCAAGTATTTTTGAGATCAACATCGGCCAAAAGGTCAACATAGGCCTAAGGTCAACCACTTCTTTCAAATTTCTAAAATCCTCAATTTTCATCCGATTGACTTGAAATCTGAACAGGATTTTCATTTCAGCTTATTGAAACCAACCCCCAACTATTTTTGAGGTCAACGTAGGCCAAAAGTTCAACATAGGCCGAATTTCTAAAGTTGTCAATTTTCATCCTATTAACTTAAGATTTGAAGACGATTTACATATCAGGTCACAAAATTCAACCACCAATTAATTTTTGAGGTTTTGAGGTAGATGCTTTACTGAGTGCCATTCTACTTTGTTCCCTTTTGCCAAGTGTCGCTCTATGAGTGATTTTTCATTTTGTCTGTTTGTTTGAATGTCAATCGCTACAGGTCACATTTTTAATCCAATCTTCATGAAACTTCACCAGTTGGTAGCATTGGCAAAAAGGAAGAAGCTCATTGATTTTGAGGTCAAAGGTCATCTTGGTCAAAAAAAATTCATTGACTTTTTTTATCCGATTGCCTTGAAAATTGAACAGCATTTGCGTATTGTCACTAAATTGGGAAACCAACTTTTTTTGAGGTCAAATGGTCAAGGGTCAACTCAAGGTCAAATTTCAAAAATCATCAATTTTCATTTGTGTTTTAGTTTGACTTCTATGCACTCTTGAATCACTTGACAGAATGAGTTGCAATCTGCTAGTTCTACTCGGGGTTTGCACCAGAAGGGTTTGGGGGTTAAAAATTAAACTAATAGTCCAGGGGATTCAGGGTGTGGACAGGATCCCAATACTATCGATGTGAAGGCGTATCGTATAGCACCACTACCCATGGGGTAACTAACACAAGCCATCCCATCCATAATTCTGGGGGAATTAACCTGGCCATAAGGACGAGTTATTCGCTAATTATGAGTAAACCGGCCGGCCCACTACTGACTTTATAATTGAAGGAAAGACATTGAGAAAAAGCTGATAGTTGGACCAAGGATGCCACCCTGAGGATCTCCTGCAATGCCCTATCTCCCTCTGTTCAATTTTTGAATACGCTATGAGGGCGTATGAATACGCAAGGTGAGGCAGTGGTGAGATGGCAGTGAGAGCAGGCAGTTGTGAGGATGTAGTGAGTGCAGGTGTGGGTGAGGGTGCAGCAATAGAGATAGGTAGAAATGAGGCCTGGGAGTTTTTGGTAACGTTGAAACTTTTAAATAGGTAGATTCTTCATTCTGCAGGATAAATCGAAGACGTAGACTTGTTTGTAGTTTGGAAGGAGCAGGAGTTAGGGACATTGAAGGAAGGTTGAATGACATCGTATCAGGTCACAGCAGGAAGACATTGGCTGTGGTACACCTAGGAGCAAATAATGTACGAAAAGTTTACGTGGAGAATTTGTAAAATAGGAACAGGAATTGGGAAAATGACTGAAAGCGAAGGGTTGCGAGGTAATGTTTTCTGGTATTCTTCCAAGACAAGGAAATGGAATATAATGAATGAGCAGAGTGACAGATGTCAACCTAGGGCTGGAAGAATGGTGAAGGAAGGGAAGGTTTCACATTTACGAAGCAGTAGGAATTATTTTGGGGCAAATGGATTGTTTCCAAGCTGAACGAAACAGGACTTTATACATTAGGAAGGAGGTGGTTACGAGGGAATATGATAGAGATGTTCAAGATGATGAAGGGTATCGACAAAATAAGTGCAAAAGAATTATTCAGCAGAACAGACAGTGATAGGACCAGGGGCCATAGCCTGAGAATAAAGAAGATGAGAGTTAAGATGGTAGTAAGGTCGGTGTCTTTCACTCAGAGAGTAGTTAATGCATGGAATGGTCTCCATGTAAAGGTAGTGGCAGTAGATAAGTTTAAATTGGAATTACATACTTACCTCGAAACATTGGAGATAGAGGGGTATAGGGATGTTGGCAGGACCTGCAGGGTAGCTCGACTATGGAAGGATAATTCTGTTGTAATTCACATATTTTGATCCTGTGCATGAATGCATCTGTGCAGATATTGATGTTGGTGAGAGAGTCTCTTCAAGAGATAGTGTGTGGTCGGTGTTGTACATTTTTCACCCCAATACCACTTTTGCCCTCTCTACCCCCACTCCTCCATCAAAAATTAATTTTGAAAGCTTATTTTCGTTTTAACACCCTGGTGGCATCCCTGAGCCTGCCACACTTTTCTCATCCCCATTCCTCCTCACCCCCCTCCCCATCCCGCCAATTAAATTAAGTTGTTAGCTTGACAAATGTATTTAATTTGGCGTTGGTGTAGCACAGGCATGATGGGCCGAACGGCCTCCTCCTGTGTCTAATTTCCTCGTTATAACTTTGTGACAGTCACACCCCGAGTCCGGCAGCCAGTGCCCCACAATCCCAACGGTCGCCTGTCCGTAAGTCTGGCCCTGTCTGCAGTGATGTACTGGGCTGACATCTTTGGCTTACAAGAGCCACAGACATCTTATTTTGTGCAAGTGTGACTCCAACCACAGAATAGTTATTTATTATTATATTTTTATATTAGATCAGGGTTCATGAAAGGGTAAGATGAGGTGAGCTAGGTTACAATACCAAAAAATTGGATATACGTATCCTGAATTGTGCCTTGTAGAATTTTACTTACGGAAACTAATAATATATTCTATTTTGTCAATTGGTGTTTCTGTGCGTCAGACAAATGTTAAAGGAGGAGGACCACAAGATGCCAACGGACGCTAGCATGTGGAATCGTATATTTTGATCCTGTGCATGAACACAAGCTTGATTTATCTCCTCTTTCGCGTCCCCATCAAGTATCCAACCAGGCATTTCCCAACATAATGAAGAAGAGACTATGGGTATGACACCCTGTGTCCCCCTCTCTTGTTATGAAGAAAACCAAATATATGTAGCATGGATGGGATCAGGGCTAATTTTGTACTGGATAAACCAGACAGTTCTTTATTCCACGATGGATACATAAAAATATATTCAAGAATTAACTAAAATGGTGTTTTCAAACTACTCTATTTTTTATTATAAATCTTTACAATGGTAAACCAATTAAACAATTGTATTTAAAATGACGGAATGTCCACTAGAGTTTATGAGAAATCAGTGAACTACTGTTGAGACTTTTTCATATTTTTCACCAGATACTTAAGAAATCCCAAAATGTTCACCAACTCCAACTATTCACCAGAACATAAAGTTTAACTAGATAGTTACTAAAGCACACAATAATCACGGGAACCAAAAGTTGAGCCAGATCCCTACCAAAACCCACGGTCAATTAAAGTTTGTCCAGACAGTTGTGTTGATAGAGAGAGATAGGGCTGAGAGAGAGAGAGAGAGAGAGAGAGAGAGAGAGAGAGAGAGAGAGAGAGAGAGAGAGAGAGAGAGAGAGACAGAGACAGAGACAGAGAGAGAGAGAGAGATAGAGATAGAGATAGAGATAGAGATAGAGATAGACAGAGACACTTGACTTTGACTTTTACATCCTTTTATTACAAAAATATCAAAAAGTATATTTTGTAAAAAGAATAAATAAAACCATTTCACAAATCATTTCACAAATCAAATGTGAACAACAAGCAAAACTATTTTAAAGGGAACATTTACATAAAGACCATTAATACATCAAGAAAAAGAAAAAAAAATCAAGTGTTTTGTTCCTCACAAAATTACATATTATGTTCAAGGAGTGATCAATCTGTGATCAAACTACCATTTTGAACAGAGCAAAGCGCATTATTTAATGCCCATATACTTTTAAAGATCAGTACTTTATCCAAAGACGTATAAAAACAAAATTCCATTTTAATACGGGCAAATACATGTCCCTTAATACAGGCCGGAAGGTTATCTGCACATCTTAAAGGATTTCCAATTTGCATTTTTCTCGTGCGATATATTGATTTCTTTGCTGTGGCAATGAGAAAGTTCGTTAAAACTACTTCTGTTGGGTGTGTGTTGGAGACAAAGACAAAAATAAATGAATTCAAGGTAAAGTTTAAAGAAAGCGTAGTGCACATTTCATGAAGCAAAACAAATAAAGGAATCAAGCATGCACATTCAACATAAGCATGTGACAAGGTCTCAAGAGCACCACAGAAGGGACAACGGTCAGATATTTCAGGAGAAAAAACATGTAAAACCTTATTGGTGGGTAATATCCAATGTGCCAGCCCCCACGACAGGTCGGCAGTTTTCTTCGGAATAAGTACATGATAATAGGCTTTCCAGTTAGGTCAGAAGGGGTATTCTGTAGGCAAGCAATTGTGCCACTTCCTCAACTGCCAAGTTTCTAAGGAGGGCCGGATTGCTTTGATGCAGGCCTGGTATATTACGCGATTTTCCAGACCTGCTGATCCAAAACGTATTTTTGGTAAATATTTTATTATTGTACCAGAATTCATTACAGTGGGGGTGAGTTCTAAATTTGGGAAACAGAAGGTTTGGTTCAAAAACAATTGGGCCATCACCAGTGCGAGAAGATTGCACCCAGTGCACCTTAACTCTGTGGTATACATTAAGTATTTCACATAGTACAGCAGATATTATGCGGTTAGACCGCATGCCAACTTTATTCGCAAGTGCTGCAACACTTAACCATCTCTTGTTGTCAATCATTACATCAGCAACACGATGGACAAAGTTCTGAACGAGTTCTTATTCTTTTTAAAGAGAGTTGTGAAAAAGAGGTTCACTGAAAAACATCTCTTTGGCGTAGGAAACATAATCACGGTCGACCATGAAAACACGCCAGGCATTTAAAATTCTATTATAAAATGGTCGAAGCAAGGACAGATCAATACATTTCATGTTCATTAGAAATAGAACTGGATGAATAGTTTAACATGCCAGCTTGAGGGAGGAGGAGGAGAGCAGTGGACCTCCAGCCTCGGTCTGATGGACCATAGAGAAGCCGCCAGATTGAGGCGATGCCAAATGCCATTGCCCTGCATACAATGTCCACAAGACCATTTCCACCTTCCTCTAAGGGAAGATTCAGGATCTCTGGATGAAGCCAATGTTTTCCACTCCAGAAAAAAATTATTATTGTCTTCTGTATATTCAGCAGAAAGTGTTCAGGAAGCGGGATTGGCTTTGATTCTGTGCCACAGTATAGATGCTGCTAAATTGTTGATGACCAGGACTCGTCCCCGGTATGAAAGCAGAGCCAGCAAGCCTTTGCATTTCCGCAGCTTTTGTTCGAGAGAGTCAGCGAGACCCTCCCAATTTTTTGCTTGCGTTGCTGCATCAGCGATGAAAACACCAAGGTACTTCATTCTGTTGAGGGACCAGGTGAGGTGTTTCGGAAGGACAGGCATAGGCAGCTGGCATGGGCCCATCCACATAGCCTGGCACTTTTTTTTTTTTTTTTTTTTTTTTTTTGTATACAAGATCGAGGCTCGTGAAAGAGCGAACATTAATCACACAGAAAGACAAACAGACACATAAAACAAATAACATCGGGAGCGGTAGACAAGATGGGGAGAGAGGGGGAAGGACACAAACACAACATTTGAGAGCAGGGACCGAGAGACATGGAGACATCGAGAGATCTGTGGGAGGGAGAGGGCTTTGGGGGGGAGGCATGTGAAGGGGGGGAGGCATGTGAAGGGGGGGAGGCATGTGAAGGGGGGGGGGTGGGAGAGGTATAAACATATGGACACTGCCAGGATTTCCAGGAAATAAGTTGGAATTTCAAACAAGGTGGATCTGGGGTGAATTAGTGGGGGTAGAAAAGATCAAGGTTATGGATGGGGGAAGATAAGAGATGGTGGTGAACAGCTGTTTTAAAGACCTGGAGGGAGGAGAGGGATTGAAGGGAGTGTGGGAGTTTGTTCCACAGGCGGGAGAAAAGAGGAATGAAAGAGTGAAGGTGAGCAGAGAGCCGAGATTTCGGCAGTTTAACCATCAGAGGGTTGCTGGCAGATCTTCTGCGACCTGTAGGAATATTTGGGGGACAGAGCACAGAGAGAGCTGGGGGAGCAAGGCCGGAGAGGAGTCGGTAGAAGACAGAAAGACCACCTACCTGCCTGCGGTGAGTGAGTGAAAGGCCCTCAGAGATAGCTTCATCGCGGGAGATTCCAATGATTTTGAAAGCTTTGGATTCAACAGCGTGAAGCCGAGCCAGGTGTGAGGCAGGAGCACCAGCCCAAATGGGAGAACAGTATTCCATTGAGCTGCGGATGAAAGCCTTGTATGTGGTGAGGAGCTCAGGTGTGCCGAGGAAGGACTTCGCACGACGGAGGATGCCCAGTCGGCGACTGGCTTTGGAGGCCAGCTTGGAAATGTGGTTTTCCCAAGAAAGATCATGGCAGATAGTGAGACCCAAAAGCTTGAGTGACAGAACTTCTTGGAGAGGATTGTTGAGAAAGTAGATGGGAGGGTTGTCCAGTCGATCTTTTCGGAGAGACATAGTAAGAGAGTGAGATTTGGCAGGATTGAAAGACATGTTCCACTTGTTTGACCAGTCTGTGATTTTGTCCAGTTGTTCCAGTTTACCAAAGCTGAAGAAGCTAAACCATAATAGTCCAAGCAGTCCACCAGTTTATTGATCTCTTCACTATTATGACGATGTACGATGAGACGATGAGACATGAGATGTGAGACAAATATCATCAGCATAGGCAGAGACTTTCACAGGTCTTGTGAGCAAATTTCTGCATCCGGTTAAGATGCTGCAGACTTTGATTAAAAGAGGCTCAATGGTTAAATAATACAGAATGCTGGATAAAGGACATCCCTGACAGATACCCCTTCCAACCTTTACAGGTGAAGTCAGTTCAGAGTTTACTCTGAGTATTGAGGAAATGCTATTATAGAGCAGTTTTACCATGGAGAGAGAAATAGGACCAAGTCCAAAACACTCTAGGAGCTTGAAAAGATATACATGACTTACACGGTCAAAAGCCTTCTCTTGGTCAAGCACAATCAAACCAAGATTGGCATTTTTTATTTTACACACATCCCAAAGATCTCTTAATAAAAATATGTTGTCGTGTATCTGTCGGTTAGGGATACAATAAGACTGATCACTTTGAATCAACGACTCGAGAAGTAGGGTGATGCGTCGAGCTAAAACTTTAGAAAACATTTTATAATCTGAAGTTAGAAGAGAGATTGGACGCCAATTATCAATGAGCTGAGGGTCTCCTTTCTTAGGTAATAAACGAATTACTGCTCTACGGAAGCTCTTCGGCAATTCACCACAATGTAACAAACTAGTAAAGACCTCCAATAGTTCTGGGCCCAATAAGGGCCAAAAGGATTTATAAAACTCTATTGGGAGGCCGTCCAATCCAGGAGATTTACCAGTAGGTAGAGAAGCAAGAGAAAGTGTAAGCTCTTCCAAGGAAAGTAAGGAGCCAAGCTGATCCCTTTGAGCAGCACTTAGCTTGGGTAAGTCAGATGTTAAATAACGTATCGCGTCACCGTCAACATCATTTGCCATAAACAACCCTGAAAATACATTATAAACCTCCCTCTTTATATTATCTTGTGTTGTCACAGTGTTAGCAGTTGAGATCTTTAAGGTTTAAATTTCCCTTTGATTGGTAGTCTTTTTATCAAAATGGAAGAAAAATTTAGTCGGTGCATCTAAATTATATAGCTGATCCATCCGTAGACGGACCACTGGACCTTTTGCTTGGTATTCGACTAGGTTGTTTAGTAGAGTCTTCTTTTCCAGCAGCAAATAGTTATTTGTTAGATTGGGGTTATTTGCCACTTCAGTTTGTAACCTAATTATTTCTTTTTCTAGTGCAAGCCTGTCCCGTTTTACACTAAAAGAAGAGAAGTAATTAAACTGTTGGCAAAAGACAGCGATCTGTGCCTTTGCGTAGTCCCACCATAATATCTGGTTATCAAAATTATTCTTTCTTGGAGGCTAATCGAAAACACTTTGAAAGCTTCACAAAAAGCAGTATTTTCCAGCAACATGACATTGAACTTCCAATATGGACTGCCATGTTGCTGCAGAGCAAGCTTAAAGGACAAAGTTACAGCCAGATGATCAGAGAAAAGAGAAGGCACGATATCAGATTTCAATATCTTGTCAAGCATTACAGTATTAACATAAATTCTGTCTAACTTGGCTAGTGTGTGCATCTGAGACGTACATCTGGACCAAGTAAACTGCCGTTGCATGGGGTGCTGAATACACCAGACATCTTTTAATCCCGTCATCTTGATAATTTTCTCCAAAGGTTTGGCAGATCTAGGATGTGGCCTCAATTGCCAACTGCGCTGGGCAGTTTGTCAGGTTTGCTACAGCTGTGGGTTGTTGATTTCGCCCCAAGACTCCATTAAGCCACGAGGTGATCTCAGAGCCGAAGGTGGGAGGAGTCGGCCCAGCGCCGGGAACAAGGCGTGGCCTGGCCAACGCCTCCTCTAAGGGCGGGGTCGGGAGGTTGCGCGACCAACCAGGGCCGAGGTGAGCTCACCGATGGGCGTGTCCTGGACACCAGCGGCTTGATCGCCTGAGGCGCTATAAAGAGCGCGCGTGGTTGGACCAAGCAAGAGAGAAGGGTGTGGTTGGACCAAGCAAGAGAGAAGGGTGTGGTTGGACCAAGCAAGAGAGAAGGGTGTGGTTGGACCAAGCAAGAGTGTGTGGTTGGACTGAGCAGGAGTTGAGCACGAGAAGAGTTAAGTTGAGTTGAGTTAAGTTGAGTTGAGTTGAGAAGAGTTGAGTAAGGGATCCCGGAAAGAGCAGCTCCAGCCACCGCAAGTTCAGCCACAGCAGCTTCAGCCACAGCAGCAGCAGTTTGCACAGTTTCTGTGTAAAACAGGGTCAAGAATGCAGTTGAAGTCGCCACTCATTATAAAATAGCAATTTAAGTCAATTGCACCAAGAAAATCCTCTAGTTTTGGAAAGAAGTTGTGCCTTTCAGCATTCTTACAGGGGGCATATATGTTTACAAAAACAAAGATTTGATTATAGGCAGTGAATTGAAGACAAGCCAGATGTCCAGGAATTACTTCATTATATTGAACTTGTGAGAGCGTTAATGAGGAAGAGACAAAGAAAGCAATTCCAGCAGAGAGACGATTGATATCACTAAAGAACCAGTGGCCCTTCATTAGCCTTCTCCATTGGGCTTGGGCGTTCGGATATCCATGCGTTTCTTGGAGTCACAAGACATCCCAACGCCGTGTCAGATCTTTTACCTGAACTTTGTGTTCTAAACTAGCACCACCGTTAATGTTTAGACTGCCAAAACTAACACTCATTCTTTCGAAAAAAGAAAGAAGATAAATAACTAAATAGATAAAACAACTCATAGGACCTCATTTAAGAAGCTCCTGCCGAGCATTCTGGATAAAAAAAATTTAACTTGTGCTTCTGGGCCTCAGTGAAATTTGGGGTGTCAGGTTTACGCACAAAATCCTTCAATTTAACAATCAACACCTGAAGATCGGGGAAATGATCTTTCAGTTCAATGTTCCTTTTAAGATAGGAATCTCTCAAGAAGTCCCGAAGCTCGTCATCCGTAGGGCTGTTTACAGCCTTTAGAATCCGAGAGGCCTCGTCTTGACCCTCACCATCAGATTACTTATATGGGGAATCAATTGGTATTTCGGCTTAATGGTACGCATCACATGATTGCTCACTTTCAATAAAATATTGTTACGGGACCGCGGATAAGATGTTGTTTGCCGAGCGGAGGCCCCGCGGCCCTAACAGTTACCCCGACTAACCCGATTCCTGGACGTTGGCCGAAATCGCGCCACAGATATTCAATTTGGAAACCTCTAAAGCGACCGAATGTAAAGAGGAAGAAGAAGAAGACGTACGGAGGAATAACAGGATTTATTAATTATTTTCACAAGCCAAAGCAAAGAGAGCAGTTGGTTATATACAGAAAATGGAATGAGCAGAAACACACTTATCAAAGTGAAATCATTAGCTTACCTATACAAGCTTAATTAATAAACCCCAGGACAACGTGAAAGACAGACGGACGATCACACTTACACGGGGAAATGCAGGCCGGAAGGAATAGCTTGGAGATGGGTGGCTTTTAGAGGCAAGGAAGGTTCAGCGGGTACTGGGCACGGTCGGGCCAGAAGGCACCGCCGTCAAGAAGCCGAGCTTTGGTCCCAAACTGCGCGGGCGAAGTTCCTTTCTCCGTACTGCTGCCTCGTGCGCTCCTTGCGTTGCCCCGGTCCGCTTTTCCTGCTGCGCGGCACGTCTCACGGCGGCTCGGTCACACCTGCATCTCCTGGACCCATCTCCTCGGGGAGCGTCCCGCGGCGGGTTATATAGGCCCCGCCCTTCACCCTTTGCGAACCTCCCCCAAGCGTTCTCTCTCCGCCCTCTCAAGCCAAACCCCTTGTTCTGGGTTGGATGAGCGGGGACGACTTACTCCTCCCCTCTATGACGAGGTGGAGACCGCCTTTCTTCTTCGGCGTTACCTCGTGCGTAATGGAGTCAAATGCTGCAAAGTGGACGGCAGATGAAAATGCAGCAAAGTGCCTAAAGTGTCAATTGCAACAAAGTGGCAAACCTGGCACTTGGAAGCTGCCATGGGGCGTCGGAGGGCCTACTCTTATTTAATTCGGTGCAATGAAGAGTCAAACTAGTGGGAAACACATCCTTAGCCTACAGAGAATAAGGGACTAACTATTTAAAAGGATATATCGTGTCCTGTGTGTAGGTTTATGGAATTAACTAAGAGGACGAGCTGCGACCATTCTTTACATTACGAGGGTCAGTTACACACAACAAAACCATACTTTTCACATTCGTTACACTTTCTCAAAATTGTTACACTTCTCAAATTCGTTACACTTCTCAAATTCGTTACAATATACTTCTTCAGGAGCGTTTTGTGCCAGAGTTACATTCGAAGATTATTCGGAATGTGAGGTAGGGGACTCCAAGCCTGTTTGTGACATGACCACAGTGCTCGGTTCATGGATGTCACTCTCCTTTCGTGGATTTAAAACGTGGATACTAGACCTTTTTGAGAACCATATCCTCTTTTATTCCCTCGGTGTCCTTATTTTCCTCTTTTATTCCTTTTTAGGGGGGGATTTTAAGTGCTTTTCCTCTTCTTGCAATTGACAGGAGGAAGCTGCACAACGAACGTCCTCGTATGAGATGACACTGTCTGAGGGATCAGAAACACTCACTGGAATTGGAAAATTCTATTCCATTTTTTCCTTGATAACGTTTGTACTAGTGGAAGTTTCTGAATTATCCTTTTCCTCAAATAAGGCAAACCTGTTATCACATTGAATTCCAGTGATGGAGTTTTCATAGATTTGCCTTTTCCCAGAAGGTGACGCACTTCTTACAGCCGATTTATGTTTTTTAACTTTGGAAACGGTAACAAACCCCTCATCTGCACTGTCCATTGGTTCAATGGGAGGGGGCGTGTCCACTTGTTTATCTGGTTTATCCTGCACATTTGTCGAGAGGGAAACATTATCATTAGTCTGAGAGTCATTGTTACCCGTTTCGACCATGTTAGGCTGTTCCTTCTGAAGGCAGCAAAACCGTTTCATGTGTCCCACTGCACCACAACCAAAGCACTTTAGGGTGTCGGTGGTGACATTTACTTGGTAATTGTGACCATTTGAACTGAATTTGAAAACAACATTCAAAGAAGAATATTCCTTTTTGAGAACCATAAATACCTGTCTACAGAAACTCATCATGTGACTGACACGTTTATCCTTACAGCCCAAAGAAAGCATTATTAATGGAGACACAGTGACCATATCGCTGGAGCGCTGCAAGGATTGTATCGCTATCCAGGAATGGCGGGACATTCGAAATAACCACTTTCAGAGCAGGAGTAACCAAGGGATAGACCATACCAAAGAGTCCGGAGTTGAGGGACAAACCTTGTTGGACGATGAGAGCAATGTGCTCTACATTGGACACAAACACGATAATTAGTTTATTCATACGCGACGCCGCATGTACCTTCTCAAACCCAATCATGTTCCCAATCGCAAGAACAATCGCTTCCACTGAAACATCCTCCGGTGGAGACCACGCAATACCATGCTCATGTGATCATTGCTCGAACGCTGCATATCGCTGCGAGTGAGCAGCCGCCATGTTTCAACACACAATGCTCGACCTCGTCCTCCCTGCTCGGGAAGAGGAAGTTAATAATGCACTCCGACTTTCCCAGCTTAGGGAAATGGAGCGTTAACAAAACAAACTAAGGAAATATAAGCGAGAAAAAAAAAAGATTAAAATAAACAGATTTGAAGTGAAAAAATTAGGTTGGGAAAAAAATGGACAGGGCACCACCCAAAAAAAGATGATTACCCTTAACGTACATGATAAGTGTGCTCTCTGGCTCTCTCTCTCTCTCTCTCTCTCTCTCTCTCTCTCTCTCTCTCTCTCTCTCTCTCTCTCTCTCTCGTCTCAACACAGAAAGGAAACACAGGGAAACTTTAAAAACAGAAACAAGGACACGAGGGAGCGAAATGGGGGAAGAGAAAAAACAACCACGATAGAGCACTCAACACAAAGCAGGAAGCCGCCATGACAGTACACCCAGCGCACCAACGACCAGCAGGAGGTGAGAGAGAGAGAGAGAGGGAGAGAGAAAGAGAGTGGGAGTGGGGGGGGGGGGGGGGGAGAGAAAGGGGGAGACAGGGGCGATAGGAGGAGAACAGGGGGACAGAGGGGGAGGGGGAGGGACAGAGGGGGAGGGAGGGGGACAGAGGGGAACAGAGGAGGACACAGAGGGACAAAGGGGAACAGAGGGGGACAGAGGGTGAGACTTTGACTTTTGAAGTCCTTTTATTATCAAAATAATACAAATATATACATACATATTTACACCAACCATAAGAACATGAAAGCAAAGAAACGAAACGGTTCCAGAAGTACCATTAGAAGCAAATTACCAAAAGAAACAATGAAATATATACAAACTACAAAAATATTACCAGTTGTTTTTTTGTTTTTTGTATACAACATCGAGGCCCATGTAAGAGCTAGCATTAATCACAAAAAGACAAACTGACACATAAAACATCAGATAACGGGAGCGGGAGACAAGATGGAGCAAGAGAGGGAAGCACACAAGTACAACATTTGAGAGCAGGGACATCGGGAGATCTGTGGGAGGGAGAGGGTTTGGGGGGAGGATGCATAGGAAAGGGAGAGGGGGGGGGGGAGGTGGCTGAAGTATAAAACACATGGACTTTCAGGAAAGAAGTTGGTATTTTTAAAAAGTGGATCTGGGGTGAGTTAACAGGGGTAGAAAAGATCATGGTTTTGGATGGGGAAAGACAAGAGACAGTGGTGAACAGCTGTTTTAAAGACCTGGAGGGAGGAGTGCAATTGAAAAGAGTGAGGGAGTTTGTTTCAGAGGTGGGAGAAAAGAGGATTGAAAGAGTGAAGGTGAGCAGAGAGTCTTGATTTTGGCAGTTTCACCAGAAGAGGGTTGCTGGTAGATCTTGTGCGACCTGTAGGACTATTTGGGGGATAGAGCACAGACAGAGCTGAGGGAGCTAGGCCGGAGAGGATTCGGTAGAAGACAGAAAGACCACCAACCTGCCTGCGGTGTGTGAGTGAAAGGCCCTCAGATTTAGCTTCATCGTGGGAGATTCCAATGATTCTGAAAGCTTTGGTTTCAACAGCGTGAAGCCGAGCTAGGTGTGAGGCAGGAGCACCTGCCCAGATGGGAGAGCAGTATTCCATTGAGCTTCGGATGAAGGCTTTGTATGTGGTGAGTGTGGTGAAATTGTACCAAAGTTGAACCCAGGTTTGGTGCTCCCTTAAACCGCTGGGCGGTGTCTATAAGACCTCGGACGTCCGCGACTCGATGCCACTCCTGCGACATCATTATACAATGCCATGTAGAATTGAATGGTACGTACCCGCCTATATTCTAGGTTTGCTTGCATTGACTGATATATTCAATCTTCTCATATGATGCCTAGATCCTGACATGTATGTTGCTTGATGTACTTTACAGGATGATGTACAGATCTGATTGAGATTAAACCATACATATGGAACACGTTGTAAATCTGGTTGATTTCCACAACACTTAATCTCAATCAGATCTGCGGGAATGGTGGGACACGAGTCTGGCGATGGCCGGATGAACGCTGATCTCAGACGAGCGTTTCCCGACATTCTCCATGCTCCTGCGCGGCCCACCTCGGAGAAGAATGACCAGCTGAGAGCCTATCGAGCCAGCTCCAGCCACGGAGCTCCGACGACTCTCGCTGCCGGTCTACCTCGACGGGACCGGAAGCGCAAGCATTTTGCGGAACCGCGCCGTCAAAGCGCGAACTGCTCTCCTGGGGCCCGGACGCCGGAGCAGGCGTGACGGACTCCGGCAAGGCGCCTGCTGAAGGAGGCCACTGGGAAATGTCCTGGGCCGCAACCCCGTCGGAACGACGGACCCGCTTGGCGCCAAAGGTACGAGTCTAGTCTCGGTTGCTCGAAACGCTAACGGCTCTGTCCGATGATTCTCTCATTTAGCAAAGTGCCTAAATTATGATTCTCTCATTATGTCACCTGTCATAACCTCGGTGGAATCGCCTCCTCCGCGCGGGCCGGAACACTCCGACCACTCGCTACTCGGTGGAATCGCCTCCTCCGCGCGGGCCGGCACACTCCGACCACTCGCTGCTCGGTGGAATCGCCTCCTCCGCGCGGATCGCGCACTGCTCGTCGGGATCACGCCGTGCCTCACACGGCCGGCTTCCCCTGACCACTCGCTGCTCGGTGGAACCACCTCCTCCACGCGAATCGCTCACTGCTCGTCGGAATCATGCCGTGCCTCACACGGCCGGCTCACTCCGGCTGCTCGGTGGAATCACCTCCTCCACGCGAATCCCCTCGCTGCTCGGTGGAACCACCTCCTCCGCGCGAATCGCGCACTGCTCGTCGGAATCACGCTGTGCCTCACACGGCCGGCTCACTCCGGCTGCTCGGTGGAATCACCTCCTCCGCACTGCTCGTCGGGATCACGCCGTTCCTCACACGGCCGGCTCACCCTGACCACTTGCTGCTCGGTGGAACCACCTCCTCCGCGCGAATCGCGCACTGCTCGTCGGAATCACGCCGTGCCTCACACGGCCGGCTCACTCCGCCTGCTCGGTGGAATCACCTCCTCCACGCGAATCCCCTCGCTGCTCGGTGGAACCACCTCCTCCGCGCGAATCGCGCACTGCTCGTCGGAATCACGCTGTGCCTCACATGGCCGGCTCACTCCGGCTGCTCGGTGGAATCACCTCCTCCGCGCGAAGCCGCACATTGCTCCCTTCGTGGGCCCTACTCGGTGAGGCCGGCGATTCCTATCGCTGCTCGCCGGAATCACCTCCTCCCGCACGAATCACGTGCTGCACCATCGCTGGATGGCATCCTCACTAGGCATGGCGCGCCAGTCGCGCGCGCCGCATCTTCGCTGCATGGACCCCTTCTTCACGCGAAGCGCACGTGATTCCCCTCGCTGGCACTACTCTGTGGCCCCGTTGCTGCTGGTCAGAATCCCACCTACGCATGGCTTCTCCGCTGCCCGGACTCGCCTCAACGCGTGAGGCTCGTTTGGCTCCACTCGGGGACTCGCCGAGCATGGTCTTCCTAAACTTTCATCTTCTTCCGCTGTCATAACCTTAATAAACAATCTTAAAAGGGTTCTAAGGGGTTCATGGCACTCGGGGATTTGTGAAATGTGATTTGTGTTGGCGTGATGTATCGTATCATGCTAGATACCGTTGATAACTACCGCACTGCTGCCGCTATTCCCCGCTTCAACCCCGGACAAACCCTGCCCGAAAGCCATCGAACGAGACGCTACTTCAGGCCGTGCAAATTATTGCGGCCCAGCGTGCTCGCCCTCTCGTCTCAGCGTGCCACGCTGGCTCGACAGGCCGAGGACGACTTTCGATTGCCGCACGCGCCCGAACCAATTGATGACGTCACCGACTAATCACGCGTTTGCTCTACGGCGTCATTAACGTAATTGCGTGCTTCACGCGATCTCATCATCGGGGATTCGTTTACATTTCCATGTACCTTGGTAAACTACGTACCAAATGTCCTTTACGTAAACGACGTAAACTACGTAACGCGGCGCTACCTCAAGGTTGCGCGCCCGCGCCGTTTAGGGAGTACACGGTGACCTCGTGAAATGGTGACATTGAGCGTCGCGCCCGACTCCCTTGTCACCTGCACAAGTAACGGGGGCACCGTACTGCCTGCTCGCCCTTGACTCTGGGCTTGTTGTTTATCGGACAGAGCTCTTGGCTCGTATCCACGCACATTTCGAGACTGCGAGATGCCTCGTCTGATTCCATTTTCCCTCTGCCCCAGACTGACTGTGACTCAGACTGACCCAGACTGTGAAGGTCGTCTGACTTCGGTATGCGGCGCCGCTGCACCCTCGGTGGGGGGAGGGGGGGATCCCAGGAGGTTGGGCAATCCATCCGTGATCCGGATGCCGCGATCCGGATGCCGTTCGGTATAACGACTCCCACCTCGCCCCTTGTGGGGACCCAGGATGTCGTCCATGGATGTCTTTGTGTCTTTGAGTGAGTCTTTGAGTCCATGGATGGTCGATCCGAGCCATTCAATGGAGGCGTTGAATGGATGGATCGGTCGGACATCCGTGGATGGACAATCCATCCGGGACATCTAGCATGGATGGACAGTCCATCCGGGGCGATGGCTGTCTTTGGGTCTCTGAGTCTTTGCGTCCGTGGATGGTCGATCCATCCGCGGTCCGGCTGGATCCGTGCCATGCAATGAAGGCGTTGAATGGATGGATCGGTCGGACATCCGTGGATGGCCAATCCATCCGGGACATCTAGCATGACAATCATCTCGACATCTAGACAATCCATCCGGGACAACGCTGAGACAAACAAGGTTTGTCCAGCCGGGACTCTCTCTCGGTTTGTGAATGGGACAATCCATCCGGGACAACGCTGGGACAAACAAGGTTTGTCCAGCCGGGACTCTCTCTCGGTTTGTGAATGGGACAATTCAATTCGCTTTGAATGGGACAATCCTTCCATCCGGGGCATCCTCTCGGTAGCCGTTATAGCCGATCTTCTCCGATCCTCCGAGCGCTGTACAGCAGGACAGGATTGCCATATGCATCCCGGAGGTTCTGTGCGCTTCGCTGGAGAGGCGCGTTCCGGTCGTTTTGTGCGTCGTCGTAATCAGCCATGCCGGTCGTCCAGGCAGCCTTCAGAGGCCGCTCGTGTCTCGTGCGAAGGATCGCTGCCAACGGTAGATTCATGTGCCGGAACAAGAGTTTGTAATGCGTATGAGCTGCCGTCAGAGGACGCTCGAGTCTCGTGATTCAACAGGGCCGCTGCCGGTGTCGAGTAACTCTCGTTATGGCTCTCATCGATTCTCTCCCTCGGCAATTCCATGACATGGACCTAACATGGATCGATCATGTACCCTTGGGAGCCTAGGCAGGTACAGACTGCAATTGACTTACTGTAATGGCCTCCTGTCATGTCATCTTACTTACTGTTACAGCTTACTGTAATTCTTTACTGTACTTGCTTACTGTAATTCCATGACATGGACCTAACATGGATCGATCATGTACCCTTGGGAGCCTAGGCAGGTACAGACTGCAATGGACTCACTGTAATGGCCTCCTGTCATGTAACCTTACTTACAGTTACAGCTTACTGTAAAGAGGCTTACTGATTTACACATGTGTTGCATTGCGACGAATGGACATTCACTCTTCGCCAAGGTACAACGTATCCTATCTAGCTACTGTGCCAACGACCCCGCTGTAAGACTAGACTATTGTGACCCACGTGACCGTCCCTCCCTTCGCCTGATACACCCCTGCCTGAAGCAGTGAAGGCACTGAGGTGCCCCTCCGACACCTGCCTCCAGCGGCTACTCCGAAGCAGGGGGACTCCGGGCTTGGGGATGTCGTACCCGGTAGTTTCCGACCCTGTGTTGGCAGGGTAATTTCGCCACCCTGACCGCTATGGAAGGACCGACTGACTTTATAGGGAAATATGTCTTTAACACCCCAAGAATAAAATGATGACTTCCTCAATCCATTAATGCTGACGCGCACTCGCTTCCTGCCGAGCGGCAGTATAGTTCTAACGGTGGGGAGAATGTGGTGAAATTGTACCAAAGTTGAACCCAGGTTTGGTGCTCCCTTAAACCGCTGGGCGGTGTCTATAAGACCTCGGACGTCCGCGACTCGAGGCCACTCCTGTGACATCATTATACAATGCCATGTAGAATTGAATGGTACGTACCCGCCTATATTCTAGGTTTGCTTGCATTGACTGATATATTCAATCTTCTCATATGATGCCTAGATCCTGACATGTATGTTGCTTGATGTACTTTACAGGATGATGTACAGATCTGATTGAGATTAAACCATACATATGGAACACGTTGTAAATCTGGTTGATTTCCACAACAGTGAGGAGCTCAGGTGTGCCAAGGAAGGACTACACACGATGGAGGATGCCCAGTCGGAAACTGGCTTTGGAGGCCAGCTTGGAAATGTGGTTTTCCCAGGAAAGATCATGGCAGATAGTGAGACCCAAAAGCTTGAGTGACAGAACTTCTTGGAGAGGATTGTTGAGAAAGTAGATGGGAGCATTGTCCAGTCGGTCTTTTCGGAGAGACATAGTGAGAGTGTGAGATTTGTCAGCATTGAAAGACATGTTCCACTTGTTTGACCAGTCTGTCATTTTGTCCAGGTCTGCAGAGAGTGAGGAGGCTGCAGACTGCCGATCTGAGGGATGAGGTATGGAGCGGCAGAGAGTGGAGTCATCAGCAACGAGATAGAGAGGATTTTCCAGAGTCGGAGAGATCATTGATGAAGACCAGAAAAAGCACACTGCTTTGGGGAACTCCAGCCTGAACACCAAGGGGGGATGAGAGAAATCCATTCAGGGCCACACGTTGACTACGACCAGAGAGGAAGTCCACAATCCATGCGTGGAGATTTCCATCGATACCATGGGAGGAGAGTTTGGTGAGTAGAGCAGGGTGCCAGACCATATCGAATGCATGTGATAAGTCAAGGGAGACATCTCAGATTTCCTGTTTGGCATTGAGGACTTCCATCTATTGTTGAGACAGCAGAAGCAGCATGTCCAGAGTAGAGTGACCTGGTCTGAAACCAAATTGATGATCAGAGCTCAATCCATTGGAGAAGAGGAAGGATTTGATATTCGAAGCAATGATGGATTCCATGACTTTGCTGATAAATGGGAGCAGGCTGATTGGTCTGTGGTCAAAAGTATCTGTTTTTGCACATTTTTTGTGTAAAGCAGTAATGTTGGCTGATTTCCAAGCTGATGGCAGATGACCTTGAGCAAAAGAGAGTGTGAAGAGAATAGAGATAGGGTGTTAAAGAGCAGCAGAGCAGGATTTTAGGACCCGTGGGCTGATGCCGTCTGGTCCAGTTGCAGAATCAAAGTCGAGGATTGACAGAAACTTCTCCACCTTGTCAGGAGAGAAGGACACCGAGTCCAGGAGCACGTGGGTATGACTGGGTATGGTGGGTACATAGAGAGACCGGTTTGGGACACAAGATTTTGAGGCAAACACAGAGTTGAGGCATTCAGGTTTTTCATGTGTGGAGTCAGCTGTGTAGCCATTTGAGGTGAGGGAGGGGATGGAGGGGGAACAAACACAAGAAACAGATTTGACCAGACGCCACCAGGATTTGGAAGAAGGAGACAGGTTTGAGAGTTCACTCTTGAGAGTATAGAGATATTGTTTCCTCACTCTCTTGAGAGTAGACACACACTTGTTCCGGGCTTTGTGAAAGGATATGAGATTGCCTTCCGTTGGATTTGCCTTCCAGGAGGCGAAGGCAAGCTGTTTCAGGACAACTGCCTCACCACAATATTCCATGTACCATGGACGGGAGGAAGGGTATGACAACTGAAGACGAGATGGGATAAATCTGTGCATGAGAGAGAGCAATTTACTTTGGAAGAATTCCCAGGATGAGTTAATGTCAGAGGCAGTAGAGATGGGAGACCAGTCCAGATGATTGATGGCTGCTTGAAGACCATGCCTGTTGGCCTGAGTGAAAGGCCAACTCGTCGATGCAGAGGAGGCTCTCTGAGAATGGCCAGAGAGATCTCCACTTTACCAAGCATATGGTTAGATGAATCAAATGGAGCAAATGAACAAAATTGGTCAGATGAACCGATCGTTACATTTAAACGCAGAAGCTGATTTTACTTTCTTTCTTTTTTTCTTTCTTTTTTTTGTATACTGAATCGAGGCTCGTGAAAGAGCTGACATTTACTTCACAAACAAATCAACCAGACAAACAAAATATATAAAAAGAGGGAGCGGAAGACAAGAGAAGGGGAAGCACACAAACACTTGAGGGCACACAACATTTAAGAGCAGGGAGATGTGTGGGAGGGAGAGGGCTTGAGTATAAAACACAAGGACACCAAGGACTTCCAGGACAGAAGTTGGTATTTCAAAAAAGTGGAATTGGGGTGAAATTAGCGGGGGTAGAAAAGATCAAGGTTTTGGATGGGGGAAGATAAGAGATGGTGGTGAACAGCTGTTTTAAAGACCTGGAGGGTGGAGTGGGATTGAAGAGAGTGAGGGAGTTTGTTCCAGAGGCGGGAGAAAAGAGGAATGAAGGAGTGAAGGTGAGCAGAGAGTCTTGATTTTGGCAGTTTAACATAAGAGAGTTGCAGGCAGATCTTGTGCGACCTGTAGGACTATTTGCGGGACAGAGCCCAGAGAGAGCTGGGGGGGCAAGGCCAGAGAGGAGTCGGTAGAAGACGGAAAGACCACCAACCTGCCTGCGGTGAGTGAGTGAGAGGCCCTTGGAGTTAGCTTCATCGCGGGAGATTCCAATGATTCTGAAGATCCGAATCTTGGAAATCTTGTTTGAAAGTTTCTCGAAGTTTACTTCACAAAGAAATCTCGAAGTTTCTTGCCAGAAACAAAACAACATTTACCGCTGTTAATGGTACAGTTTCAAACTTTCCAGAAAATGGTTATTAACAAGAAATGTGCGTTACAAAGAAATGGTAATTTGTATCCTCTTTTTCCAAAAAAATTATGAACCATCTTCTCACGTATGTTTTTGCAAATCTTATGGAGAAATAGTTTTCAACAGTCGAGGGTGCGAATTGACTCGATCGGTCCAAACGTCCCGCTATCTCCTTTATTTTCGATCATGCGGCTAAATAAAATTCACCATTTAAAAAAAAAAAGTTTTTTGTCTTTCATTAAGGAAGGTTCCTTAAAAAGTTATAAAAGAAAGAAAGGGTGGGCCCGACGTCGTTTGCCTCGGGGCCCGTGATGGATCTCGACACGCCTGGATATACAAGACTGAGATTTCCAAGATTCGGATTTCCAAAATTCAGGTTTCCAAGATACAGATTTCCAAGACTCACATTTCCATCATTCAGATATATAAGACACAGATTTCAAGACAGATTGCCAAGATTCAGATTTTCAAGATTCGGATTACCAAGATTCAGATGTCCAAGATTCACATGTCCAAGGCTCAGATTTCCAAGACATATATATGTACAAGACAGAGATTTCCAAGACTCAGATATACAAAAACAGAGATTTCCAAGATTCAGATTTCCAAGACTCATGTATTTCCAAAATTCAGGTTTCCAAGATACAGATTTCCAAGACTCACATTTCCATCATTCAGATATATAAGACACAGATTTCAAGACAGATTGCCAAGATTCAGATTTTCAAGATTCGGATTACCAAGATTCAGATGTCCAAGATTCACATGTCCAAGGCTCAGATTTCCAAGACATATATATGTACAAGACAGAGATTTCCAAGACTCAGATATACAAAAACAGAGATTTCCAAGATTCAGATTTCCAAGACTCATGTATGTATGTATGTATATATATATATATATATATATATATATATATATATATATATATATATATATATATATATATATATATATATGTATATGTATATATATATATATATATATATATATATATATATATATATATATATATATACACACACAGTCACGTGAAAAAGTAAGTACACCCCATGTAAAGTTTTGACTTTTTCAACATATTTCAATTTCAACATACAGCTATTTAATCTTCATTTCAACAATATTTATAGATAAAGGTGATATAATATAACAAATATCATGAAACATTTACATTTTGTAGTCCATTGTATAATTTAAATGAACATAAATGCAAATGTCGCATGTGGAAAAAGTAAGTACACCCTTGCCTCTAATAGGTGGTATTGCCCCCTTTGGCAGAAACAACCTCAAGGAGGCGTTTCTTATAATGGTCTACCAGTCTCTGACATCGACTGGGAAAATTTTTTGCCCACTCCTCCCTGGAGAATTCTTTCAGCTGTGCGATGTTTGAGGGGTTTCTTGCATGCACAGCTCGTTTCAAATCCCCCCACAACATCTCGAGGGGATTTAGATCTCGGCTTTGACTTGGCCATTCCAGAACCCTCCATTTCTTTCTTTTCAGCCATTCCTTGGCGGATTTACTGGTATGTTTAGGGTCATTGTCATGTCGCAAGGTCCACCTTCGGTTGAGCTTCAACTTTCCGACAGATGGCCTCACATTATCCTCAAGCACCATCTGGTACAATGAAGAATTCATAGTGGATTCTATGATGGTGAGCTGCCCAGGCCCTGATGCAGCAAAACTGCCCCCAACCCATAATATTTCCACCACCATGCTTTGCAGTTGGTGTCAGGTTCTTGTGGTCAAATGCTGTCTTTGGTTTTCGCCAAACATGTCTTCTGGTACTGTGGCCAAATAGCTCGACCTTTGACTCATCTGTCCAGAGCACGTTGTTCCAGAAGTGCTGGTCTTTGCCTAGGTGTTCATTGGCAAACTTTTGTCTTGCCCTGATGTTCTTTCTGGACAGCAAAGGTTTCCTCCTGGCACACCTCCAATGTAGATCAAATTTGTGCAGCCTCTTTCTAATGGTAGACTCGTGCACTTTGACATCAACAGTGGCGAGAGCTACCTGTAAGTTCTGTGATGACATTCTGGGGTTCTTGGAGAATTATTTTAGCATCTTGCGGTCTGTTCTCGGGCTGAACTTTCTATGACGGCCTGGCCTGAACAAGTTGGCAGTTGTTTGGAATCTTCTCCACTTGTAGATGATCTTCCAGACAGTCGAATGATTGATTTCAAATTGTTTGGAGATCTTTTTAAATCTCTTCCCAGACTCGTAGGCATCTATAACCTTCTTTCCGAAGGCCTCATAGAGCTCTTTTGATCTAGGCATGGTGACACCGCACACTTCAACAACAAAGAGCAAACCAAACTAAATGTCTGAGGTTTAAATAAGACAGGTTCCTCCAAGATCCTCTCTAACGATGTTCTAATCATTTGCACCTGAGCTGGTGCACCTGATTCTAATTTTAGGTGTTTGAAATAGTGATAAATGTAGGGGTGTACTTACTTTTTCCACATGCGAAATTTGCATTTATGTTTATTTAAATTATACAATGGACTACAAAATGTAAATGTTTCATGATATTTGTTATATTATATCACCTTTATCTATCAATATTGTTGAAATGAAGATCAAATAGCTCTATGTTGAAATATGTTGAAAAAGTCAAAACTTTACATTGGGTGTACTTACTTTTTCACGTGACTGTATATATATAGTTATGGGCGTCGGGGATGAGGACCTGAGTCCCAAACGTCACTCCTGACTAAGTGTGTTATGGGGTGACTAATGTCAGCTACCCTAAGTCCAATCCCCAACCCGCCGGGCCGATCCCCGTAAGCTGGCCGAGCAGTTTTTGGAAGCTTGAATTTTTGGCTTAGTTCAAAGAGTTTAAACTGCTTGCAACGGGAGCTTGCAACCCGATTCGAAAAAGGTCAATCAAACAAAATGAAATACAATCAATTTACTTCAAATAATGCAAAATGACACAATAATCAAATCATATAATTACAAGTATGACAGACTTAATTAATTAATAATGACAGACTGAAACAATTAACACAGGCCACATACAACCGATATGAAAGACCGCCACAACATCCACACACAACACTCTATCTAACCCAGGGAAGGGAAGGTAAGCAAAGTAATAAAATAATATTCGCAGGGAATTTCAATAAAATGTGATTTGAGGATGGGGATGGAATGGGGGTTCAGGCCTGTTCGAAGGGCAGCTTCCTCAACGTTCGGCAGAGCGGGCTTGGCGGGAACCAAGGTTCACCAACGTTCTGAAATCCCTTTCTCCTTTCATCAACCTCCTTCATACAACACAGAAAATCCCTCAGGAAGTCATCGAGGTCGACTCCTTGATATAGCACATGCTGAGCCCGTTCACAGCATGAAGCATGGATCGCTTTATCACCACCCCAAAGAAGCGCCTTTTTCCACACAATACGCTCTTTTCCTTTTTGTCCACCTCCTTCACGCACAATGAATCCTTCAGAAAGTTCGTAGAGGTTGAGTTTCTCACACCACCAAGCTCACCGAAGCCGTTCACACCACGAGCAAGTATCGTGCTTTCACGATCATGCAAAGAGCCGCTCTTCTCTTTCGTTTCCTCTATACTTTTCCTGCCCTTTCTTGCTTGAAAGAAAAAGGGTTGAATCCTTCCCAAAGCTGTTTTTGTGCAACACCAACAACAGTCAAAATCACGTGGCATAAAGGGAGTGGATATGGGGTAAACTTTAAGAAAAAGGAAAAATAAATACGAAAAGGTCCTATTTGGGGAACCACAACCGAACTGGAATCCCTATGCAACACATCCCAAACAACACACCCCAAACAACACGACTCCCAAATGGCCAACATTCCCACAAACGCAACACGATATATATATATATATATATATATATATATATATATATATATATATATATATATATATATATATATATATATATATATATATATATATATATATATATACGTATATATATATATATATATATATATATATATGATCCACCATGCGGTAACCTTGGTTGCCCCGTGATTTTTACTTTTACATAATTAATTAATCTATTTTAGGGGGAGTGTTACCCGGGTTCGCGTGATAGGAAAATCCTTTGTGACACATTTGTGACAGCGCGCGGACAGCTGGCCTAGCAGCGCGCGGACAAGGGTGCGTCGAGGCCTGGTTCGCGCCACAGACCGGGCGGCCTTCCTCCAATACCGGAGCCGTGTCCGGACTGCGCTTGGGGCCTCACGATCCCTGACACCCCAGCCGAGTTGAGATAAGTCCCCACGATAAAACACACAACGTTTCTTTTCATTTATTTTCCCTTCATCTGTGCAAGTCTGGTGTAGGAGCACTCCATGTTAGGAACATCATTTATTTAACCGGCGCGTTTCATTGTTCTCGGGTTCCGTAAAATAAACTTGTATATTTTTGTGCATTCTAATTCCGTCTTCGGTTGAGTTACTTTCCTCCAGGATTGAAGCCTGCCGTGCGGGACGGACAGGTAAAAGCTTCCCGCTTCTTCTTCTTCTCTCCCTGCCCCCCCCCCCCCCCTGCTTGTCTCATGAAATCCGCTATTGAATAACGCCTCCAATAACGCTCGATTTGCTATCCGTGAATCCCAGTTATTCACAGAGGGGGATCACACGACTATATATATATATATATATACACAAAAGACAGATTTCCAAGACTTAGATTTCCAAGCTTTATAAAAGCTAAATTCTTGCAATATTAGCCTCTTTTGCAAATAATTATTTGATGTATTATAATCTCTTCTGTACCATTATATTCAATTATATTACTATTTCTAATGTTTCACTTCTATGTCTGTAGCAAGCAATGTGTATTTTATTGCAGCACACAACGATAACTTTTTCCCATCCAGAATTTTACCCTCCAAAATTGTAATTCGATTTCAAGCTTTTTGTTGTTCACATACTTTACAAAATGAGCCTCACCCTCTCCAATTGTACAATATAATTTGCTACAAAATGTAATAATAATAGACCATGATTTTGACAATGCAGTCGAGCTTGCCGTATATTAATACTATGATTACCCGTCGAATTGAGAAAGGCCAAACGTCACTCTTGAAGGAACAGGCACTCAAGCTTGACGAGAACACATTTAAGTGACTGCAGTTGCCAATGACAGAACCACTCAGTCAGCGTCACTTGCCATACCCCAGTGGTACAGAATTATTACACGATATCACAGCCCATTCGTAATAAAGAAACGTGCAAGCTGTCAGTTACAAAAAGCAAGTAAAAATTAGTAACACCGTGGAAATTTCAAAAGTTTCCCTTTTAGCATTGAATAAATTTCTGCAACGGAGAATTTCTTTTCAGTTCATGAGAGTCATGGCGGTGTAATTAGCAGCAGAATATCAATAAATGTCAATTGTGCCTTGCTTTAGCGTAGTGCTTTAAACACGCATATAAAAATAATGTGTGGTCTTAAAACTATGTTGCCTTCCTTAAGTCTAGCATTTATAACTATGCACATCTCATAAACAGCGCGCACCTGCCATTGGCTGGATCATGTGACTACAGGTGTGAGAGAGACTGGTAAGAGAGGGCACGTAGAGGAATGTGCAGGCGCGAACCGACACGCCAGTGCGGAGATTTCATTAAGAGCCTCTTAACGGTGTTTTACAACGCCTGGCGCACAGCCTCCGTTAATGTGCAGTCGTAATAGTTTTTGAAAGCCAGCCTTCAGAACAGAATTACCATAATTCTAATCCACACTGTCAGGTAACAGAATAATAATAGAGTGGCAATTTATGTAGGTCACACGGTACAAAAAAGAGCAAAGTGTGGAGCAATTAGTGCAGGCCAAATGCCAGGCGATGGTCCTAAAACAGCTATTATATCGTCACAACTTATGGGCCAAATGCGCCTCTGGTAATATAAACTTTATTTCACAACAAGGTCTCTAATAAGAAATTCTGAGGGTGGTGAAATGGTCTGATTTAGTAAAATGTGAAAAAAGGTCTCCAGAGTATTCTCATATGCAGGCGATGGCCTAACTCGGTATGAGACCTTCCACAGTCATCATTATAGAGAGTCATGAAATAACGTTTACTTTTATTATATCCACATGATAAACCAACAGGTGGACTTCGTGATATAATATTGTTACGGTTTTTAGAACCTTCACTAGTAAATTTTAGTAAATGTTTCCCTTATAAATGATCCCCTGTAAATATCCCCATCAATTGGCTTTATTAAAGATCGCACCCTAGTTAGTCCATGTACAACACATAGCGAACCATAGGACCTCTTTGTAGTTATTTCATTATTATGTGTTTCAGTTAAGGATCTGTTCCCAATAGTTGAATCTGCGTTGCATTAATCGAATAAGATAGGTCCCATTCCGTCCATTTTGCTCTCTCCCTCTCCAAATTGTGGTACCTCGTTTGCCAGCAGCGTTCACCGCCGTTGCATTGGGCGGTTTGATGGCACCACGCCGCCATAAGCCATGCGGTCAAGCCGAGGAAGAAGGGGGTGGGGCCACAAGAACAAGGTGTGGCACGTCGGCTCATCATCAGAGGTGGAGTCAGCGAGCCCTTACCGACCAACCAGCGCCGAGGTGAGCCCAACCGGTAGGCGTGTCATCGGAGCAGGCGGCTTGATTTCGACACGGACAATAAAAGCGGCTGCGAGGGACTGCTTGAACAGTTGAGTGAGAAGGTTCATGAGGAGTTGAGGGAGAGGACGTGATCCGGCAGATGAGTGAGGTACCCGACGAGGATAGGGAGCATTGTAAGGAGGAGAGTGGGTCCGTTTGACGGCGACAATCCCGCGCTTTATTCGCATTGTCCGACCGTGTGAGATACGAGACCAGAAGCTGCCGCTGGCTGTTCACTTCCAGCCCGGAGCGTGGGCCTGGAGCGGACCTCAATGCTCTGCCTCTGCCTGGACCTTCAAGCCTTGCTGTCCCACCTGGACCTTCTCCCTCTTCCAGTCATTCCTTCTGCTATTCCCCTTTCGTGTAAGTCTGTTTGTTTGTCCTGGGGTATAATATAAGACTGTTTAAGGCTGCCGTGTGTCCTTCTTCTTCTTCTTCTTCTTCACTGTATATTACTTTCGTTTCCTCTTCCTTTGGTTTTGGTGTACATAATTAATAAATGTCTCTTATTTCTTACCTTTGGTTTCTTCTTTCCCTCGATCGCTTTTGTCCTGTCTCCAATTGAGTATCTGTGGCGCGATTTGGCCAACTGCTTTAAATCGGGTTAGTTCCTTTGTTAACGGCTCGAATCGCGGATTGCTAAACCGCTCGGCAAATACCATCTTGTCCGTGGTTCGAGCGGTACTTGTCTCCCTGCTTTGCGGAGGGATTGGTAAAGGTATTCGGGAGAACACCTTGACCAATAACCCTGACCAATCTCACCCCGCAAAGGAGCGTTATAAGTACCAGGACTGGAGACGGCCAGCTTAACAGGCCAAGGGGATTAACCCCCCCTTGCTAAGGGGAGTGCCGTCTCTGAGATCCGTAACAATTGGTAGTCAGGAGTTGGGATCTGGAACCTGGGACTAAATTTATTTAGACCAAATTTTGGACACCAATTGTGCTATTGGCTATAACAATTGGTGTCGAGGAGTTGGGATTTGGACCCGAATCAATTTTTTAAAACATCTAAAAATTTGGTCAAAATTTGGAGCGGCCGAAGTTTTTATTAACACCACTAAATTATAATCGTGACATGGATGATCAAGGTGGTCGGATGCCGGTGGGGGAGATAGAGGAAGGGTTAGAGGCAACCCAGGACCCCAGGGAGGCAGTGGGAGTAATGGAAGAGGGGGTTGGAGAAGGTGTAACAGTGGGGGTTGCAGGTGCACAAGATGGCGGCGCCTCGCACGTGGTCGCGGCAGACGAGCCCGAGATGCCGGAGTACATGCGAGTATTTATGATGCAGATAATGGCCAAGTTAGACACCCAGAAGGACGAGACGAAAGGCCTGGGAAACCAAATCGGGGAATTGAGAAATGACATGGGAAGCCAAATCGGGGAATTGAGAAATGACATGGGAAGCCAAATTGAGGAAATGGGAAATGATTGGAAAACCAAATTAGGGGGATTGAGTTAGGATATGGGAGGAATAAGGGCCGATAGAGAGGGAATGGAAAACAGAATGGGTGACTGAATTAAAAAAATGGGGGAGAACATTGACCGCGAGTTGGGCGAGCAAGTCCCAAGGGTACGCGACGAGGTAACGCGACTCGAGGAGCATGCACGATAGAGTATGGAAGTGAAACCGAGTGCGAGCGAGAATGCATGTCGGAGTGTAAGTGTGATGAGAGTGACGTGGAGAGTGAGATGGATGGAGAGAGTGTGTGACAACGCACACCTGGGTTGGTTGTGGCGCGTGTGCGGGAGGGCACATCGGAGCGCGTGAGTGGGTGGATGCAAGAGTGCACCCCATGAGTGGTACGGAGTACGTACCAAGGGAGAGTGCGCAAGACGGTGCGCGAGGAGGTATGTTAAGGAAGTGTGCGAACGACGAGTGTGCGCAAGAAGGTGCGTGAGAGGAGTGGTGTGTAACAGGGAGTGCGGTGGTGGAATGGACGGAGTGTGTGGAATGCATGAGAGGCGCTGAGACGCCGGGTTTTGTGAGTATGAAAGGGGTCGCGTGTGGATGTGAGCATGTACGGGGAGCATCGACGTTAAACGGGATAGCGTTCAGACCGACGTAGAGCCAACGCGAGCTCCCGGTCCATGCCGGGCTTTGTGTATTGCGGGAGCCGGCGGGGATCGGTGCCGCATCACTCCTGTTCGGAGCGTCGTGCACGATCCGTGCCGGGCCCCGCCCTGCATGGTCGCGTCCGCGCTTTGCCGGGCAAGGCGACCGGCCCGGTTCGAGGGAAGGTAGGAGGGGTCGGAACGGCGCCCCCTTGTGGTGGCGGCGCCCCACCCGGGCAAGGCTGGCCCATCGCGCTTGGGAGCGCAAGGCCCCGCGCCGGGATGGTGCTTTAAACCTTGGCCCAACCAAACTTCCTCCCCTGAACCGAGTGCCGGAAGGACCCAACCTGCAGGCGACCAAACCACCCGTATGCATTGCGCGGCTTTGCGAAGCCGAGCTTTGAACATGCATGGACGAACCGAGAGGCTCAGATATAGCGGACTGTGAGGATGATAGTGTTATTGTTTGAAATTGATAGGGAATTGGCTTGGAATTACTAGTGATTTGAAATTGGGATAATAGTGAATATGATTGGCAAATTGGATTGGCAGTAATGATTGGCAAAGTTGATTGGGAAAATTTGATGGGCAAAATTGATAGTGAGAGATGCCCGATGTAGGGGGATGGTAAATCCACCATCCCTCACATCCACGCAATAGTTTATGGTGTTTTGGCTGTGCAAACTAGCCCAGGAGGGTTACGATAAATTGATAGGAATTTAGAGAAAAATGACCATAGGTAACTGTAGGGTTAAGTAGCGACATTGTACCTGTAGAGGGGACATAGCAGATTTGTTGGATGATAACGACGTGGGAGCGCCTAGTATAAGGGAAGACGGGGGGCGCGAGTTTCAGAAGGGAGCAGTCAGCTTAGATGATGCAGTGTATGATTGAGTAATTGTGATTGTGTATTGCATTGAATGAATGAGCCTGGGAGGAAAGACGTGTGCAGGTGACACCAGGTGTGTGGGCACAGGTGTACAGGTGCCACCAGGTGTGTGGGCACAGGTGTGCAGGTGAAGTCCAGGTGTATGGGGAATGGTTGAATGGAATCGATGGAATGGAGTATGGAATGGATGGTGTGGAGTGAGTAGTGTGGAATATGTGGAGTGGAGTGGTTGGTGCGAAAGGAGTGGATGGGGAAGATGGACCCCTTTCACGAATACCCGGGGAGGGTAGTTTAAGAGTAGGTAGAGGGTATAGGTAAATTGTGGTGGATATTGGCATCTGTGGTGCGTGTGGTAGAATGGTGTTTGGATGGGTGCATTAGTGGAGTGAATTGGCTGGGCATGTGGCCTGTTAGTGTGTGTATGGTTAAATGGGCACTCCGCCACTGTTAGGATGTCGGCCAGGTGAGGCCGCAGGTAGGCTCTGGGAGCCAGTAGAGTTGTTCAATGGGGCCTGAGGATCCGGAGGATGGACCCGGGTAGCCCGACACCAGAGAGGGTGGTAGTGGGGAGAGAGCCAGAGGGCCTTCCCCAGGTAGGTTAGGGTAAGGAGCAGGTAAGCTCGGAGGCAACTGCAGTGGCGGAGGTGTTCAGGTGAGCGGACCTGCTGGGAGCGCCACACGACCCAGCCCGGAAATTGTGCGAAGGCACAGGGTGAAGAATCGGGGGAGTGAGACCCCAAATTGGTGAGCACCACAGTTTGGTCAATGGGAGTTCGGTTCTTAGAACCACATAGTGTAAGATTGCCAATGGTTTTGCAGGGAAAGACCCCGGGTAGAGTAAAAGTGTTAAAGTCATTTGGAAGTATAGTGGGGATTGAATTCTCTTCGCACCATCTACATCCACTCACCAAGGTGACAGGACTCCACACCATGTTTTTTGTTGCAAATGTTTTGGAATGGTGAGACGCATCATGACGTAGGGGTGACATTGTGCTTGTTTATTCCATCTCTTCCTCCTTATGAGGGATGGATGATGAATTGATTAATGGCAAGTTTAGAAAGAGGGATTGTTGTCGAATTTGGTTTTAGGGGAGATATGGGGAAGACGAGACAGTAGTGACGAATTGGTAAATCTGTAGAGTTTTGTAAATATGGGGTCAGGGCAAGGGTAGGGTAGGTGACGGGGGGGGGGGGACGGTGACGTACGGTAGGGACGAGCTTTCTCCGCTCGCTCCCATGCGCACCTCACCTTGCATTACCTTGTTTTGATGTGTACCCTTGTGACCTTGCCCCGATGCTTGCTGTGTCCTTGCCTTCCCCACTCACGGCTTGTTTCTTTTGGGTCTGGGGGGGAGTGCGCAGGTAGCTGCACTTGTGTGCTCGAGCCGCCGCTGCACAGCCTGCCTGGCCCGGTACACCACTTTATGGACCACACGTTTCTCAGTCATTCCATGTCAAATCATCAAAGAATCTGCCGTCATCTCTCAGATTTTTGTAAAACTTTGGGAACCAATTGGGACCCATGAAAAACAGCTAGAACTCAAATATTTTTGCTAACAGCCTCTTAATTAGTGAGATACAGGTTAACGAACTTTGGACTAATTAGCGCGATGTCGCAAATTCAAATGGCCATATCTCTAAAAGTATAACACCTAGAGAGCTGGTTTTGGTGTCATTTTAAAGGTATTTTCATGCCCTATAAATTTGTCTGGGCAACATTTTCCTACCTCCAATCACAAAAAAGTTATCACAAAATATAAACTTCAATCGTGAATCCAAAAAAAATGTATCCTTCAAATTTCCTCAAATTCATCCCAGAGGTACCTTATGATGTCAAGAAGCTTCCACATAAGTTTTGTGATGGGCACTCCAATAGTTTCTGAGATATGAGCAATAATGTACATGTACGTATGGCATATAGGTTCGAAAATCAGCATTTGTAATGTATTATACAATCATTCTAACCTAGCCATGACAGGGAACACAGGGAACAACCATCAATTGCTTTGAAGTATCATATACTTTCATTTTCAACTGGGCCTGAGGGGAATTCTCATCTGGGGAATTCCAACTGGGATTTCCCATGTGGGTAATTTGAGGTGATGCAACTTTCACAGTCTAAGATCCCCAGGGAAAGTCCAAGTTGGCTTAGTGTAATGCTTAGGCCTGCCACCAACAGAAATTGGCAGTTCACTTCTGAAGGAGCTGCAGAAAAATGACGACTGCCAAGGAAAAGTTCATCTTGTAGCAGTTGAAGAAAAGTTTTCGAACCTATATGCCATACGTACATGTACATTATTGCTCATATCTCAGAAACTATTGGAGTGCCCATCACAAAACTTATGTGGAAGCTTCTTGACATCCTAATGTACCTCTGGGATGAATTTGAGGAAATCTGAAGGATACATTTTTGGGGAATTCACAATTGAAGTTTATATTTTGTGATAACTTTTTTGTGGTTGGAGGTAGGAAAATGTTGCCCAGAACAATTCATAGGGCGTGAGAATACCTTTAAAATGACACCAAAACCAGCTCTCTAGGTGTTATACTTTTAGAGATATGGCCATTTGAATTCGCGACGTTGCGCTAATTAGTCCAAAGTTCGTTAGTCTGTATCTCACTAATTAAGAGGCTGTTAGCAAAAATATTTGAGTTCTTGCCGTTTTTCATGGGTCCCAATTGGTTCCCAAAGTTTTACAAAAATCTGAGAGATGACGGCAGATTCTTTGATGATTTGACATGGAATGACCCTTCTGTGGCCAAGCACCACACCCTTATGGACCCCACGTGTTGGGGCTTGACCCCTCTGCTGGGACCGGCCATGATGGCCAGAGAGAGTCCTTGCTTGCGGACCACGGTGAGGTGGCCCCCTTTGCCATACAGGTGGACCACCCTTAGTTGGCCCCTGTTGGCCCTAAATAAAAATGGACGCATTGTATGCCTTTTTATTATTTTCAAATAGGCCGCAAGCAAAGAACAAGACAACAACAAGAAACATCGGACCAGCAGAGCAGGGGAATCAGGAGCTGACAACAAGGTCAACAGTTTGTGTTTTTTTTAATTGAAATGTGTGAAATGAGCACTGGATTGTGCTTTGGTGCTTATTGGTGCTGATTGGTGCTTTGGTGCTTTGTGATGCTCTTGTGCTCGGGGGCGCACTGCAATATCAATTGTGCATCCCCGGGCATTTGAGTATGGTGTATCGGTGCAGTGCAGTGCATGCTTCTTCCTCTTTGCAAAAGATTATTTTGTCTCCCAAAATGACAGGTCCTGGGTTTGCAGTGTAAATACAAATTAGTGTTTTGTAAATAATGCTCCCCACCGGCTTGATGTATAGTTTGCGAATAATTCCGCAATTCGGTTATTCTGTGGGCGTGAGTCTGTTAGCTAGGATGCAACGTAGCAGGCAGGACATACTTAGTTGTTTTAAAACTGTCGCACTCAAGGGTAAGGTTATTAGTAGAGGGCTACTACACCTGAGTGTCACATTGAGTAAAGTTATTTCAGGCCGGGACGGCCCTAGAGGAAAGACGGGTGCTGTGTTACGGTTTTTAGAACCTTCACTAGTAAATTTTAGTAAATGTTTCCCTTAAAAATGATCCCCTGTAAATATCCCCATCAATTGGCTTTATTAAAGATCACACCCTAGTTAGTCCATGTACAACACGTAGCGAACCATAGGACCTCTTTGTAGTTATTTCATTATTATGTGTTTCAGTTAAGGATCTTTTCCCAATAGTTGAATCTGCGTTGCATTAATCAAATATGATAGGCCCCATTCCATCCATTTTGCTCTCTCCCTCTCCAAATTGTGGTACCTCGTTTGCCAGCAGCATTCGCCGCCGTTGCATTGGGCGGTTTGATGGCACCACGCCGCCATAAGCCATGCGGTCAAGCCGAGGAAGAAGGGGGCGGGGCCACAAGATCAAGGTGTGGCACGTCGGCTCGTCATCAGAGGTGGAGTCAGCGAGCCCTTACCGACCAACCAGCGCCGATGTGAGCCAACCGGTAGGCGTGTCATCGGAGCCGGCGGCTTGATTTCGACACGGACAATAAAAGCGGCTGCGAGGGACTGCTTGAACAGTTGAGTGAGAAGGTTCATGAGGAGTTGAGGGAGAGGACGTGATCCGGCAGATGAGTGAGGTACCCGACGAGGATACGTGGAGCATTGTAAGGAGGAGAGTGGGTCCGTTTGACGGCGACAATCCCGTGCTTTATTCGCATTGTCCGACCATGTGAGATACGAGACCAGAAGCTGCTGCTGGCTGTTCACTTCCAGCCCGGAGTGTGGGCCTGGAGCGGACTTCAATGCTGTGCCTCTGCCCTGACCTTCCAGCCTTGCTGTCCCACCTGGACCTTCTCCCTCTTCCAGTCATTCCTGCCTGCTATTCCCCTTTCGTGTAAGTCTGTTTGTTTGTCCTGGGGTATAATATAAGACTGTTTAAGGCTGCCCTGTGTCCTGCTTCTTCTTCTTCTTCACTGTATGTTACTTTCGTTTCTCTTCCTTTCGTTTTGGTGTACATAATTAATAAATGTCTGTTATTTCTTACCTTTGGTTTCTTCTTTCCCCCGATCGCTTTTGTCCTGTCTCCAATTGAGTACTTGTGGTGCGATTTGGCCAACTGCTTTAAATCGGGTTAGTTCCTTTGTTAACGGCTCGAATCGCGGATTGCTAAACCGCTCGGCAAATACCATCTTGTCCGTGGTTCGAGCGGTACTTGTCTCCCTGCTTTGCGGAGGGATTGGTAAAGGTATTCGGGAGAACACCTTGACCAATAACCCTGACCAATCTCACCCGCAAAGGAGCGTTATAAGTACCAGGACTAGAGACGGCCAGCTTAACAGGCCAACGGGATTAACCCCCCCCCCCCCCCTTGGTAAGGGGAGTGCCGTCTCTGAGATCCATAACAATATGATGCAGGACAAAGTGTGTGTGTGTGTGTGTGTGTGTGTGTGTGTGTGTGTGTGTGTGTGTGTGTGTGTGTGTGTGTGTGTGTATATATATATATATATATATATATATATATATATATATATATATATATATATATATATATGTCTTCGGTTTCCCTTGCTTGAAATCTAATTATTTCTAACAACTTCTAAAATGTGCCAATAATACTGAGCATCTCCCCTTGCTCTTCAGTAGGCACCACCAGCATGGTATGTATATGTATATACACAGTAAATAAAAAATATTGGCACCCTCGCACTTTTTTCAAATAACTCACAATTTTCTCTAAAAATAAGTTGAAATTGACAAAAGTATTTAGTCTCCACAATTCTTTATTTCCCTGTTAATATTACAGAACCTTTATTTTTGATTCAGATCTTAATATATCCTTTTAAATCACAAGATAAAAAGAAATGGCATTGACGAAATTATTGACACCCTAGACTTGATATTTGGTAGCACAGCCTTTGGACAAACTAACTGCAGTCAAGCGCTTCCTATAGCCATGAATGAGCTTTCTGCACATCTCTACTGGTAGTTTGGCCGACTCTTCTTGTTCAAACTGCTCCAGTTCTCCCAGATTTGAAGGGTACCTTCTCCCAACTGCTGTTCTCATGTCTCCCTACAGGTGTTCAATGGGATTTAGATCTGGACTCATTGCTGGCCACTTCAGAACAGTCCAGCATTTTGTCTTGAACCATTCCTGGGTGCTTTTTGAAGTGTGTTTGGGGTCATTGTCCTGCTGCAAGACACATGACCTTCGACGGAGACCCATCTTTCTGACACTGAGTTGAACATTGCGCTCCAAAATGCCTTGGTAATCTCCTGATTTAATGATGCCATGCAAACATTCAAGGCACCCAATGCCAGAGGCAGAAGAGCAACCCCCAAAACATCACTGAACCTCCTCCATGTTTGACTGTAGGGAAGGTGTTCTTTTCTTTGAAAGCTTCATTTTGTTTTCTGTAAACATAGAGATGATGTGCTTTACCAACTACCGCTAATTTGGTCTCATCTGTCCACAGGACATTCTCCCAGAATGATTTTGGCTTGTTCAGGTGTGTTTTGGCAAACTCATCGAGTTTTCTTAGCAGTGGGGTCCTCCTGGGTCTCCTACCATAGAACCCCCTTTCATCGAGTTGGTGATGGATGGTGCAAGTTAAAACAGTCGTACCTTGTGTCTGAAGGTCGTAGCTTGAATCTGTTTGGATGTTGATCGAGGTGCTTTCTCCACCATTTGAACAATCCTTCACTGCAATCTTCGATCAAGTTTCCTCTTGCAGCCACGTCCAGGGAAGTTGGCTACAGTGCCACGGGTCTTAAACTTCCTGATAACATTGCGTACGGTGGACACAGGAACATCAGGTCTCTGGAGATGGACTTGTAGCCTTGAAATTGTCCATGCTTGGCTACAATCTTGTGTCTGACCACCTCAGACAATTCTCTGGTTTTCTTTCTTTTCTCCTTGCTCATTGCGGTACACACAGGGACCCAAGACAGCAGAATGACTCCTTTTCTCTATTAAAACTGGTTGAATGAGTGATTTTTTTATATTGTAGGCACCTGCAACTCACCACAGGTCTGTTCAAATCCAAAGTAAAGGAGAATCACCTGCTTGAAATCTAATTATTTCTAACAACTTCTAAAATGTGCCAATAATATTGTCCAGGCCATTTTAGGATTTCTGTGTGGCATAAGCTAAGATTTAGTAATTGTTTCAGATTTTTTTGTTTTGTTCCACTGCAAACCAAAGAAATACAGATGTGGATACCAAAATATTTTTTTATTTCAACAATTTTCTGGAAGAAATGGTGCATTGTTTCAAAAAAGTGCAAGGGTGCCAATATTTTTGGCCACGACTGTACATAAATACTTACATACACACGTTTATATCACATCTTCTGTATTATTCCCACAATCAGGGTAACCATTTAAAGCTGGACTGAAATTCAATTGACATTGGTGTCACACACAAAATCACATAAAAGTATTGATTAGTTATGTCATAGTATTTTAAAATGGGGGAGTCCAATGTTTATTACAGGTGGGGGTTGGGGGGAGGAGGGGTGGGATGCCCCCATCGTTCTTCATTTCTTTCTCGCTCTCACTCGCTCTCTCTCACTCTCACTCTCTCACTGTCTCACTGTCTCTCTCTCTCTCTCTCTCTCTCTCACTCTCTCACTCTCTCACTCTCTCACTCTCTCACTCTCTCACTCTCTCACTCTCTCACTCTCTCTCCCTCACTCTCTTCACAAACCATGGACACGACTCAATCGTCATCCACACCACAAGTCTCACAAACCAACGACTTCACACAAAGCAAACTCCATTCAAACTTGAGGTTTCACACAAAACTCCACGCATGGCTTGCGGACTTCCTCTCTGGTTGTAATCAACATGTGGCCCTGAATGGATTTCTCTCATCTCCCCTTGCTGTTCAGGGTGGAGTTCCACAAGGCAGTGTTCTGGGCCCTGGGCTTTTTCTGGTCTTCATCAATGATCTCTCTGACTCTCTTGAAAATCCTCTCTATCTCTTTGCTGATGACTCTACTCTCTGCCGCTCCATTCCTCATCCCTCAGATCGGCAGTCTGCAGCCTCCTCACTCTCTGCAGATCTGGACAAAATCACAGACTGGGCAAACATGTGGAATGTCTTTCAATCCTGACAAATCTCGCACTCTTACTGTGTCTCTCCGAAAATACCGACTGGACAACCCTCCCATCTACTTTCTCAACAATCCTCTCCAAGAAGTTCTGTCACTCAAGGTTTTGGGTCTCACTATCTGCCATGATCTTTCCTGGGAAAACCACATTTCCAAGCTGGCCTCCAAAGCCAGTCGCCGACTGGGCATCCTCCGTCATGCGAAGTCCTTCCTTGGCACACCTGAGCTCCTCACCACATACAAGGCTTTCATCCGCAGCTCAATGAAATACTGTTCTCCCCTCTGTGCTAGTGCTCCTGCCTCACACCTAGCTCGTCTTCACGCTGATGAAACCAAAGCTTTCAAAATCATTGGAATCTCCCGTGATGAAGCTAACTCTGAGGGACTTTCACTCTCTCACCCCAGGCAGGTTGGTGGTCTTGCTGTCTTCTACCGACTCCCTTCCGGCCTAGCTCCCCCAGCTCTGTCTGTGCTCTGTCCCCCAAATATTCCTTCAGGTCGCACAAGATATGCCAGTAAACCTTCTTCTGATGAAATTGCCAAAATCAAGACTCTCTGCTCACCTTCACTCCTTCATTCCTCTTTACTCCTGCCTCTGGAACAAACTCCGTCACTCTCTTCAATCCCAGACCTCCCTCCAGGTCTTTAAAACAGCCATTCACCACCATCTCTTATCTTCCCCCATCCAAAACCTTGATCTTTTCTACCCCCATTAATTCACCCCAGATCCACCTTTTTTGAAATACCGGCCGCTTTCTTTCCTGGAAGTTCTGGCAGTGTCCATGTGGTTTATACCTTCCCCCCCCACCCCCCCCCCCCTTCCCTTGCCACCTCCCCCAAGCCCTCTCCCTCCCACAGAACTTCCGTTGTCCCTGTTCTCTGCTGTTGTACTTGTGTGCTTCCCTCTCTCTCCCCATCTTGTCTCCCGCTCCCTTTATTGTATGTTTTGTGTGTCCGTTTTTTTTTTTTTGTGATTGATGTTAGCTTTTACACGAGCCTCGATCTTGTGTACAAAAAAATGTAAAAAACCTCATGCGCCATAAACTTCCGTTGAGGCACATGGGGAGACAAGACTTGCTCTTCCGTCGAGTAGGCACCACCATCAAGTTCTGAGCCCGCCAATGGGCACAAGCGGATCGCAGGAGCCAGCCAGAGAGCGCCATTGTGTCGCAGCAAGCATGGGCGTTTGTGGAGATGAGCAGCGTGCCTATAAAGCATCAGGCATGGGGTACAAACGGTGTGGTCACATCTGTGAGCAGCACTGAGGAGTTCGGAAAGGGTCGAGAGGTTGGAGCTTGGGGTTGGGAGTGAAGCATTCTGAAGGAGAGCCACAGAGATCGCGAAGGAATGTGCTCCTGAATGTGGTCATCAATCCCATACTCTCCCACAGACATTATTCTGTGCTGTATCTCACTCATTTCCCTCTCAACAGCAGAGCATCAACACAGTTGCCAATGGTCCTTTCTGGGACGCACCTCATACATTCCCACCTCACAATTTCACATCTCACACGCAGCTCCTCTTCACACACTCATATCACCCACCCAGTTCAGTACAAATTGAGTCAGTCGGCTCATGTTCGGGTAAGGGCAGGGGCAAACCAACACCCCTTCTATCGCTCATCTCTGTCTTTCTTACTCCTCTTTTCCCAGATTGAATATGGCACCAAGTGGCATCGTGTTGTCATTGTCGAAGGGGTTCTTCTGTTCATAGATCAGGCTTTTTCATGTGTGGGTTTTTGTGACTTGTAAATAATGGCATTCCTGAATTATATTCCCTTTCAAACTATTCGGTTGTCAGTTTCCATGTATTACACATATTAAGCTGTATCAGGGAGTTCACTCTTGCCATTTCATTACCCATAGTTGGAATGCAGCATGTAGTCGTAGAGCTCGGCTGTATCCTGGATCAGTTGCACGTTAGGAAGCATAGTACTTTATCTGGAGGGATTAATTTTCCAGGAAGGTAAAGTGTGATTTGGATGCTGCATCCTACCTAAACTAAACGTTTTTAACGGAGTCTGTGGTTGTGGTTGGTGTGACCAACCAGTCGCACCACAGGGTTATCTTTGGAGCCGGCGGCTTCAGAATCGCTATCATGGAAGTGGATTCAAGAAATCCCCTTGTAATCCACCCTGAGGAGAATCCATGACTATATTTGGAAAACCGGTTTTGGAAAACCACTAAAAAGTAATGGCAACCACCGTACAGGTCCCTTAGAAGAGTTATTTCATAGCAGACCATTATCTTAGCCCCTTTCCCTTATTTCGGGTTAGTATGTCTTTATGTGTTGAAGAGGGGAAAGACAGGCCCTCCACTCCTAAAGGGATAATAAACCAAGCAGATGCACAAAGATTACATCCACAGATTGATTTAAAGTCTTGAAGGACCATATATATATATATATATATATATATATATATATATATATATATATATATATATATATATATATATATATATATATATATACATATACATATACATATGTATATTGTTACGATTGCGACATACCGAACCCTCCGGCGGTGTACCACTTTCTTTTGTTTCTGGATGGAAATTTACACGGCAATTTAGATTGATTTAGACAATTTAGACAATTTAAATTTAGATTGTAGGCAATGATTACCTTAATCCAGGTAGAGTATAGATTACCAGGCTCCGTATGTTGTGATGAAGAAGAAGAACCCCATGTACAGATGTCGGGATCCGGTAGACCGTATGTCGTGGAAGTGTATGAGAGGGGTGGGGTTATGTTAATTAGTTCGGGATTATGGGAAATGAATCCCCTGCATGTAATTGCCTCTGTTACACGACATTCCACCGGTGTGTACACCGGTTTAGAATGGGTACACCGTATCCCTGCGTGCCGTAAGAGGCGACTAAAAGGGTTGGCGTCAGGAAGGGCATCCGGCCAGAAAAACATAGCCTCAAAAAGAGAACCATGACAATTACAACTACATATGGGCAGGGTACAGCCCGAAGTACCCCGTGGGGGTCCCCACTCCCTCTCGTCAAAATTCAAGGTGGGGAACCCGATCGAAGCAAGGGTGGAAATCACTCCATTTATGACGACGAAACGTCTGATGCCCGAAGTGGAGATCGGTTTTTGAGGTTTGGGACATGGAATGTAGGGACAATGACAGGGAGATCAGGAGAAGTGGTGGAAGTATTGGTCAGAAGAAGAGTGGACATATGTTGTGTGCAAGAGACGTGATGGAAGGGAAGTGGTGTGAGAATGGTGAAGGATAGGCAGGGACAGAAATACAAGTTTGTGTGGCAAGGGTGCCCGGAGGGCGTGCATGGCGTTGGTGTCCTGTTTTCTGAGGAGTTTGTAGACAGTGTGGTGAGTGTGACTAGAGTGAGTGATAGGTTGATGATGGTGAAAATGATGATTGGAAAGCTCTTGGTCAACGTCATCTTGGGATATGCTCCGCAGGTTGGTCGGAGCGATGAAGAGAAGGACAAGTTCTGGTGTGCAATAGAGCAGCTGATGGAAAATGTGAAAGATGAGGAAGTTGTTGTGGTAGGAGGAGACCTAAATGGACATGTGGGAAGGAGTATGGACGGTTTTGAGGGAGTTCATGGGGGTTACGGATATGGTGTGAGAAATAGAGAAGGTGAAAGGATTTTGGAGTTTGCTGATGGAGCTGATTTGTTGATTTGTAATACTCAGTTCCAGAAAGAGGATAATAAGCTTGTTACATACACATCAGGTGGGTCGACGACAACCGTTGACTACCTGATGGTGCGTAGGCAAGATAGGGGGGCACCTATGGGACACAAAGGTGATCCCGGGGGAGGAGGCTGTTTCACAGCACCACTTGGTTGTCTGCGACATAATGGTGAAAGGTGCGAGGAGAGCTCGGCGGGTGAAGTACCAACCGAGAACGAAGGTGTGGAGATTGAAATAGGTGCCAGTAAGGGAGGCATTAAAAGAGAGGCTGAGTAGGGTCGAGGATGATGTGGTTGAGCTTGATAGTGGTTGGATGTCAATGAAAGATAGTCTGTAGGGAGCCGTTGGTGAGGTATGTGGATGGACAAAAGGACCACCGAGGCTCTCGGAAACATGGTGGTGGGATGATGAAGTTGGAAAGAAGATTGACGAGAAGAGGAAGAAGTTCAAGGAGTGGCAGAAGGCAAAGGGTATGGGGGCAGAAAAGGCAGAACATGAAAGTTATAAGGCAGCCAAGAAGGCTGCAAAGAAAGAGGTAGCAAAGGCGCAGGCGGCATGTAGGAAAATGTTCGGAGAATGCTTGGATGCGGTAGAGGGTCAGAGAGCGATATTCAGGATTGCAAAGCAGATAGCGAAAGAGAGGTGTGATGTGATGGGGGTGAGTTGCTTGAAGGATGAAGTGGGACAAATCGTTGTGGACCCAGATGGAATTAAAGGAAGATGGAAGAGATATATGGAGATGCTGTTGAATGCAGAGAATGAATGGGATGGCAACATATAGAGTAACCCAGTTTTAGGACCGGCAGAGAAGATAACCAAGAAGGAAGTTGAGGAAGCGATAAAAGCAATGAAGAGTAGAAAAGCGGGAGGGCCGACGGGAGTTGTGGGAGATATGTTGAAGGCAGCGAGAAATTGGGGTGTGAAGAGAATGACAGATATCTGCAATCTGGTGGTGAAAGAAGGCTGCATTCCAGTGGATTGGGAACTGAGTACCCTCGTCCCTCTATACAAGGGGAAAGGTGACCCTCTGGACTGTGGCTCGTATCGAGCGATAAAGTTATTGGAGCATGCAATGAAGGTATTGGAAAGGGTGTTGGAGAGGAGGATAAGGAAGAAAGTGAAGATCGACGAAATGCAGTTTGGATTTATGCCAGGAAGAGGTACGACAGACACGCTTTTTATTGTAAGGCAGTTGCAGGAGAAGTACATGGAGAAGAGGAAGGAGTTGTTTCTTGGGTTTGTTGATCTGGAGAAAGCATTCGATAGGGTTCCACGCGAAGTCGTGACATGGGCATTGAGGAAGTTAGGAGTGGAGGAATGGTTGATCAGAGTGGTGATGGCAATGTACAAAAGAGCGCGCACAGCTGTAAGGACGAAGGACGGGAACAGTGGTGAGTTTGAGGTGAAGGTGGGAGTGCATCAGGGGTCCGTACTAAGTCCACGACTATTTGTAGCTGTGATGGAGTGCTGGCTCAGAATGTAAAGGAGGGTTTACCGTGGGAGTTGTTGTATGCAGATGATCGGGTGTTGATTGCGGAAAGTATGGATGGACTGAAGGAAAGGATGAACAAGTGGAGGGAATGTATGGAGACAAAAGGTCTGAAGGTGAATATCGGAAAGACGAAGGTGATGGCAAGTGGTAAAGCATGTGGTGAGGTGGAAAGAACTGGGAAGTGGCAGTGTGCTGTGTGCAGGAAGGGTGTCGGAGTGAACTCCATTCAATGTACAATGTGCGCTGAGTGGGTTCATCAAAAATGTAGTGGTCTGAGAGGGTCATTAACCAGTGTGGCAGCTACATTCAAATGTAAGGTGTGCACAGAGGGAGCTGCAGATGGAGGAAATGTTGAGTTGGATCTTGGAGACGGCGTGAAGCTGGAAGGTGTGAAAACATTTTGCTACCTCGGAGACATGCTGAATGGAGAAGGTGGATCAGACTCGGCAACGGTTGCTGGAGTGAGATGTGCATGGAAGAAGTTTCGGGAACTGAGTGGCATGCTGATGAGGAGGGGAATGTCGTTGAAGCTGAAGGGAAAGGTGCATGCTGCATGTGTGAGAAGTGTTATGATTTATGGGAGCGAGACATGGGTAATGAACGTAGAGCAGCAACGAAGGCTGGAAAGGGTGGAAATGCGAATGTTTCGGTGGATGTGTGGAGTATCATTGAGAGAGAGGAAGACAAATGATGAATTGCGAAAGATGATGGGAATAGAGCCTGTGATTGATGCTGTGAAGAGAAACAGGTTGAGATGGTTTGGTCATGTGTTGAGGAAGGATGAAAGTGACTGGTTGAGAAGATTGATGGAAATGAATGTAGAAGGAAGTTGAGGACGGGGAAACCGAGAAAGACTTGGCTAAAGATGGTGGAAGAAGAAATGCGGGCAAGGGGGTTAACAAGGGGAGATGCAGAAAACAGGGCAAAATGGAGAAGATTGTCATGGGGACCGCAAGGCTAACCCCCACTCTAGCAGGGAAAATGGCCTTAAAATGCATGTTGTTGTTGTTGTTGTTGTACACGACATGTAACAGATTATCTCTTGAAGGGATTCGAGCCCCTTTGTAATTTTCTCTCGAAGGGACTCAAGCCCCTCTGTTCCTTATAAGTTATAACAATGCAGCACACACACAAAGCCAGGCCATTGCGTATTAAAAGACACTAAATAAAGCAACCGGAACAAGACATTCAACTACTGCTGGCACTGCCAGCCGCCACATCACCACATCAAGCAGGCAGGTCCGGGAGGCCACGCCCCGGAGAGCAGTGATTGGTGAGATTTGTCGAGCAACGATGAGAGGGACTGGCTGATAGGAGCAGGCATGGGCTGCGTCGGATGACGTCAGAGCCTTGAGTACAAAAGAACGCTCTACCCGACATTTTCTCTGTTGCGGTGGGACAGTCTCAACGAACAGCTGAAGTTTACGAGCTCTTGCGGTGGGACAGTCTCAACGAACGGTCAACGTTTACGAGCTCTTGGCTGTGGGGTTTGGTGGCGAATGGTCGTGTTCTGACATTTTTCCCTCCTCTTGCTTTGGAACATGGTGCCGTGCAGTCACAGTTCATAGCGCTCTTGCGCTAGGGACATTGGAGGTTTCGACGATCGTGAGGAGGAGCGAACTGCGGACCGAGGCCTACGTTTCCCGTGAGCGAACTGTGCATGAAGGCCTGTGCTATTCCCGCCAAGGACGCGGGGGTTTTGATGATTCCCGAGTGCGTTGAGGAGACACTCAGAGCTAAGCTCCTAAAAAAACACATTTATTTTCACCAATTATTTTTCCCCTTTGTTTGGTATACGAGTCTGTATGGGGACATCCCATTTACGAATCTTAGTTTTGCCGTGTGTTATTTTGTTTCCGGCATTTCTTCAATAAAGCCGATATTGTTGTACATTTTAAATCCTGTGTCGGCTTGAATTAATCATCGCAGGTTCGAAGACGTCCGGTGGGACCCGTGAAGGTAAGCTCTTCGCCCTCCCCCACGCGCGTATTCTCCGCTATATTTTGACTGAACGCCTCAGAGTGTTAAGCTCAATCGGAAATCCGTCCGAGATCGGTCTGTATTGGCTACAGACAGGACAATATGTATGTATGTATGTATGTATGTATGTATGTATGTATGTATATATATATATATATATATATATATATATATATATATATATATATATATATATTGTTACGGTCCGCGGTTAAGGATGTTATATTTGCCGAGCGGAGGCCCCGCGGCCGAACAGTTTTTCCCCGACTCACCCGATTCACCCAGACGTTGGCCGTATCACGCCACAGCTATTCAATATGGAAAACTCTAAAGCGACCGAATGTAAAGAGGAAGAAGAAGAAGACGTGCGGAGGAATAACAGGTTTTATTAATTATTTACACAAGCCAAAGCAAAGAGAGCAGTTGGTTATATACAGAAAATGGAAGGAGCAGGCACACAGTGAAATCTTTAGCTTACCTATACAAGCTTATTTAATAAACCCCAGGACAACGTTAAAGACAGACGGACGATCACACTTACACGGGGAAATGCAGGCAGGAATGAATGGCTTGGAGATGGGTGGCTTTGAGAGGCAAGGAAGGTTCAGCGGGTACTGGGCACGGTCGGGCCAGAAGGCACCGCCGTCAAGAAGCCGAGCTTTGGTCCCAAACTGCGCGGGCGAAGTTCCTTTCTCTGTACTGCTGCCTCGTGCGCTCCTTGCGTTGCCCCAGTCCGCTTTTCCTGCAGCGCGGCACGTCTCACGGCGGCTCGGTCACACCTGCTCGTCTCCAGCGCATCTCCTGGACCCATCTCCGTCAAAGTTCATCTCGTATCTCTTTGGGGAGCGTCCCGCGGCGGGTTATATAGGCCCCGCCCTTCACCCTTTTTGAACCTTCCCCAAACGTTCTCTCTCCGCCCTCTCAAGCCAAACTCCTCGTTCTGGGTTGGATGAGCAGGGCTGACTTACTCCTCCCCTCTATGACGAGGTGGAGACCCGCCTTTCTTCTTCGGCGTTACCTCGTGCGTAATGGAGTCAAATGCAGCACAGTGGACGGCAGATGGAAATGCAGCAAAGTGCCTAAAGAGGCAATTGCAGCAAAGTGGCGAACCTGGCACTTGGAAGCTGCCATGGGGCGTCGGAGGGCCTACTCTTATTTAATTCGGTGCAATGAAGAGTCAAACTAGTGGGAAACACATCCTTAGCCAACACAGAGAATAAGGGACTAACTATTTAAAAGGATATATCGTGTCCTGTGTGTAGGTTTATGGAATTAACTAAGAGGACGAGCTGCGACCATTCTTTACATTACGAGGGTCAGTTACACACAACAAAACCATACTTTTCACATTCGTTACACTTTCTCAAAATTGTTACACTTCTCAAATCCGTTACACTTCTCAAATCCATTACACTGCACCCTCCTTTCTTCAGGCCTGTCCTCGGGCCTATAAAACTTTAACTTAGTGTGACACGTAGGTGTAATTCCCTCTACAATTAACCTGACCCTGAGTGTGACAATTTTAAAACACAAATAAATATGTCCCCCTGCTGCATTGCACCCTGCCTAACAGATTTGCGCCCACAGGATAACCGAATTACGGAATTGTTCTCAAGCTATACATTTACGGTGGGGAGCATTATTTACAGTGACGTTATTTCTTATTTACAACGGAACCCAGGACCTGTGTTTTTTTTTTCTTTTCTTTTTAGGGAAACAAAGAGAAGGAAATTCCTGTTGGGAGGGAGGAGACAGCACGCATTGCATCGATGCACCAGTACCAATAACACCAAAGCACCCAAAAGCACCCAAATGCACCAACTAGTGCACAGTCATTACTGCTTGCAATAAACACACAAAAAAAACAGCTGGTGGTGGTCTTCTTCTTCTCTGCTGGGCCGATGTTCTTCCCGATGTCTTCTTGCTTCATGTGGCCTACTTGGACATATAAAAAGCACAAACCGTGTCCATTTTTTATTTAGGGCCACAGGGGCCAACAAAGGGTGGTCCACCTGTTTGGCATAGGTGCCACCTTACTGAGGTCCGCAAGCAAGATTCCCTGGCCACTATGGCCGGTCTCCAACAGAGGTGCCCTGCCCCAGAACCTGGGGTCCATCAAGTGGTACTTGGCCGCAGAACAGCGGTCCATAAAGTGGTACATCAATGCAATGCATGCTGGTTGAGAGGGTCCTGGCACACAAGACGACCTCCGCACGCTCCCCTCAACACCCAGTGGCGCACAGTCCTCAGGTGGGAGACAAAAGGGGGGGAAAGACAGATGAGCGAGGGGTAAGGTCACAAGGGAACACATCAAACAAGGCAATGCAAGGCGAAGTGCGTACGGAGAGTGAAGTGAGAAAGCTCGTCCCTACCGTACGTCACCCCCCCTGTCACCTACACTACCCTTGCCCTTACCCCATATGTACAAAAATCTACACCTTTACAAATCCGTCGCTACCGTCACATCTTCCCCATATTTCCCCTATACCAAATTCGTCTCCACAATCCCTCTATTCAAAATTTGCCATCACCCAATTCATCATCAACCCTCATAAGGAGGAAGAGATGGAACAACAAAGCACAATGTCACACCCACGTCATGATGCGTCTCACATTCCAAACATTTGCATCAATAAAAATAATAAAAACCACCTGGCATGGTGTGGAGTACCTGTCACCTCAGGTGAGTGGATGCAGATGGTGCAAGGAGATTTTCATCCTAACTACTTTCTAAATGACATTAACACACTTTACACTACCCGGGGTCTTTCCCTGCCAATCCATTGGCCAACTTACACTATGGGTTCTAAAAACCAATTCCCATTGACCAAACTGTGGTGCTTCTCCATTTTGGGGTCTCACTCCCCCGATTCATCTCCCGGTGCCCTTGCACAATTTCTGGGCTGTGACGTGTAGCTCTCCCAGCAGGTCTACCCACCTGCACACCTCCACCACTGCAGTTGCCACCCGAGCTTACCTAGCTCCTCACCCTAACCTATCTAATTGGGGAAGGCCCCTCCTGGCTCTGTCACCCCACTCGGTGCCCTCTGGCACTGGGCTACCCGGGTCCGTCCTCCGGATCCTCGGGCCCCATCCACAACTACCGGCTCCCAGAGCCCACCTGCGGCCTCACCTGGCCGACATCCTCACAGTGGTGGAGTGCCCAAACCAACTACACACACTAACAGGCTACACGCCCAGCCATTTCCACAACACTAATGCACCCATCCAAATACCATTCTTTCCCCCGCACCACAGATGCCAATATTCAACCACAATTTACCTATACCCTCTACCTAACACTTACACTACCCTCCCCGGGTATTCGTGATGGGGGTCCATCCTTCCCCCACTCACACCTTCGCCCCATCCACTCCACTCCATAGTTTCCACCATACTCACTCCACGACCATCCATTCCAATACTCCATATACTCCACACTCCATGTATTCCACATTCCATGTATTTCACACAACCATTTATTCCATACACCTGTTGGTGCACACCTGTGCACTCACACCTGGTGCCACCTGCACCCTCCTTCCTTCCTGGACCATTTGGTCAACACAATACACATCACCATCACTCACTCATACACTGCTCCATACACCTGTTCAGTTGCACACCTGTGCAATCACACCTGTTCCTTACACACTTTTCACAATACACTTCTAAATACACCTCCAACACTCACACGGCATCATCTAAACTACCTGTTGCCCTCTGAAACTTGCACTTCCCAGTCGCCCCTTTAAACTATTGCGCTCCCACGTCATTATCATCCACACTAATCTACCTACGTCCCCACTACAGGTACCATTGTCACTAACTAATCTTAACGATACCTAAGGTCATCTTCTAGGTCCCTACACATTATCCAAACCCTCCCTCGGCGAGCTTACACTGCCATAAACCCCATAAACTAGTGCTCCTTTGCCCCCCGCTGTGAGGGATGGTGGATTGGCCACCCCATCACATGGGGCATCTCTTACTATAAATCTTGCTCGTCCAATTTCCACAAATCAAAAATTTTCCAATTACTGCCAATTCTACCCACTATTCTAAATTTCGTATCAAATCACTATCACTATTACCATCATCACAGTCCACTCACTAGTGCCTCTCGGTGCGCCAATTCACTTCCACAGCCCGGCTTCGTAAAGCCGAGCAATGAATGCGGGTTGTTTGGTGCCGGCGGCTGGATACGTCCCGCATTCGGTGCAGGGAAGGACTCTTACCCGGGCCGAGATCCCACGCACCATCTCGGCACAGAGCCGTCCAATGGCCCGATCTCGACCTGCCGGAACGTCTCAACAAAAATGGGTCGCCATGACGACCCTTCCTATCGGGCTGCCCGCTCCGCCTAGTGGAGCACAGACGCGGCCGTTCAAAGCGATGCCCAGCGTGGATCGCGTACCGTGGTTCTTTCGAAACCGCCGTGGTTCGGATCCCCACTGGTCCTCGCGGCACGCGAAGCTGCCCGACGCGCACCGAGGGCCCGATTCGGCTAAATGTCGTTCTAACCGCTAACCCGGTTACCGTCGATGCCTCACCTGCATGCTTGCACCCCGCAGCCCGTTCCTTGCTCATACATCCAGCTGTTCCCATGCTCCTCGTCATTGCACCTTCTCTTACACACCCAGGTACACTCATTCCGCTCACAGACTTGGTCACACACCTGACCACCGAACACCTTGGCACACATTCGTCGTTCGCACACCTCACCAACACACCTCTTCACGCCCCCTCCTCGGTCACCTCTGTGACAACCACAGGTGTGCTCTCACTCGCACACCCAACCATGTCTCTCACTACCAATTCCAGCGTGCATTCCCACACACGCTCTACCATTCCAGGTGTGCTTCCTTCCATTCCAGGTGTACTTCCTCTGTCACCTGTCACAACCAACTCACGCTCCGTGTCACTCTCACTACTTTCACCACCACTCTTGACAGCGCACTCACCCTTACTCTCGACAGCGCACTCTTTCCTCATGCACCCGTCCGTTACACACCTTTCTCGCGCACACTCTCGTTACATCCTCTGTAACACTCACCACAGGCGCGCCACTCACCTTGGCACCTCGTCTCCGCATCTCCTTCGCCACCTGCAAACTCTTTATTTGGTTAGTGAGCACATCATCACGATTCGAGCACAGACCTTGTACCAATTCCATTACCTCCTCCTTTATTTCCTTTTTAGTTTCCCTTCGTCTTTTCTTAATTTCACTCACCCCTTCTTCCACCCCCTCTAATTTTTCCTTTACCTCCTTCATCTCCCGGTGCGCCCCCTCTATCTCTTCCTCTAACGCCACTTTAACCGTTTCTATGTGCGTCCTCACCTCTCGGTCCTTCGTCTCCATTACTTCTGTCACCTCTTCCAACTTCTTCGCCAACCCCTCATGTACCATCTGACATTCCTTCTGTGTCGCTATTAATTCATTTTTTATGTCCTTTTGTGTCGCTTTTAACCCCCCGATTATTGCAGTATTCTTTTCCACTTGGTCCATGAGTTCCTTTTGTCCCACCGTCAGCTATTCTACTCCCCTCGTCAGACCCTCTATTCCCCCTTGTAACCTCGCCGTATTATTCCTCACCTCTTTCTCCATATGCTTTTCACCTCGCTTTACCTCCTCGCGTACCCCCAAGACCTCCTCACTTACACCTCGTCGTATCTCCTCTTTCATCTCCTCCCTCTCTTTTGTAGATGCCACCCTCATCTGTCCCAATTCATCCCTCTGAGCATCCAGTTTGGTTTCTACCCCGATTTTCACCTCCTCTATCTGCTCTCCCATTTGTTTAATTTCTCGGGCGGATTGCTCCCCTATTTCCCGCAATTTGCCTTCCATCCTATTTTCTAACCCCATTAACCCCTTTTTCACCTCCTTTATCCCGTTGTCTAACCCCTCAAATTTGTCGTCTAACTTCCCAAATTTCTTGTCTAATCCCTTAAAATTATTGTCTAACCCCTCACCGGTACCCCTCGCTTCGTCCCTCATTACCCCCAATTTGGCTTCCAATCGCTCACTCTGAGCCCTCGCTTCGTCCCTTATTTGCTCACCCATTTTGGCTTCCAATCGCTCACTATTCTTGTCCATAAGGGCCTTCATTTGTATCATAAAAAGGTTCAAATCCACCGGTGGCGCTGCTACGGTCGCGGGCGCGGCAAAATTTGGTGCCGCTACACCCACGTGCGCGAGGACACCATTTTGCGCACCTGAAACCTCCTCCACCACCTCCTCCATATACATTTCCCTGAGGTCCTGGGTCGATTCTACCCCGTCTATCTCTCCCACCGGCATCCCGTCGCCTTGACCAGCCATGGCGCGATTTCAAAATTCGGGTTTTGTAAAACAAAAGCAATTTCGGTACTTTGTAATTTTGAGCGCGTTAAACGCTTCAGGTCCGAATCCGACACTTCTGACACCAATTGTTACGGTCCGCGGTTAAGGATGTTATATTTGCCGAGCGGAGGCCCCGCGGCCGAACAGTTTTTCCCCGACTCACCCGATTCACCCAGACGTTGGCCGTATCGCGCCACAGCTATTCAATATGGAAAACTCTAAAGCGACCGAATGTAAAGAGGAAGAAGAAGAAGACGTGCGGAGGAATAACAGGTTTTATTAATTATTTACACAAGCCAAAGCAAAGAGAGCAGTTGGTTATATACAGAAAATGGAAGGAGCAGGCACACAGTGAAATCTTTAGCTTACAAGCTTAATTAATAAACCCCAGGACAACGTTAAAGACAGACGGACGATCACACTTACACGGGGAAATGCAGGCAGGAATGAATGGCTTGGAGATGGGTGGCTTTTAGAGGCAAGGAAGGTTCAGCGGGTACTGGGCACGGTCGGGCCAGAAGGCACCGCCGTCAAGAAGCCGAGCTTTGGTCCCAAACTGCGCGGGCGAAGTTCCTTTCTCTGTACTGCTGCCTCGTGCGCTCCTTGCGTTGCCCCAGTCCGCTTTTCCTGCAGCGCGGCACGTCTCACGGCGGCTCGGTCACACCTGCTCGTCTCCAGCGCATCTCCTGGACCCATCTCCGTCAAAGCTCATCTCGTATCTCTTTGGGGAGCGTCCTGCGGCGGGTTATATAGGCCCCGCCCTTCACCCTTTTCGAACCTTCCCCAAACGTTCTCTCTCCGCCCTCTGAAGCCAAACCCCTCGTTCTGGGTTGGATGAGCAGGGCTGGCTTACTCCTCCCCTCTATGACGAGGTGGAGACCCGCCTTTCTTCTTCGGCGTTACCTCGTGCGTAATGGAGTCAAATGCAGCACAGTGGACGGCAGATGGAAATGCAGCAAAGTGCCTAAAGAGGCAATTGCAGCAAAGTGGCGAACCTGGCACTTGGAAGCTGCCATGGGGCGTCGGAGGGCCTACTCTTATTTAATTCGGTGCAATGAAGAGTCAAACTAGTGGGAAACACATCCTTAGCCTACACAGAGAATAAGGGACTAACTATTTAAAAGGATATATCGTGTCCTGTGTGTAGGTTTATGGAATTAACTAAGAGGACGAGCTGCGACCATTCTTTACATTACGAGGGTCAGTTACACACAACAAAACCATACTTTTCACATTCGTTACACTTTCTCAAAATTGTTACACTTCTCAAATCCGTTACACTTCTCAAATCCGTTACAATATATATATATATATATATATATATATATATATATATATATATATATATATATATATATATATATATATATATATATATATATATATATATATATATATATATTAGCTTGGCTCAGCTCATTACGCTCGCCTCACCATGCATCAGAGGAATGGGCTTGTTTTAGCTGAGGATAATGACTGTACCTGAATTGCTGTGTTGTAATGATTTAGAACAATCATAATACAAACAATTATTTTGCCCAAATTTATTTGTAGTGTTTGTGATACTGCATTTTTATAAGCAATTTAGGTTGAAGATTTAGGTTGAAAAAATTAACACATTTCAAAAAAGAACCCCTCAGCACATACATATGGGAGGGGTAAGTGCAGACTGGAAGTTTGGGACGATTACACCTCACCACCACGTAATTCAAAACACCTCATCACCACGTAATTCAAAACACCTCACCTCACGCCGACCCTCGCCCCCAACACCCATCCCCAACATTTATACGTAACAAAATGGATGCAGAAGGAATTATTTGTGACCAATGTGCCAAAACACAAAAGTTTTTTGGAGTGAAGAGTTGGAATTGATTGAAGAATAATATTAAATGTAATAATGCAGCAGTTAGGTCAAATATTTAAGTTAAAGAACAAAATTTAATTCATATGCAGGTACTCTTTCCAATCCTCAGCCTCACTATTCTGTATATTATTTACCTCTTGCTTGCAAGCTCCAAAGGTTGACATCAATGCCGTCAAGACTTCTGGTCTTTACCGATAAGCTCGAATATTTATAACCAAGTCAAAGATAAGAGGCAAATTCAAGTTAGCTCAAAGCTCATTAAAAAGCACAGCTGTTTGTGAAAGTGTGGTCAGCGTGCCTCGATTCAGGAGGCACTATTAATATGGGAAATATGATATTTCCCACAAGCAAATTGAATTCCACTCTAACAATACCGTGACATCAAATATCACTCACGCAGAAACTCTCCCCGTGTAACGACATTTAATTCCAAAGAGTCGGACATTTTGCAAACTGCTTTTAGCAAACAAAATGTCACGCAATCTGCTTTGCACTTTATACCTGTTTATAAAACTCTTAATATTCACAAACACAGAGGCATTTAATATTTCAAGCTACATATTCCAAAGCAATTTTCTTATTTCGTTTCCCATTGAAAACCCGTTCTTATAAGAATCCACGATTTTTGGCTGGATTCCACCTTTAGTGGCCAACTACTTATGAATACTCAAAAGGTGTCTTTTCATCCTCATCCCGTCTCTTTATTATTCCCATGCTTTTTGGAAGAAAAAAAAACGGGGAGTATTGTAATCGGCTCCGTCTGTCCGTCTCGCTATCTTCTCTTAAACAGTTGGGCAGAACTGTCTGTCTGTCTGTTTGTCCGCACAGAATAAATATGATTTTCTCTGCAACCGTTGGTCCGATTGACAGGAAATTTTGACCATAGGTGCAACTCCACCTGTATAATTTTTTTAATGATAATTATGACGCCATAGGTCACGTTTGTCGGCGGCCATCTTGGAAAAACCGAAAAATTTGCACCTTTATATCTCCAAAAGTGCTGAATAGAAAAAATTGAGACATGGCTCATTGTAAAGAACTCCGCATGGGGAATGTGATGTTAATGATGTCATAGGTGCCTCCATTATGACGTCATAATTTGACAAGTACAAAACGTCATCCGATCAAGATGAAATTTCTTGAGCATAATCTAGGAATAAATTACTGGAGAAAAAATAATGACGTCATCAGCCACGTGGTTTGGCCGCCATATTTGTTTTGACGCAAAAGCCTTAAAAACCACTGAAAATACATCCTGGCGAGGGTTTTCAATCTCCGATTGCTCTTTTTCTTGTTTATCTTTGCTTTAGGTGGGAAGCGTGGGGATTTGCAATGGTGCGCCATTCCCATCTCTTCTTCACTACCTTTCCATATTCTCCCCATACTAAGACACTGTACACCCCCTTTCCCCTCCTCTCTCTTTACATTCTTAGCAAATTCACGCAAGTAGCGAAAATATATTTTTCGTCAGTCTTGAGTCTTCAAAATCATAACCTGGTAGGTCTCCTTTCAGATCTAGTTGGTTCCGTCAGCCCCACAAAGGCACCGAATCCGTCCAGAACCAAAATCTTCCACCAAGATTCCAGACCCCACAGATTCACACAAGTAGCGGAAATAAAATCTTCGTCAGTCGAAGTCCTAATTTAAACGAAACAACAAAAATGGTTAACTTACCTGCAAAGAAACAGTGCAAAACTGGCACGAATCATGAGATGGAGTTATCTGATCGGGGAATTCGTTGCGGATACTGAGAACACTCCAAATACCAGTGTTAAGGGAATATTTACTTCCTTATCAGGACTCCTAGTGTTTAAAGGATGGTGTGAAGGTAAGGCTTGGGTTCGATTTCAGACCCCACTCAAAGCTGTCAGATTGGTGCTTCCCAGGCAAGGTATTGCATCACGAGGTATACCGTCCCTTGGACAAACGTTAATATCCCATGGTGTTCTTGTCCAAGGGAAGCGAGTTATCACCGGCATCCAACCTTGCCAAATTTGAAATTCCTGCCCTGACTAACAGCTGGGAAGGCAACGGCAAACCACCCAGTATCACCCTTGCCAAGCAGATACGGTCCTGCCAATCAATCTTCTCAAGTTCTTTCTCTTTTTTTTCATTCACAACTGTTATCTTTTCTAATTTCTCTACTATCTTGATGGTGTGCGCATCTGGTGTGGATGGTGTGCCTCCATTTCCGTCTTTGACTTTCCTTCTACTTTTTTCAAATTTCTGCATTCTGTCACTACCTGTGTGTTTCTTCTACTCACAAACTCTGCACACCTCAAATTAGTCACTCATCAGTTTAAACCTTTACTCGGACATTACACTTCTTCTTGCCGAGGCTTCTGCGATATGTTATAAGGTTAAATCAATCCTGTGTGATTCTACGCTTATTCGGACACGTTGGAAGACTGGAAATAGAGCATTAAAGGGTATTGTTTCTATTCTTCTTCTTCGTTTGTACACAGCACTGGGCTACCGGGTAGCATCATTGTCTGAGGGCTGGTTAGGGCACGATTTTTAAATTTAATCAGGGTGCCATAGATACAGTGCATTCAGAAAGTATTCAGACCCCTTCACTTTTTTTTTCTTTTTTTCTTTTTTTTTGTATACTGAATCGAGGCTCGTGAAAGAGCTGACATTCCAGAACCCCCCATGACATTTACTTCACAAACAAATCAACCAGACAAACAAAATATATAAAAAGAGGGAGCGGAAGACAAGAGAATGGGAAGCACACAAACACTTGAGAGCACACAACATTTGAGAGCAGGGAGATGTGTGGGAGGGAGAGGGCTCGGGGGGAGGAGGCGTGGGAAGGGGTGGGGGGGGGGGGTGGGGGGTGGGAGAAGTATAAAACACAAGGACACCAAGGACTTCCAGGTCAGAAGTTGGTATTTCAAAAAGTGGAATTGGGGTGAAATTATCGGGGATAGAAAAGATCAAGGTTTTGGATGGGGGAAGATAAGAGATGGTGGTGAACAGCTGTTTTAAAGACCTGGAGGGTGGAGTGGGATTGAAGAGAGTGAGGGAGTTTGTTCCAGAGGCGGGAGAAAAGAGGAATGAAGGAGTGAAGGTGAGCAGAGAGTCTTGATTTTGGCAGTTTAACCATAAGAGGGTTGCAGGCAGATCTTGTGCGACCTGTAGGAATATTTGCGGGACAGAGCCCAGAGAGAGCTGGGGGGGCAAGGCCAGAGAGGAGTCGGTAGAAGACGGAAAGACCACCAACCTGCCTGTGGTGAGTGAGTGAAAGGCCCTTGGAGTTAGCTTCATCGCGGGAGATTCCAATGATTCTGAATGCTTTGCTTTCAACAGCGTGAAGACGAGCTAGGTGTGAGGCAGGAGCACCAGCCCAGAGGGGAGAGCAGTATTCCATTGAGCTGCGGATGAAAGCCTTGTACGTGGTGAGGAGCTCAGGTGTGCCAAGGAAGGACTTCGCACGACGGAGGATGCCCAGTCGGCGACTGGCTTTGGAGGCCAGATTTGAAATGTGGTTTTCCCAGGAAAGATCATGGCAGATAGTGAGACCCAAAAGTTTGAGTGACAGAACTTCTTGGAGAGGATTATTCAGAAAGTAGATGGGAGGGTTGTCCAGTCGGTCTTTTCGGAGAGACATTGTAAGAGTGTGAGATTTGTCAGGATTGAAAGACATGTTCCACTTGTTTGCCCAGTCTGTGATTTTGTCCAGGTCTGCAGAGAGTGAGGAGGCTGCAGACTGTCGATCTGAGGGATGAAGAATGGAGCGACAGAGAGTAGTCATCAGCAAAGAGATAGAGAGGATTTTCAAGAGAGTCGGGGAGATCATTGATGAAGACCAGAAAAAGCACAGGGCCCAGAACACTGCCTTGGGGAACTCCAGCCTGAACAGGAAGAGGAGATGAGAGAAACCCATTCAGCGCCACACGTTGACTACGACTAGAGAGGAAGTCCGCCAGCCATGCGTGGGGATTTCCATGGATACCAACAGAGGAGAGTTTGGTGAGCAGGGCGGGGTGCCAGACCGTATCGAAAGCACGTGATATGTCAAGGGAGACAGCTCGAATTTCCTGTTTGGCATTGAGGACCTCCATCCATTGCTGAGAAAGCAGAAGCAGCATGTCCAGAGTAGAGTGACCAGGTCTGAAACCAAATTGATGATCAGAGATCAAGCCATTGGAGAAGAGGAAAGATTTCATATCTGAAGCAATGATGGATTCCATGACTTTACTGATAATTGAGAGAAGGCTGATTGGTCTGTAGTTGCTGGGATCTGTTTTTGCACCTTTTTTGTGCACAGCGGTGATGTTGGCAGATTTCCAAGCAGATGGCAGATGACCTTGAGCAAAAGAGAGTGTGAAGAGAACAGAGAGAGGGAGTGAAAGAGCGGAAGAACAAGATTTTAGGACCCGTGGGCTGATGCCGTCAGGTCCAGTTGCAGAATCAGAGTCGAGGGTTGACAGAAACTTTTCCACCTTGTCAGGAGGAAAGGACACAGATTCCAGGAGCAGCTGGGTACGACTGGGTACGGTGGGTACAGAGAGGGATGTGTTTGGGACACAAGATTTAGAGGCAAACACAGAGTTGAGGCATTCAGCTTTTTCACGCGCGGAGTCAGCCGTGTGGCCGTTTGAGGTGAGGGAGGGGATGGAGGGGGAACAAACACCAGAAACAGATTTGACCAGATGCCACCAGGATTTGGAAGAGGGAGACAGATAAGAGAGTTCTGTCCTGAGAACGGAGAGATATTGTTTCCTGGCTCTCCTGAGGGTGGACACACACTTGTTTCGGGCTTTGTGAAAGGAAATGAGATTTCCTTCCGTTGGATTTGCTTTCCAGGAGACGAAAGGAAGTTGTTTCTGGGCAATAGCCTCACCACAAGATTCCGTGTACCATGGACGGGAGGAAGGGTATGACAACTGAAGACGAGATGGGATAAATCTGTGCATGAGAGAGAGCAGTTTACTTTGGAAGAATTCCCAGGATGAGTTAATGTCAGAGGCGCTAGAGATGGGAGACCAGTCCAGATGATTGATGGCTGCTTGAAGACCATGCCAGTTGGCCTGAGTGAAATGCCAGACTCGTCGACGCTGAGGAGGCTCTCTGAGAATGGTCAGAGAGATGTCCACTTTAACAAGCACATGATCAGATGAGCCGATTGGAGCAGAAGAAGAGCAGCAGACATTTTCAGGGAAGTTAGTCATAACCAAGTCCAGAAGAGAAGATGCTCCATTGATTGAGATCCGGGTCGGGAAAGTGACAGATTGTGTCAGTCCCAGTGAGTCACAGAAGTCCTTTGCTGAAGAGCCATGGCTGGTGAGAGAGGTACCCACACCCAGCCAACTGGCATGGTGACAATTGAAATCACCACATATGAGGAAGAGAGAGTTGGGATGGGTAGATAGAAGTTGGTCCATGTAATCAGACAGCGAGATGTAGATGGAGTCATCACTGTTTGGTGGACGGTACAACACACATATGAACAAAAGGTGGGAGCGAAGGGGAAGCCGTAGCCAAAGGTATTCCTGGGGGTGAGGTGGAGAGAGGGCAGTGCAGGGCGAGTGAGGAAGAGAGTTTTTTATAAAGATAGAAACCCCCCCCCCCCACCCCCCTCCAGGACGAGGCTCAGGTCTATCATACCGGAGGAGGGAGTAACCTGGGAGAGATACCAAGGAATCAGAGACATCATGAAGGAGGAAAGTTTCTGTTAAGCAGATCACGTCTGGTTTGTCAGAAGCAACCTGTATGGAGAGATCAGTCAAATATATGATATTTTTGACATTTTGTTATGTTGCAGCCTTATGCTGAAATCGTTTAAATTCATTTTTTTCCCTCATCAATCTACATTCAATACCCCATAATGACAAAGAGAAAACAGGATTTTAGAAAGTTTTGCAAATTTATTAAAAAGAAAAAACTGAAATATCACATTGACATAAGTATTCAGACCCTTTGCTATGACACTTGAAATTTAGCTCAGGTGCCTCCCATTTCTCTTGATCATCTTTGAGATGTTTCTACACCTTGAATGGAGTCCACTTGTGGTAAATTCAATATTGGTTGGACACGATTTGGAAAGGCACACACCTGTCTATATGAGGTCTCACAGCTGACAATGCATATCAGAGCAAAAACCAAGCCATGAGGTCGAAGGAACTGCCTGCAGAGCTCAGAGACAGGATTGTGTCGAGGCACAGATCTGGGGAAGCCGACAAAAAAAAATCTCTGCTGCATTGAAGGTTCCCAAGAGCACAGTGGCCTCCATAAGTCTTAAATGGAAGAAGTTTGGAACAACCAGGACTCTTCCTAGAGCTGGCCGCCCGGCCAAACTGAGCAATCGGGGGAGAAGGGCCTTGGTAAGAGAGGTGACCAAGAACCCGATGGTCACTCTGGCTGAGCTCGAGAGATCTTGTGTGGAGATGGGAGAAACTTCCAGAAGGACAACCATCACTGCAACACTCCACCGATCTGGGCTTTATGGCAGTATACCTTCTCTTCACAAGGGACATCATGGGATCTTTAACGTCCACCAAGGAATGCTGGCAGATGTGACACCGAGTTTCAGGTCCATCCAAGGGACAGCGTTTGTTTTTGATGATGAATGACCCTGCTTGTGAAACACCAGGATGGCAGTTTATAGCTGAGTCGGGATTCAAACCCAGGATTGACAGCTTCGAGGTGAGTGTGTGTACCTCCAGGCCATCTTGTCAACCCATTGTTCCTATAATGACAATCACCATTAATGTGAATTGAAAGACTAATAATTACTCATTTCAACTAGACGGTACTCAGTAGAGAGCATACCTCCGCATGGTGAACAGTTTACGTTTTGTATCCACTGATCGGCCGGATCTGGATTCGGACCTAAACCAAAATCGAATTGGCTTGTTCTTGTCACCTAACCAACTCATCCACCAAGTTTATTCATAACTCGTCCATAACTTTTTAAAATATCATGTTATATATCGCTTTTCACCCGATCTCTCAATGGTGAAGAATCACTTAAAAATTAAATAATTATTATAGCCGAATCCATATTCAGATCTTCACCAAAATAGAATCGATTAATCCTTTAAACACACACAACCTCTCCACCAAATTTCGTCCATATCCGTCAACAACCTTTTCAGATATCCTGATATATGTCATTTTTGGCCATATCACTCAATGGTGAACAATCACTTAAAAATTAAATAATTATTATAGCCGAATCCATATTCAGATCTTCACCAAAATAGAATCGATTAATCCTTTAAACACACACAACCTCTCCACCAAATTTCGTCCATATCCGTCAACAACCTTTTCAGATATCCTGCTATATACCATTTTTGGCCATGTCACTCAATGGTGAAGAATCACTTAAAAATTATACTAGCCGGATCCGGATCTTCACCAAAATTGAATCGATTCTTCCTTGTCGCACACACAACCTGTCCAACAAGTTCTGTCAAAATGCATCCATAACTTTTTCAGATATCCTGATATATGTTGGTTTTAGCCGCATCTCCCAATGGTGAAGAATCACTTTAAAAAACTAAATAATTCTCATGTCCGAATCCATATTTAGATCTTCACCAAAATCGAATCTATTTGTCCTTATCAGACACCCAATCGGTCCACCTAGTTTCGTCCACATCCGTCCACAACTTTTTGAGATCCTGCTATGTATCGTTTTTGGCCCCATCTCCCAATGGTGAAGAATCACTAAAAATTCTAATAGCCGGATCCGAATCCGGATCTTCACCAAAATCGAATAATTTCGTCCTTGTCATACATGTTACCTCTCTGCCAAATTCCGTCCGAATCCATCCACAACCTTTTGAGATATCTTGTTCACAAACGGACAGACAAACAGACAGACAGGGGGTGAAAACATAACCTCCATCCACCTTTGGTGGCGGAGGTATTAAGTGATCAGCATTTTAAATATTTTTAGTTTGTCTGACATGTTCGGGTCCAAACTTTCTCTCGTTTGTGGACGTTCTCAATTTGAATTCGTTAACATTAGTAAATTCTCCAGCTTTGCAATACTTTACCCATTGAACAAAGCGTTATAATTATCCATTTAAACACCAGATATTCACGTGTGTAAAACGATAGGCCAAACTTTTTCATTAAGCACAATGTCTTTGGCTCACGTCCTTATAAATCAAAGCCTAATAGAGTACCCTTCAACATTAAACAATAACCCGATCAATCACCTTTTTCAATTATATTGCCTGTTGAGCTTACAGTAAGTGCAAGGCACAAACAAGCAAATTAACCCTTTACCACGCCACTCATCAAAGGCTATTCTTGCCCTTTGTGCATGACTCCAAAATCATGTTCAAAAATGACGGCTAGACCTTTCCAAACGTGGCTTGTCCACTCTTGCTCAACCCATAACTGTGTCAATATTTCTCCGAAGATTCAAGGTGAGAAAGTCATCATATTATAAGTTTGTATCTTTAGGAATCAAAACTTCCATGTACTGTACAAATAGTTTCCTTGGCAAGGATAGAAAAGCACTCGGGAGAGCGCAAACCTCCACCAAGCTGACCACTTTACGTTTGTATCCGACTGATAGGCCAGATCTGGATTCGGACCTGAAACAAAATCGAATTGGCTTGTTCTTGTCACTTACCCAACTCATCCACCAAGTTTTGCCATAAGTCGTCCACAACTTTTTGAAATATCATGTTATTTATCGTTTTTGTTCCGATCATTCAATGTTGAAGAATCACTTGATGTTTTTAAAAACCCGCGTATCCGAATCCGGATTCGAATCTTCACCAAAATCGAATCAATTCGTTCTTTTCACATACCCAACCCGTCCAATTCCGTCCGAATCCGTCCAGAACTTTTTGAGATATCCTGCTATATAATCGGTTTTAGCCCTATCACTCAATGAATGGTGAAGAATCATTTTGAAAAATTCTCATATCCAGATATGAATCCGGATCTTCACCAAAATCTCAACATTTCATCTGTGTCACAAACCCAACCTCTGTACTAAATTCCGACCGAATCCGTCCAGAACCTTTTGAGAGATCCTCCTATATATTGGTTTTAGCCCCCACACTCATTGGTGAAGAATCATTTTGAAAAATTCTCATATCCAGATATGAATCCGGATCTTCACCAAAATCTCAACATTTCATCTGTGTCACAAACACAACCTCTGTACTAAATTTTGACCGAATCCGTCCAGAACCTTTTGAGATATCCTCCTATATATTGGTTTTAGCCCTCGTGTTCATTGGTGAAGAATTAATTTTAAAATTCTCATATTCAGATCTGTATCTGGATCTTCCCCAAAATCTAAACATTTCATCTGTGTCACAAACCCAACCTCTGTACTAAATTTTGACCGAATCCGTCCAGAACATTTTGAGATGTCATGCTATGTATTGGTTTTAGCCCCCACACTCATTGGTGAAGAATTAATTTTAAAATTCTCATATCCAGATCTGGATCCGGATCTTCCCCCAAAATCTAAACATTTCATCTGTGTCACAAACCCAACCTCTGTACTAAATTCCGACCGAATCCGTCCAGAACCTTTTGAGATATCCTCCTATATATTTGTTTTAGCCCTCGTGTTCATTGGTGAAGAATTAATTTTAAAATTCTCATATCCAGATCTGGATCCGGATCTTCCCCAAAATCTAAACATTTCGTCTGTGTCACAAACCCAACCTCTGTACTAAATTCCGACCGAATCCGTCCAGAACTTTTGGAGATATCCTCCTATATATTTGTTTTAGCCCTCATGCTCATTGGTGAAGAATTAATTTTAAAATTCTCATATTCAGATCTGGATCCGGATCTTCACCAAAATCGAATCCATTTGTCTTTGTCACAAACACAACCTGTCCACCAAGTTTCGCCCAAATCCCTCCACACCTTTTTGAGATATCCTGTTCACAAACAGACAGGGGTGAAAACATAACATATACATCCACCTTCGGTGGTGGAGGTAATGAGACATGGCGGTGAAGATAGCCTTCAGTCTACCTGACTACAATCTTCAAAAAGCCCTGTGCTTTGTTGTTATTTCCACCGGTTAGGACAATAAGCAAAGAAAGCTTGGTGAAATTGGCACACTCTTACTGTAGGTACGATTACATCAAAAAACCACTGAAGCCACATCGTGTACATTTACACATGTCGGTGAGATAAAGTCACAACAAATGAGAAACCCTAAGTTCCCCTCTCAAGCGAGCCGGTGAAGCAAACACAAGAAACGCTCACAACACAAAAGGTGTTCTAGAAGGGACTGCAACTGAGACGAGCACCCTTTTTTCTTGTGAAGAAGAGAAGGCCAAGGAAAGAAAGAAAAGGTACGTTGTTCCCAAGAGAACTGCGCAAACGTCTTCCAGCCTGCCTTTATCACCAGTTTCACCAAACACAATGTAATGGATGCTCCGGATGAAGGGAGCGTGGCTCTATCTCTCTCTCTCTCTTTCTCAGGGCCGACACAGTAGTGCGCGAATTGTGCCACGCATCGATTTCAATCCCACAGCCACGGCTTTTCGAACTCCCGGCTGGAGAAGCACCA
>NC_136269.1:31604477-31616977 GCF_964187855.1 Myxine glutinosa | reverse complement strand
TGATTGTACACCTCTCCCTCCCAATACCGTCTCTATGTGCTGCACGGCAGCATCGCAGGGTGATAAATGTGCCCCGGCAATGCCTCGTGTGGGGGGATATGTTATTTATTTATTTGGCATGGGGGCAGTGTACTTTGAGTGTATCTGTACTTGTTTTAAATTATTTTGAAATTCTCATTTTTTAAATAAAAGAAAAAAATTAAACTATTTTTTAAAATTTTAAATTAATGTCGTGGAAGAGCAATGACACAGAACAGATCAGGACACAACATAACAAAGGGAATAGCAGGAAAAAATGGAAACGCCAACAGCAGGGTAGAGGTAGAAGGTAGATGGCAATGGCCAAACGAGGGATGCACCTGTTGAAGGACAAACAAGTTATGCAAACAAGTTATGCAAACAAGGAATGCACTTGTTTTAGTTGATAAAACTTGTCGGTTGCCCCAAACCCAGACTGTATATGAATCCGATGGAGCAACTTTGGAAGCTTCTGTAAATCTATCATCAGCTGCGAACAACCCAACTCCATCCGACCAATGAGGTATAATTGAAGGAAACTCTTACATGGTTGTGCAGGGGGGTGGTCCTGACAGTCCTACAAAATCTCCTTGATTTGATGCCAAACAAGAGAGAAGCTTTTCTTTCTACCCAAGATGGTTTAACCAAGTACTGGAAGGAAGTATACGTGTCTCATTTCCTTCTTTTTATTGGTCGTTTACAGCACTAAACTACTGGGAATTCTTTCAGTAGGTATATATTTTTTGTTATGTTGTGTTATGTATAAACAGCTTTTATACTAAGTATTTTCTAGAGTGTTTTAGTAGTTTTCATTTGATGTGTAAGTGTTAGCATAACCATCTGATGGGGTCCAAGCAAGACTATTCCCAAAAGTACAATAAAAGGGAGCCAATTGGCTGGAAAATCAACGGCCTAATGGACATTGCACACTGATTGGTTTGGGATCCAGAAAGTTCTGAAAGTGGGGCTTGCTTGGAGGCAGCGGGTCATAAAAGGCTACACCCGGGAGTATGATCAAGGACAGAGTTTGGTGTCGTAAAGCACGAGTTGGGCCAAGAGAGCATTTGGAGCTCTGCGAGTACAACTGATGATCTCAATTATTGGTCAGAGAAAGCTCTGATCGTATCAGGACCTTCACTGTTCTGTCCATTTTGGGAAATACTGCATAGGAGCAGCTGGGATGCATGCCGTTCTGTCCTATTTGGTCACAGAAACCGGATTAACATGTGATTTGACTCTGCGCCGCACAGACCTCCATAGACCGTGATGCCACTTGCTATTTTGTGGTCTCCATCAGATGCAACTCCTCTGCCATTTTTTGGATGCAGCTTCCACTGTCACTCCTGCCAGCTCAACTGCATCATCGCTCGCGATTCCTGTGCTACTTTTTGGATTCCAGTTGTGCTGAGATTCTACACATAGGTGTCCACAAATGACCGACCCTATAAGCCTGCTGTAAATCCTATAACATGAAGCCTATTGTTTAAATATGGCACAACATATGGTTATGGTTTACTTTGATTCCATCATTAGTTTGTTTCTAGTTATTGGTAAATTCACGATTTTTCTTTGTAATTCATTATTTTGTCAGGAAGGAAAGCATTTTAGCATGGCCTGTCTCTGTTAGTTTGACTTTCAAATTGCTCCGTTATATGGGCCACTCTAATTGGCTCCATGCTTAGAGGTTCGGTGCCTGTCTAAGGGCGTGGCTTCACTGTGCCCGCCTTGAGAGGTTTGGCTTAGCTTTCTGAATGCTCTGTGGGAAGTCTGAACCTCACCCAGGCACATGGCAGTCCTAACTACGGGGGGGCTAGATTATCATAGCTGGGCCTAATATGCAAAACCTCCAACATGAACCTTTAGACTACTATACAAAGTATTTTATATACAAAATATGGGCTCATGGAAGAGTTAGGGGGTCGTTGAAAACCTCAGTTTAAACCTCATGTAAGTAGCAGACAAACAGTTGCCTTAAAAGACTCAGCAATAAATGTATCCTATTACATCACAACTAGTCCGCTGTCTGCTCTGATGGACACTGCTCTGACGATGTCATCCTGTGTTGGGTATTTTCTGCAATTACAGAGGAAATTGCGTGATAATTCATAAATAAATGGAGCTGTGATGAACACATCAAATAGATGCGTGTAATGCAAAAGATATCCTTAGCTTTGATAGTGTAAATGTATTGTCTGAAGGTCATCATAAATATAACGTGTCCTGTATTATGGATAATAAATGCAATCTGATAATCATTTTACTACAAAAAATAAGAATAATTTTTAAAAAATAATAATAATAAAAATAATAATAATAATAATAATAGTAAAATACTAATAATAAATAATAATAACAATATTTTAAAAATTATAAAAGGAATAATAATAAAAATCTATCATATAAAACACTGTGTGTGTGTGTGTGTGTGTGTGTGTGTGTGTGTGTGTGTGTGTGTGTGTGTGTGTGTGTGTGTGTGTGTGTGTGTCTGTGTCTTAATAAGGGTAGGTTTTAAAGGCTTTGAGTTGTGCTTTAGGAGGGATTTGAGTGGGGGGTTTAATAGGCAATCTTTGAACATGACTGTTTGACCACCGGTTAAAAGACTGAAAAGACTCTGAGGACCCAAAAGACCCAGAAGACCCTGCAGACCAAAAAGACCCTGAAGACTGTTAAAGACTCAAAATACAATGAAGCCAAAAATACCCCAAAGACCCTAAAGACTAAAAAGACCCTGATGACCCAATGGACCTCAAAGACCCAAAAGACTCCATGGATCGAAAAGACCCTAAGGCTCCAAAGGACCCAAACAACCCCGAGGACCCACCGACCCAGAGAACCCAAACGACCCAGAGGACTCAAAAGACCCCAAGGACACAGAAGACCCCCAAGGACTCTGAAAACCCAAAATACCCCAAATACCCAAAAGACTGAAATAACCCTGAAGACACAATGGACCCCAAATACCCAAAAGACCCTGTAGACTTAAAAGAACCAAAATATCCCAAAAACTCTTAAAGACCCTGAAGACCGAAAATATCGAAAATACTCCAAAGACCCAAAGGACCAAAAGACCCTTAAAGACTAAAAAAAAACCCAAAGACCCAAAATATCCCGGTTACTGAAAGCATCGCAAAGACCCCAAGACCCAATATATCCCAAAGACCCCGAAGACCAAAAAAAACCCCAAAGATCGAAAAGATCTAAAAGACCCAGAAGACCAAAAAAAACCAAAGACCCAAAATACCCAAGACCCTTAAACACATGAAAGACCCCAAAGACCCAAACAATCCAAAAGACTGAAAAGACACCGAAGACTCTTAAAGACCTTGAGGACCCCAAGGACCCAAGTTACTCCTAAGATGCAAAATACCTTCATAATGTGAAGTGAATACATGGTAAATACATGTGAAGGAGTAACCAGTTTATGATTTCATACATTTCATCAACCGGGTTGTCCTGTTTCGTGTTCCCTTCTGAAATGAAGGCTTATGATGCTCATAACGCAGGCTCAAATTTCATATGCTGTATTTGTCTGTTGTTTACGAATGTCCTTGTAACCAACATCGACATATACTGATGTCTACTCATGTATTTGTTCTGCATGTGATTTATATACGAGCTCAAAATTAATGGGGCCTTTGATAAATGGGGAAAAAGAATTACCAGAACGACGCCTTGTTTGTTTGAAAATAATAATGATAATAATAATAATAACTAGAACGGCACTCGGTCGAGCGCATATCTGAGCCAGGTTGAACAGTTTACGTTTTGCATCCTCGTGATGGGCTAAATCTGAATCTGGACATGAATCAAAATCTAATCAGTTTGTTATTGATATGTAACCAACTCAACCACATAGTTTTGTCATAAGCGGTCCACAACTTTTTGAAATATCATGCTATGCAATGCCTTCAGAAAGTATTCACACCCCTTGACTTTTTCACATGTTGTTGTGTTACAGCCTCAATTTGAAAATGATTAAACTGAGATTTTCTGTGACTGATTTACACATAATACCCCATAATGTCAAAGTGGAATTTTTTTTCAGAAATATTTACAAAATAATTAAAAATGAAAAGCTGAAAAGTCTCGAGTCAATAAGTATTCAACACCTTTGCTATAACACTTAAGCTCAGGTGCATCAAATTTCCTTTGATCATCTCTGTGATGTCTCTACAACTTTATTTGAGTCAACACGTGGCTAATTTAATTGATTGGAAAATATTTCGAAATAAACACATCTTTCTATACAAGGTCCCACAGTTGACAGTGCATGTCAGAGCAGAAACTCTACCATTAAGTTCAAGGAACTGTCTATCCGAAGAACTCCGAAATAGATTTGTAAGGAGGAGGCATACAGTAGATCTGGGGAAGGATATAAATCAATTCCTAGAGAGTTGATAGTTCCCAAGAGCACATTGAGCTCTATCGTTAGGGAATGGAATGAATATGGAACTACCCAGACTCTTCCTAGAACTGGCCGTCTGACCAAACTGAGCATCCGAGCAAGAAGGACCTTGGTCAGGGAGATGAACAAGAACCCAATGACTACCCTGACAGAACTACAGAGTTCCTTGGCTGAGATGGGAGAACGTGCCACAAGGCCAACAGTGTCTGCACCACTTCACATATCTAGACTTTATGGGAGAGTGGCCAGACAGAAGCCACTCCTTTGAAAAAGGCACACGACAGCACACCTGGAGTTTGCATAAACACACATGAAAGACAGAGCATGAGGCAAAATATTCTGTCTGAAGAGTGGAAATTGAACTATTTGGCCTGAATGCAAAGTGCTGCGTCTGGCGGAAACTGAGCACAGCTCATCACCCATCTAACACCATCCCTACCGTGAAGCATGGTGGTGGCAGCATCATGCCATGGGGATGCTTTTCAGTGGCAGAGACTGGGAGACTTGTAAGGATAGAGGGAACAGGGATACTTGGTGATACTTTTTGTAAGAACTGAGCCAAATACAGGCAGACATTGAGGAGAACCTGCTTCAGAGTGCAAAAGACCTCAGACTGCGATGAAGATTTATTTTGCAACAGAACAATGACCCCAAGTATACAGCCAAAGCAACACTGGAATTGCTTCAGAACAAGAATGTTAAGGTCATTGAGTGGCCCAGCCAAAACCCAGACTTATATCCCATTGAGAATCTGTGGAAAGACTTGAAGATTACTGTTCATCAACGCTCCCCATCCAATTCGACAGAACTTGAGCAAAACTGTGAGGAAGAGTGGGAGAAACTCCCCAAATCCAGATGTGCAAACCTGATACAGACATACCCAAGAAGGCTCAAAGCTGTAATCATTGCCAAAGGTGCTTCTTCGAAGTATTCAATCAGGGGATGGATACTTATGTAAATTAGATATTTCTCTATTTCATTTTCAATTAATTTATAAAAAATTCAAAAGACACGTTTTCACTTTATCATCATGGGGTATTTGGTGTAGATCTGTGACAAAATTAAATTTAATCCATTTTCAATTCAAGCTGTAGTAGCACAACAAAATGTGGAAAAGTCAAGGGGTGTGAATACTTTCTGAAGGCACTGTAGTGTATGCATATTCGTTTTGGCCCCATCTCTCAATGGTGACGAATCACTCAAAAAAAAATAAAACATTCTCGTATCCGGATCTTCACAAAAATGGAATCGATTCTTCCTCGTCACACACCCAACCTCTCCCCAAAATTTCGTCCGAATCCACCCACAACTTTTGATATATCCTGTTCACAAACACACAGACAGGGGTGAAAACGTATAACCCCCATCCACCTTCGGTGGCAAAGGTAATGAATGATAGCTTCTCAAATTCCAGATCATCAAATTGGGAAGACCACATAACATTAAATAAATTCAATTTGTGGAGAAATCTAACCATAACCCTCCCCACCCCCAACTCACCACAAACATCCCAGTTCTACTTGTCTGCACCCTGTACGTACCTAATGCGCATCTTGTATGCACTAGGCACAACCATGCTTGTCTGTGTGTATGTGTGTTTTCATCTAACTCGGGCACACAATATAAGCACTTATCCTCGATTGAAATGACAAGCTGTGCAATCTCAGGTGTAACAATGGTAGCCAAGTAAGGTATCAAGCCAGCCACTGGCATTACCCTGCTGATGAATTGTAATGTAAACCACTTGGCACTGTTTACAGCATACCCAATTAAGGACACACCTCAAACGAACTGCTTACGGAATACCCAGTAAGGGCACATCCCAAAGCAACAAGTTATATATAACCTGCCTATTAAGAGCACATCCTGAGAAAACTGTCTGCAGCAAAAACAGTAATGGTACACCCCAAACCAATTACCGATGGCATACCCAGTAATGGTACATCCAAAACCAACTAATTATGGCATACGCAGAAATGGTACATCCAAAACAAACTACTTGTGGCATACCCAGTAATGGTACATCCCAAACCAACTACTTATGGCATACCCAGTAATGGTACATCCCAAACCAACTACTTATGGCATATCCAGTAATGGTACACCCCAAACCAATTACCGATGGCATACCCAGTAATGGTACATCCAAAACCAACTACTTATAGCAATATAGCATACGCAGGAATGGTACATCCCAAACCAACTACTTATGGCATACGCAGGAATGGTACATCCCAAACCAACTACTTATGGCATACGCAGTAATTGTACATACAAAACAAACAACTCATGGCATACGCAGTAATTGTACATCCCAAACCAACTACTTATGGCATACCCAGTAATGGTACATCCCAAACCAACTACTTATGGCATATCCAGTAATGGTACATCCCAAACCAACCACTTATGGCATACGCAGTAATTGTACATACAAAACAAACTAGTCTGGACAAAATCACAGACTGGTCAAACAAGTGGAACATGTCTTTCAATCCTGACAAATCTCACACTCTTACTATGTCTCTCCGAAAAGATCGACTGGACAACCCTCCCATCTACTTTCTCAACAATCCTCTCCAAGAAGTTCTGTCGCTCAAGATTTTGGGTCTCACTATCTGCCATGATCTTTCTTGGGAAAACCACATTTCCAAGCTGGCCTCCAAAGCCAGTCGCCGACTGGGCATCCTCCGTCGTGCGAAGTCCTTCCTCGGCACACCTGAGCTCCTCACCACATACAAGGCTTTCATCCGCAGCTCAATGGAATACTGTTCTCCCCTATGGGCCGGTGCTCCTGCCTCACACCTAGCTCGGCTTCACGCTGTTGAAACCAAAGCTTTCAGAATTATTGGAATCTCCCGCGATGAAGCTATCTCTGAGGGCCTTTCACTCACTCACCGCAGGCAGGTAGGTGGTCTTTCTGTCTTCTACCGACTCCTCTCCGGCCTTGCACCCCCAGCTCTCTCTGTGCTCTGTCCCCCAAATATTCCTACAGGTCGCACAAGATCTGCCAGCAACCCTCTGATGGTTAAACTGCCGAAATCTCGGCTCTCCGCTCACCTTCACTCTTTCATTCCTCTTTTCTCCCGCCTCTGGAACAAACTCCCTCACTCCCTTCAATCCCACTCCTCCCTCCAGGTCTTTAAAACAGCTGTTCACCACCATCTCTTATCTTCCCCCATCCAAAACCTTGATCTTTTCTACCCCCGCTAATTCACCCCAGATCCACCTTGTTTGAAATTCCAACTTCTTTCCTGGAAGTCCTGGCAGTGTCCATATGTTTTATGCCTCTCCCACTGCCCCCTTCCCACGCCCCCCCCCCCCCCTCTCAGATCTCTCGATGTCTCCATGTCTCTCGGTCCCTGCTCTCAAATGTTGTGTTTGTGTCCTTCCCCCTCTCTCCCCATCTTGTCTACCGCTCCCTATGTTATATGTTTTATGTGTCGGTTTGTCTTTCTGTGTGATTAATGTTCGCTCTTTCACGAGCCTCGATCTTGTATACAAAAAAAAAAAAAAAAAAAAAAAAAAAACTACTCATGGCATACGCAGTAATTGTACATCCCAAACCAACTACTTATGGCATACCCAGTAATGGTACATCCCAAACCAACTACTTATGGCATATCCAGTAATGGTACATCCCAAACCAACTACTTATGGCATATGCAGTAATGGTACATCCCAAACCAACTACTTATGGCATATCCAGTAATGGTACATCCCAAACCAACTACTTATGGCATATCCAGTAATGGTACATCCCAAACCAACTACTTATGGCATATCCAGTAATGGTACATACAAAACAAATTACTCATGGCATACGCAGTAATTGCACATCCAACACAAACTACTTATGGCATACCCAGTAATGGTACATCCCAAACCAACTACTTATGGCATATCCAGTAATGGTACACCCCAAACCAACTACTTATGGCATACCCAGTAATGGTACATCCAAAACAAACTACTTATGGCATACCCAGTAATGGTACATCCAAAACCAACTACTTATAGCATACGCAGGAATGGTACATCCCAAACCAACTACTTATGGCATACGCAGGAATGGTACATCCCAAACCAACTACTTATGGCATATGCAGTAATGGTACATCCCAAACCAACTACTTATGGCATATCCAGTAATGGTACATCCCAAACCAACTACTTATGGCATATCCAGTAATGGTACATCCCAAACCAACTACTTATGGCATACGCAGTAATTGTACATCCCAAACCAACTACTTATGGCATACCCAGTAATGGTACATCCCAAACCAACTACTTATGGCATATCCAGTAATGGTACATCCCAAACCAACTACTCATGGCATACGCAGTAATTGTACATACAAAACAAACTACTCATGGCATACGCAGTAATTGTACATCCAAAACAAACTACTTATGGCATACCCAGTAACGGTACATCCAAAACCAACTATTTACAGCATACCCAGTAATGGTACATCCAAAACCAACTACTTACAGCATACCCAGTAATGGTACATCCAAAACCAACTACTTACAGCATACCCAGTAACGGTACATCCAAAACCAACTACTTACAGCATACCCAGTAATGGTACATCCCAAACCAACTACTTACAGCATACCCAGTAATGGTACATCCAAAACCAACTACTTACAGCATACCCAGTAACGGTACATCCAAAACCAACTACTTACAGCATACCCAGTAATGGTACATCCAAAACCAACTACTTACAGCATACCCAGTAATGGTACATCCAAAACCAACTACTTACAGCATACCCAGTAATGGTACATACAAAACCAACTACTTGCAGCATGCAGAGTAATGGTACATCCAAAACCAACTACTTACAGCATACCCAGTAATGGTACATCCCAAACCAACAACTTACAGCATACCCAGTAATGGTACATACAAAACCAACTACCTGCAGCATGCAGAGTAATGGTACATCCAAAACCAACTACTTACAGCATACCCAGTAATGGTACATCCCAAACCAACAACTTACAGCATACCCAGTAATGGTACATACAAAACCAACTACCTGCAGCATGCAGAGTAATGGTACATCCAAAACCAACTACTTACAGCATACCCAGTAATGGTACATCCAAAACCAACTACTTACAGCATACCCAGTAATGGTACATACAAAACCAACTACTTGCAGCATACCCAGTAAGGGCCCACCCTGAACAAATTACTTACATACTACCAGTGAGGACATCCTGAGCCAACTGCTTACATCTCGGGCCAGTAGGGGCACATCCCAAGACAACTCGTGACCTTTCAACTCGTTCTTGTCAAGACATGCAGGTAGGTTCTCCTGATTGACGTTGCAGTATCACGATACTTTGACCTCCGGTGTCTTTCAGCAATTTCAAAACACCACGACACACGGTCATGCATGTTGTCGTCATCCCTGTGTGTTTATTGCACAAATGATGCCGGGAAAGACAGACTGAGCATCTATCTCATAATCATTCAGGATTGTAATTCTCCCGATCTTCATTCTCATATCCTGTCTCTCCAGGAGATTGACATTTCCATGGATTATGAACGATACCCAAGACAAACTTCTGCCTGCTTTAATTACATCTCTTCGGCCACGCAGTCTGTTTGCTTCGCAAGACAATTCAATTAAATATCTGTCACTCATTGTAAGGTCATAATTTCGGTATTTTTTGGCATTAAGAAGATTAAGTTTGATGCTCCATAGCTCATTACGTATAATTGCCGTTTTGTTCAAGCTTGACTTTTCGGGCAACATTATACTTTTGTTGTTCAGAAACCCCCTTTACACGTCGGCTACACCGTTACAGCAGCGGAGTGTCAACTCGTCGTAACCCATTCACATCGCCCTGAAAACAGGTGATCAACTTCATAAAATGTTTGCATCAATTTAGCTGGGACCCATTCATTTGACTGGGACCGTCTCCACATTCACATAGACTGGGACCGTCTCCATATTCACATAGACTGGGACCGTCTCCATATTAACATAGACTGGGACCGTCTCCATATTCACATAGACTGGGACCGTCTCCATATTCACATAGACTGGGACTGTCTCCATATTCACATAGACTGGGATTGTCTCAATATTCGCATAGACTGGGACCGTCTCCATATTCACATAGACTGGGACCGTCTCCATATTCACATAGACTGGGACCGTCTTAATATTAACATAGACTGGGACCGTCTCCATATTCACATAGACTAGGACCGTCTCCATATTCACATAGACTGGAACCGTCTCAACATTAACATGGACTGGGACCGTCTCCATATTCGCTTAGACTGGGACAAACTCCATATTCACATAGACTGGGACCGTCTCAATATTAACATAGACCGGGACCGTCTCCATATTCACATAGACTAGGAGCATCTCCATATTCACATAGACTGGGACCGTCTCAATATTAACATAGACTGGGACCGTCTACGTATTCGCATAGACTGGGACCGTCTCCATATTCACATAGACTGCGACCATCTCCACATTCACATCGACTGGGACCGTCTCCATATTCACATAGACTGGGACCGTCTCCATATTCACATAGACTGGGACCGTCTCCATATTCACATAGACTGGGACCGTCTCAATATTAACATAGACTGCCTTCTCCATATTCACATAGACTAGGACCGTCTCCATATTGACATAGACTGGGACCGTCTCAATATTAACATAGACTGGGACAGTCTCCATATTCGCATAGACTGGGACCGTCTCCATATTCACATAGACTGAGACCATCTCCATATTCACATAGACTGAGACCATCTCAATATTAACATAGACTGGGACAGTCTCCATATTAACATAGACTGGGACCGTCTCCATATTCGCATAGACTGAGACCGTCTCAATATGAACATAGACTGGGACAGTCTCCATATTAACATAGACTGGGACCATCTCTATATTAACATAGACTGAGACCATCTCCCTATTCACATAGACTGAGACCGTCTCAATATTAACATAGACTGGGACAGTCTCCATATTAACATAGACTGGGACCGTCTCAATATTAACATAGACTGGGACAGTCTTCATATTCACATAGACTGGGACCATCTCCATATTCACAGAGACTGAGACCGTCTCAATATTAACATAGACTGGGACCGTCTCCATATTCACATCGACTGGGACCATCTCCATATTCACGTAGACTGAGACCTTCTCAATATTAACATAGACTGGGACCGTCTCCATATTCGCATAGACTGGGACCGTCTCCACATTCACATAGACTGAGGCCGTCTCCATATTCACATAGGCTTGGACCGTCTCTATATTTCCATAGACTGGGACCGTCTCCATATTAACATAGACTGGGACCATCTCCATATTAACATAGACTGGGACCATCTCCATATTAACATAGACTGGGACCGCCTCCATATTAACATAGACTGGGACCGCCTCCATATTAACATAGACTGGGACCGTCTCCATATTCACATAGACTGGGACCGTCTCCATATTCACATAGACTGGGACCATCTCCATATTAACATAGACTGGGACCGCCTCCATATTAACATAGACTGGGACCGTCTCCATATTCAAATAGACTGGGACCGTCTCCATATTCACATAGACTGGGACCGTCTCCATATTCACATAGACTGGGACCGTCTCCATATCAACATAGACTGGGACCGTCTCCATATTCACATAGACTGGGACCGTCTCCATATTCACATAGACTGGGACCGTCTCCATATTCGCATTGACTGGGACCGTCTCCATATTCACATAGACTTGGACCATCTCCATATTCACATAGACTGGGACCGTCTCCATATTCACATAGACTGGGACTGTCTCCATATTCACATAGACTGGGACCGTCTCCATATTCACATAGACTGGGACTGTCTCCATATTCACATAGACTGGGACTGTCTCCATATTCACATAGACTGGGACTGTCTCCATATTCACATAGACTGGGACCGTCTCCATATTCGCATTGACTGGGACCGTCTCCATATTCACATAGACTGGGACCGTCTCAATATTAACATAGACTGGGACCGTCT
>NC_136269.1:31484477-31601977 GCF_964187855.1 Myxine glutinosa | reverse complement strand
AAAATGAAGACATCGCTGGACACAAAGAATGACGGAAGTTCAGCAAGGTGAACATTGCTTGGTGCACGTGAACTTGATCGATATTGTGTTGATGAACAGGTGAAAAGGAGTAACCACATGATATTGACATTGCTGCTCAGGGGCTAACAGGATAGCATAGAAGCACGTGCACTCGCCACTGAGCCGTCTCACCTGGGTTGGAATCTCCACCCAGCTATAAACTGCCATCCTGGTGTTTCACATATAGGGCATGCATCAATACGTGTGCCGTTCATCGGATATACATTAAGCCGGGCGTCGCGGCCCATCTCGTGGCATCTGTAGGCATTTAAGACCAAATGGTGTCCTTCACAAAGAGTAGGCGAGCTATCGCCGGCATCCTTCAAATATTCCAACCTCAGTCGAGTATATTGCGTCAGTTTGCCATCGGGTCCATAGTTTATAGGCCTTCCCAAAGACAGTTCTTCAGCAGAACTGACGCTCTATGTAGCGCATGACACATGAATGAAGGAATGAATGAATGAATGACATTTCTGCTCTCCAAATGACTCGTTTTGAAGTTCACGGAGAATCTCTTGAAAATATCTGATCGATAAGTAAAGAAAAAGGAGAATGTCATGAAGCAGGTGGCAGGACTGCCATTTCCAAAACCTTTGTGAAGCAACTATACCCTCCTAGTCGCCCCTGGGAAGTTGTGATTGGTTTACGTCACCCAAGAGTTCCACTTGCAGAACACAGTTAAAGAGGGAATTCGTTGAATTGAATGATTGCATTGCATCACGTGTCCTCTCTGCTGACATTAGTGATTTTTGACACTATGGTAGGAAATGATCTTTTACCCAATGCAAATGTTGAAATCCTCACGACTAGTGGAGAACCGGATCTGGTGGTTACAAACACACTCCTTCAAATTAAATGGCTGATTGGTGGTTACAAACATTGCAACATGCATGCTCAAAACAATTTCGTCTGCTTGATTACACACTAACATGCTGTTGTGATTTGGCTGATATCCGAAGCCTTTGGGCAATGTGTCGGGCGGAATGCACTACTGACCGTTACCTAGTCCACACAGTGTGCAACTTTCAAATGCAACCGGTTGAATGACGACAGGGCTTGTCAAATAGATTTGACACTGTTAAGCCAACCAGCTCACCAGTACTGATGTGCAAAAGCAAGTTGCATGGAAACAACACCGATAGTCTAACGACGGCGTAGCCAGGCTTGGATCTACTGAGTGGAGGATCTGATGTCCCCCTGTCATGTGACTAGATCCTCAGCCCTGATTGGTGGACGTTTGTGAGGGACATACATACACCGGATGGACAGACAAACCCTTTTTCCAGACGGCATTGCCCTACGGGTTACGCCGTAAAAATATGGCTGCCGAAACACGTGACCGATGACGTCATCAATTTTTTTTCTGACCAATTTATCCCTAGATCATGCTCAAGAAATTTCATACTGATCGGATCAAGCATTCTACTTGTCAATTTATGACGTCATAATGAAGGCACCTATGACATCATCATTAACATGTTATTCCCCATCGGGAGTACTTTACAATGAGCCACTTTTCAATTTTTTCCATGGAGCGGTTTCGGATATATAGAGGTGAAAATTTTTCGGTTTTTCCAAAATGGCGCCTGTACCACGTGACATATGACGTCATAATTATCATAAAAAATTATACAGGAGGAGGCGCTCCTTTGATGAAAATGTTCTGTCAATCGGACCAACGGTTGCAGAGAAAACGAATTTTAAAGGGAATAAACCCGCAAAATGCCAGCGGAAGGGACAAACATACAAACAAACAAACACAGACAGACACACACTGTCCTTCAGGAACCGTCTCGGGACAGACATACATACAGACAGACACGCGCTGTCCTGGAGGGCATTTCCCTATGGGCAACACCGTAAAAATCGGATTTCCTTCTCCAACATGCGTGATCAGGTACAACAAGTGTTACGCCTAGGTCCCCCGTCGGTGAAGTGATGTGAGTTGGCAAAGTCGAAGACGCAAGGCGGCCATCTTGGATTTTGACGTGGCGACCCAATTTTCAATAGCGTTCTCCCTTTTGCGTCGATACACCCACACACCAGATTAGAAGTTGGTACTTCGCTTATTTTTCAAGATATTCCGCTCACAAGTTTCAGACATACATGGCGTCAGACATGCATGGCGGCGGCCATCTTGGATTTTGACGTGGGTTTCACCCACACACCAAATTAGAATTCGGTCCTTCGCTTACGCACGTATGCATGCACGCCCGCACGCACGTATGCATGCACGCCCGCACGCACGCACGCACGGACGGACACACGGACGGAGGGGAAAACCATAGTCCCCCTTTCGCTCCGCGGTGCGACGGGGGACAATTAGGGATAGTTGGGATATCCCACATGAGAAGGTCTATCAAGCCACTGTGGCCCCACTCTGGCATTCTCCCAGAAGAAACAATCACATTGGTTTTATGACAGCGATGAACAACCCCAGGCCATTATTGGGGCAAAAACCTAAACTTCATGCAGTAGTGCTGCCAATCAGTGTTATCTGGATGTGAAAGGTGACAAACTGCGGCAAATGAAGAATATCCGGTTGCACTGCAATGACTCATCTCTGACAAAAACAAATACAAACACTGCAGATATGGAAAGCTTATTTCAATGACCTCATAAAACATCTGTCATTGGTAGGGAAGGGTGCACTTGCTAGTACAGGGGAGTTGCCATTATGGATAGATTTGATAATCCTACCAACTATTGATGGGACTGAGGAAGCAATAAGTATGACAAAATGGTGTTAGCCAATCAGATTTCTCTCGGACATGTAACGCACGGCAGTCGAGAATTTAAAAAGAAACTTCTGCATCTGTTTTTACTCTAACTGGGATGCAACAATGTTACCTAAACAAGACCAGGTGGGTGGAGCGGCTGCTAAAATCCGAGGGACCATTTCCATGTGTCTTGTCTACCATCTATGTGTGGATACCTGTGGTGTGAGTGGTTAAGTTACGCAGTTAAGCTGACGTCGTTTCGTGGGCGTGTGGGGAGAATTATTACTGTATTTGACCGTGAATACCGTCTGTAAATACAGTACGTGCTCCATTTCATCTCAACCCCCCCACCCCCATCCCAATGCCATTTGCAACTACATCAGTAGGGCGAAGAATTCCCACCTTCCCAGCAAAAGCAGTTGAAAGAGCGTACAAAGTTCCACCAGGAATGAACCAATTTAAAATTTTGAGTTAAAATTAATATTTTCTGTTTTGACCTGTGAGCCCAATGCCCATGGGGTATGAATTGGGGGTCAAATCCCCCAAAAATCGTTACATATTTCATGTGCCCGCCAATGTTGATTGAATTTACAAAGTTTAATTTAAAAATGTGCCTGTAATTGCATTTTTTGGTATTTGACAATTTGACCTCACCCAAGGTGGCGATTTCAAAAATGGCACTGCTCTTCCACCTTCTTGCCATGTGGTGGTCATAACTACCAAGTTTGGTGAATTTCTGCACAATCGTTTAGGAGGAGATAGCGTGACGGACGGACGGACAGACAGATAGACGGAGCCGGTTACAATATCCCCCGTTTTTTTTTCAAAAGGTGTGAGGATAATAATGCAAAAATGGTCTTGTCATGTGTATTTACAAAAGGAATAATAATAATAATAATAATGCATTTATTTTATATAGCGCTTTTCAGGAAGCCCAAAGACGCTTTGACAGAGTGCAAAACACAATGCATAGCAAAACATAAAGACAATTGCAAAAAAGAAGAATCAATAGGGAAATATTCAAAGCACAAAGGAGGGAGAAGGAGAGGAGATCGTCAGGGGTTAGATGCTGTGGGTTAAATGTTGAATGCAGTGTTGAACAGGTGGGTCTTGAGTGATGTTTTGAATGTGGTGAGTGAGGAGGAGTCTCTGATGGTGTGAGGTAGCGAGTTCCAGAGGGTGGGAGCAGCGATGGAGAAGGCCCTGTCCCTCCAGGATCTAAATTTGGTCCGGATGGGGGGGGGGTCAGGAGGTTGGTACCAGCAGAGCGGAGGTTGCGGGTGGGAGTGTGTCTGGAGAGGAGGTCAGCCAGGTAGGATGGGGCCAGGTTATGGAGGGCTTTGTAGGTCAAGAGGAGGATTTTGTACTGGATTCTCTGGGAGATGGGGAGCCAGTGAAGCTTGTAAAGGACGGGGGTGATGTGGTCACGGGTCCGGGAATGGGTGAGTAGACGGGCAGCGGAGTTCTGAATGTATTGGAGTTTATTGGTGATTGTTGAGGGTGAACCATAAAGGAGGCTATTGCAGTAGTCCAGACGGGAAGTGATGAAGGCGTGGATGAGGGTTTCTGCAGCCACGGAGGAGAGGGATGGACGGAGACGGGCGATGTTTTTCAGGTGAAAGAAGGCTGTCTTTGTGATCTGTTTAGTGTATTTGTCGAAGGAGAGGGTTTGGTCAAAGATGATGCCAAGATTCCGGATGTGAGGGGAGGTGGATACTGGGAAACCGTCGATGTTGAGGGCAAAGTTATGGGTGGACTTGGTGAGCGTTTTTGGGCCAATGATGATTATTTCAGATTTATCACAGTTAAGTTTGAGGAAGTTGATTTGAAGCCAGGATTTTATTTCAGTGATGCAGTTTGTCAGGATAGAGTGGGTGGCGGTGGTGATGGACTTGGTGGAGATGAAAAGCTGGATGTCATCGGCGAAGCAGTGGAATTGGAGACCATGACGGCGGATTAAGTGACCGAGGGGGGACAGGTAAAGGATGAAGAGGAGGGGGCCAAGAACTGAACCTTGGGGGACACCTTGGGGGAGGGGAGCAGTGGGGGATTTGCAGTTATTGATGGAGATGAACTGACGTCTGTCAGAGAGGTATGATTTAATCCAAGAGAGGGCAGTGCCGGTAATGTTAAAGGTGGTTTCAAGTCGGGTGAGGAGGATGGTGTGATCGATGGTGTCAAAGGCGGCGCTGAGGTCGAGGAGGATGAGAATGTTGAGGTTGCCAGCGTCAGAGGAGAGGAGAAGGTCGTTGGTGATTTTGAGGAGAGCAGTTTCAGTACTGTGGTTGGAGCGGAATCCGGATTGGAATGTTTCATACAGGTTATTGGCAGAGAGGTGATGTTTGAGTTGAGTGGCTACAGCGCGTTCCAAAACCTTTGACAGAAAGGGTAGGTTGGAGATGGGTCTGAAGTTATTTAGGGTGTCAGGGTTTAGTCCAGGTTTTTTCAGAATGGGGGTAACAGCAGCAATTTTGAGGGATGGTGGGACGATGCCTGTAGACAGGGAGGAGTTTATTGTTGCAATGATAAGTGGAGAGAGAGCAGGAAGGGAGGCCTTGACAAAGCTGGAGGGGATGGGGTCAAGAGTGCAGGTGGCAGTTTTCATTCCGATGAGGAGTTCAGAGAGGTCAGTAGGGGAGACTGGGGAGAATTGAGACAGGGGATGGCAGGATAAGGGGGGGCAGGTGGTTTGAGGGGGAGCGGGTGCGGCGGTGGTCAAGCTGTTGTAGATGTTTTCAATTTTGCGTTGGAAGAATGAAAGGAAGGAGATGCAGTTGTCTTTTGTGAATGACTGGGTGGTGGTGTTCAGGGGGCTGAGGAGTTTGTTTATTGTAGAGAAGAGTGCTTTTGGGTTTCCGGAGCCAGAGTGGATAATTTGAGAGTAGTAGGCGGAGCGGGCGCGGGAGAGGGCATCTTTATAGTGTTGTATGTGGTCCTTGTAGGCCTGGGAGTGAACTGTGAGACCTGTTTTATTGCGGAGTCTTTCAAGTTGGCGAGCACGAGTTTTCATCAGGCGGAGTTCAGGGGTAAACCAGGGAGCAGAATGGGTGAAAGAAACTGTTTTGGTTTTTATAGGCGCAAGTTGGTCAAGGCAGGAGGAGAGAGTGTGGTTGTAGTAGTCAGTGAGGTCAGAAGGGGTGTGGAGGTCAACGAAGGGAGAAGTGGACATTTCTTCAGAGAGGGTCGATGAGAATGAGGCAGGTGAAAGAGCGTTTAGCTTACGGAAGTTGATAGTGCGATAATGCCTTGGTGCTGGGGTGGGGATGTTGATGGTCAGAGTGATGGCTAGGTGGTCAGAGAGAGTGAGGTCGGAGCCAGAGAGATGGTGCAAAATTAGTCCAGTAGAGCAGACAAGGTCCAAAATGTGACCACGGTTATGGGTAGGAAAGTTGACATGTTGAGTGAGGTTAAAGCAGGTGAGTAAATCAGTGAAGTCAGTGGTTAGCGTGGAGTCAGTGGAGTCCATGTGGATATTGAAATCACCAAGGAGGAGGATTGAGGGGGAGAGGGAACATAGCTGGGTCAGAAAGTAGGAGAAGTCAGACAGGAATGATGGGTGTGGTTTGGGAGGGCGGTAGACAACAGCCATGACTGACTGTGTGTGACCAGAGAGTTTAAAAGCCAGGTGTTCAAATGATGGAGCAGATGAGATGGAGATGAGGTTGGTCTTGATGTCTTGTCGGTGAATAACGGCAATTCCACCACCTCGGCCCTCCGAGCATGGTTTATTGATGTAAGAATATCCATTGGGTGTGGTGAGGTTGAGCGTGTAGTAGACCAGTGGTTGTTGCCAGGTCTCAGTGAGACAGAGAAAGTCCAGTTTATTTTCCAGGATGTAGTCGTTCAGGATGAGGCATTTGTTGTTGAGGGACCGGGTATTGAACAGGGTGAGCTTGATGTTGTGTTGTACGGCGGGTATGAATCCAGGTGATTTGGCCAGGGTTCGCAGACAGGAGGTGCGATTTTGTGCGTTGTTGTGACCAGGTGTGTTGGGACGATGAGTGGGAGTGCGCTGAGCCGACCAGAGGATGGGGATGGAGTGACCTGATTGTAAATAAACAAACTTACGACCGGAGCCACGGTGAATGTACCTGGGTCGACGCAGGCATAATGGCGGCATAATGGCGGCATCGATAAATATCACCACTATTGCGGGGACGTCCGATCTTGGCAAAAAATTTTCTCCAATGGTTGCATCATCTGGCAGAAAGCTTTCTTCCGGAAAGTCAATTATTTTCAGCAAAATGATGACACTACTTTAAAAAAACGAGGATGCAGAGAAAGCTATATGGTAAAGGGAAGAAATTACAAGATTAAACTAGATGGTATTCAGAGAATACTTACCCTGCGCAGTGAACTTATTGCGAGCCAACTCTTCTGTTTTTGAACATTTTTTTTCTTTGATCCAATATGGCTGCCAGACCACGTGAGCGATGACATCATAAATTTATATTCTCTAATATAATTGTTGCATAGATCACGCCCAATACATTTCAAACTGATCAGACTAAGCGTTGTCCCTGTCGAATTATGACGTCATAATTATGGCACCAATGACGTCATCGTTAACAACCCCTATTCCCCATATGGAGTTCTTTACAATGAACCATGTTTCAATTTTTTCCGTGCGGCGGTTTGGGAGATATAGAGGTGTAATGTTTTTCCAAGATGGCGTCCGTACCACGTGACCTTTGACGTCATAATTGTGAATAAAAAAATTCTACAGGCGGAGGCGCTTCTATTGTAAAATTTCGTGTCAATCAGACCAACGGTTGCCGAGAAAATGTTTTTTTTTAATGCAAACACGTACGACACACGGCACACGTATGGCATACGGCACACGTACGCACCTGAATGCTTAACCCCGCTTTTCACTTCGCGAGCGCAGGGTAATTAAGTTTGAGGTTAAGGTTAAATAGCCACGGCTGAGCGAAGCGTGGTCGAGGCCGTTCATTCCTGATACGTGAAACACCCTGCAACCCACGCCTGCAGAAAACAGACTTTTTGGAACGTCGGCCGCATTTTTCATCCAATCATCATGCCACTTGGGTAAAATATAATTCTCCATGCGTAGGTTCTCATATACTGAAAGATTCGCGTTAATCGCTCAAGCAGTTGCGGAGAAAACGAATTTAAAACCAAATAAAGGTGAAAAAGTGAAGGTGGAATTAAAAAAAGTGTGACGGCCTCGGACGACGTTTAACAACATGGTCAATGATGGGTTTTTTTTACCCCTATTACTATTAATATTAATATTGGAAAGAGGTATTGGGGAGGGAGAGTTGTCAAAATGCTTTCTTTTTTCAAAAAATTCAGAATTAAAACCATAACTTGTTTTCCAAACGACATCAATAAACGAACCTTTTCCTGGATAAAGGTGTCTGACATTGACATGAACCAAAATCGAATCATCTTGTTCTTGTGACCAAACCAACTCATCCACCCAGTTTTTTTCATAAGTCGTCCACAACGTTTTGAAATATCATGCGATATATCGTTTTTGGTCCCATCACTCAATGGTGAAGAATCACTTAGAAATTAAAAAATTCTCATCGATGAATCCGGATTTCATAAGTTCTGTAAATACTTTCGAATCGAACCCTGCTCCTTTTTGGTATCATATAAAAAATGATACCAAAAAGGAGCATTATTTGGCACTCCCTCCCCCCTATTTTGGTTAATATCTCCTCCAAAACCTATTGTGTTGCAATACAGTTGCATTAGACTGTTAGAGCATTCCATTAGGCACATATTGATACCAAAATGACTTCATTGTGATTTTAAAAAGTTAAGAAATAGTAAATTATGTTTCCCCTACCCCTTAATATTATTGCTTTTCACGGCGTTTACATGTCGGTTTATAAAATGACCTGTAGAAAAAAAGTGCGACCACAATTTGAGACTACTACCTACCTAGCAGTGATCTAGATTCCAGAGAGTCCATACTAACTACCTATGGTGTCAAACCTTTTATGTAGTGGGTGCTGAACAAACTCCTTAATCTAGGCCCCTATGAGATTTAGCTCCCGGTCTATGTACACCAAGTTTAATCCAAATCCGTCCATAAAATTTTGAGATATCTTGCTATATATTGTTTTTGCCTGGTGTTGGCTTAGCCGTTAGGGTGCTGGCTTGGGATCCTAGGATCCTGGGTTCGAATCCAGGTCGATCGCTGAATTAAGGCCAGGGGGGTTGACTCAGCTTGTCATCCTTCCGAGATCGGCAAATTGAGTACCAGCTTGCTGGTAATTCCCTGTGTGTCGCAAGAGGCGACTAATGGGGTTGGCGGCAGGAAGAGCATCCGGCCATAAAACATTGCTTCAAAAAGGGGACCACGGTGCCCAAAAAAGGCCAACCCCTGCTCTGAGGGGAAAAATGGCCTCCAAATGTGGTTCATATTGTTTTTCCCTGCTTTACAATGGTGAAGAATCACTTTACAACTTCTCGGATCCGAATGCGGATGTTCACCAAATTTTAATCATTTCGGCCTTGTCACAAACCAAACATGTTCACGAAATTTCGTCCGAATCCGTCCACAACTTTTTAAGATATCCTGTTCATAAGCAGACAGACAAAGAGACAGACAGGGGTAAAAACATAACCTCATGGTGTTCTTTGCGAAAGGTAGGTGAGCCATCACTGGCACCGTTGCCTATTTAGAAATTCCTACCCTAACCTACAGGGGGCACTGCATCAGCTGCACAGCCACGCTCTCAGCAATGATGCTACCCCCGATAGCAGATCAGTTAAGAGGAAGCATCGTTCATTTTTTCAGGAAAGCACCAAATTTGGCACAGATGTAGTATGGACCTATACAATTGTTTTCCTGAGGGGCGCCCAAAAATTCAGAACCCCTGGTGGCCGCCATATTGAATTTCAACATGACCGCCCTCTGTGACCTATTTCCCTCAATAACTTCTATACTATGAGTAGTCCTGGTCTTGTATTGTGGTATTGGCAATAGCACACGACTTTACCTACCAGTCACACGGTGTGGAGGAACTCTGGATTGCCATTGGCACTGGTAAAAGCTACCGCTACCTTGCCATCCATAAAATTGCCGCCGGCCTTGGCCGCAGGAAGTCCGAGTCTTTGCCATTATTTCATGCCTTCACTGGCTGCGACACAGTGTCATTTTTTGCCCAAATTGGGAAAAAGACAGCCTGGAAGGCTTGGGAGCCATACCCCAGCATCATGCAGACCTTTCATGCTCTCGCTTATAGGCCATCTGTGGACGCTATTACGATGGAACTACAGAGCATAGAAAGATATGTTGCCATCCTCTATGACCGGACTACCGAGATAAAGCCAGTGAATGACATGCGCCGACACTTGTTCACGAAGAAGGCAAGAACAATTGATCACATTCCCCCAACAGCAGACGCCTTCGAACAACACGTATGGACACAACACGAGTGGACACGTATGGAGCCAGGCACTTGTGCCCTACCCAGAACTTCCATCACCAGCTGATTGGGGCTGGATGAAAACAGGGACTTCTTGGACACCAATTTGGACCACAATACCACTGATACAGGGGGCATGTTCAGAGCTTACAAGCTGCCATTGTAAGTCGGCCTGTAAAGGCAACTGTAAATGCTCCAGGGCAAATCTGCCCTGCACATCACTGTGTGACTGCGATGGACAGTGCTTGTAGTACTACGCGTCTGTGCGAGAGCCTCCACCTTTCAAGTGCCCATAAATTTCAAGTGCAAGTGCCTGCAACTGTGTGTAACTTTGATTAATTAATACCATTCCATTGTTATCAGAGACCAATAAAACAATGTGTATCACTTGGAATTGAAATTTAACTAAAATACTATGAGAGATTCAAGGAAAATGGAAACACCATGGCGGCCATCTTGAAATTAAAGATGATGGATGCCAATCTTTATGCAATTGATCCCATTGGATTCAGCGACCATGAAAACATGGGGTAAGACACTGGAACTGTGGTGTTATCGCTCATAGTATAGAAGTTATTGAGAGAAATAGGTCACAGAGGGCAGTCATGTTGAAATTCAATATGGCGACCACCAGGGGTTCTGAATTTTTGGGCGCCCCTCAGGAAAACAATTGTATAGGTCCATACTACATCTGTGCCAAATTTGGTGCTTTCCTGAAAAAATGAACGATACGCCCTATTTTTCGGTCTTAACTGCCTAAGTACGAAGCCTTGCGCTGCAAGCAGATGAAGAAGTGTAAATTTGATCAGCACAAATAGACATATTTAGAGCAATGAAGATTCATCTTCAAACTCGAGTTCATTAACTGATTGAAGTTTGCTCCAGCTCTTTCAACGTCTTCCTAACATCTCTTCCTAGAAAGCCAGCATCCATGAGGAATCAAACCACCGAATGCACAGCAAATCCTCTCCATCCAACTACCTATTGACATGATAAAAATTTTCACATGCACACACTTATCATACGTGCTAAAACCATATCTACAGATGTTACGTCCGTTTTGTTCTCCACTTCTCCTCGCACACCCACACATGATTGTGATTATGGAGGACATGTGGTGGCAGATGCTACCAGGCTGCCTTCAAATGGGCCTGATCTTTCATCCTGGTATTACAATCCTTTTCATTCACCCACACAAGTGGACATGGTCTCGTCAAAATCTGTCGAGCTTTTCAACACTCAAAAACGACTACAGCATATGTATCGGAGGTATTGCGCTTCAGGCAATCACCCCGTAAAAGAGTTTCATCACCCTTCATATTGTGCTTGACGCCAACGTGATGAAGAGTTTAAGAAATTTCTCCTTTCATTATCTATTGCTCCTGTGAAGATTTAAAAAAATTTTTTACAAGTTTTTCTTTTTGTAAGTTTGCTATTTCCACGAGCACTTCAGATGATATAATGATAATAGTTTAGAATGAGCCAGAAATGTTCGTTGGGGTTTCTGTCTTGAGATTGGATAAACCACCGGTTCTAAGGACAGACCTACTGGTTGAGCTTCCATTGGATACACGACATATATATGGCTTTCAGGGTTTGAGGATGACAGTCTAAAACCCTCAAAAGATAGTTCAAAGAGATATAACAGCAAGGAGACCACAGGTAGTCAGGATAATGTCTCTGTCAATGCAAGCATCTAGTAACACAGAGTTATTTACAGACAAATTCGTGGAAAAAAGTTCTGCAAATGTCTTTATCTGAACGCTGAAGACTGCTTTCTGATTATTGAGGAGTCGTCAATGACAACCCAATCCACAACAAGAACGACCCTCGGTAGAGAGCATAGCTCCACCAGGTTAAACAGTTTACCTTTTGTATCCCACCAAAAGGCCGGATCTGGATTCGGACCTGAACCAAAATCTAATCGGCTTGTTTCTGTCACCTAACCAACTCATCCACCAAATTTTGTCTTAACTAGTCCACAACTTTTTGAAATGTCTGTCTTTTTTGTTGAGAGACTACCATACATGGTAGTTGAGACTATCATACGCACAATAGTTGAGACTATCATACAAACAATAGTTGAGACTACCATACACATAATTGTTGAGACTACCATACACACAATAGTTGAGACTACCATACACACAATAGTTGAGACTACCATACACACAATAGTTGAGCCTATCATGCACACAATAGTTTAGACAACCATATGCACAATAGTTTGGACTACCATACGCACAATAGTTGAGACTACCATACGCACAATAGTTGAGACTACCAAACGCACAATAGTTGAGAGTACCATACACACAATAGTTGAGACTACCATACGCACAATAGTTTAGACTACCATACACACAATAGTTGAGACTACCATACACACAATAGTTGAGACTACCATACGCACAATAGTTGAGACTACCATACACACAATAGTTTAGACTACCATACACACAATAGTTGAGACTACCATACACACAATAGTTGAGACTACCATACGCACAATAATTGAGACTACCATACACACAATAGTTTAGACTACCATACGCACAATAGTTGAGACTACCAAATGCACAATAGTTGAGACTATCATACAAACAATAGTTGAGACTACCATATACACAATAGTTGAGATATGTCAAGGTTAGTTTAATTTGTCATTATATAAATACGTGTTATTTGTAAGAAGTATTTTTATTTTTACAAACAAAGATACAAACCTTTCACACTCACCTTTCTAGCTGATGTACTCTATTTATTCCTCAATACAGCCTTCCAAGTCACTCCGACAAAGGCGTTTGGTACCCAGGACAGCCTGTCGGTTTGCTGTTGGCGACATCCATTCAGTCACCCCCACGGCCACCCCCTGACTCGGCCAAAATCAGAGTCGGCACATCCTTTCCCCCACGCTATCTTAGTCCTGTGGGACACTCGCAGACTGCTCTTTGCATGCCATTTTCTTTCTTCTTCCAAGCCTCTACAACCTCTCCTCTCGTTTTCTTCCACTCTCATTCATTATTTTGCCCCAAACTAGTCACTCCACTCTCTGTCAACCTATGCGCCTTTTATTGTCATCATTGGATCTTCGTCTTTCAGTTCTCCTAATAATGGTCTCGCATGACATCGTGGTCTCCTCTATGTTGGCACGGAGACAATATGGGTTAGCATCTATCCAATCATGGAAGTCTGGCGGTGTTTGCTATGTTTGTATTATCCACTGCCTCTGCTAGCTTGTATTAACAGGAAATGATACGAATCCGACAGCTCTCATTCATGGATATTTCTCGTATTCCTATATATTCGTCAGTCTGATTTGCATTCAGGCACAGAACAATTATGGTTAACCATCTCGAAATTGCCACTCTTTCGTCTAAATGCTGAAAATTATGTTGAACACACGATTTGAATTACAAACTTCACCCGAGCAACGGCAGGTTAAAAGTGTGGACGAGCAGAACCAAGTCGCACATGCACAAAAGGCCAAGTTTAGCTTTCATACGTCATTTCGAAAGTAAAGTCGCATATTGTCTCCAGACTGATGGAAGTTGACCATCATCTGACCTAGTAATTTCTAAGGTGCTCATGATCATGGTTCAACTCAGTGATCCAATTGGCTTCTGTCGGATAATGAGGAAAACCATCTCTGCCGTTACCTAGGAAGGACCTGCTTGATGTCAGTGCCTACTTTGCACAAAAAGTTATTACAGTCAACTTGTTCTGTTCCAGTTGCCCGGCCCAAACTCGGCAAGTTGTGTAGTGACCACGTCTGTCCCCCACCGCAGAGATTCCCGGCCGGGTCCTCGGGCCCAACCATGCCGATTGGAACCTCTGTGCCCGGCGAGTGATGTGCCGGGTGGACACTGAACATATCTTATTGTCTGGCCGAGCAATCAGCGTCCTGTGTTGCCAGACTTTTAGCGGTTCGTGACCGCACAAATCTCTATCTCAAACAGATTTCCCTCTGAGCTTCCATATGGCACCGTTGTCAGCACAAAGAATGAGTTGAGGCCAAGTCAGGGTCCACAATTGTATTTGTGTGGTGTAAAAGAAAGGAACAAGAGCACTATATACAGACAGCGATCGCAATTCAATAATGACAACTAATACCTCAATATTACCCGCTACCGAATACATTCCTCACAGAACATATTATCGACACACATGTCATTAATTCATCGAAGCCTTAAGGCCTCAGACACACATGACTAAAGACTGCAGATGGATTCGCGACAAAGATAGCAGGGTTTGCGAAGGTCAAACCCAATAATGTTGTTTGGCAAGAGTAATGGCGGCAGTGTCCTGCCTTAGGATTGAGCTGCAAGGAGGAAGAAGGACACACCAAGGTGGAAGGGGCGTGACACCGGCAGGGCAAGGTGAGGATTAGCTAGGTACTTGTGTAACTCTGCAGAGTGCAGCCTTCTTTGTTAAGTGCTCGAAGTTCTCTGCTCTGTCTCTCTCTGGTAGCCCAAGTCTTTATAACTTTCCATACAAGCGTCACGGATGACGATACATGCCCCTCTTCTCACCTTTGCCATTGGTCCGAGCCCCAACCGGGGGGGAGGGGGTGTGGGGGGCGGAGCTTGCACCGTTACTAAGTTGGGTCATGGTTGCTTTGGTACTCGGGCCTATTTGACCCCTTTTTCACACCTTAACTCGTGGTTTATGGCCTAGCAGACATCTTTAGCAGCCAAACAAAGGTAAGAACATGAAATAAAGGTCAAACGGGATGTAATGCAATTTTAGACATACGTGGTTTTATTTTTCTTTCTATAAGATTTAGCGACGCATATCTATAACAACATTTAATGACTTTAAGCGTATTTGAGACACTCAATATGGGAATAACTACGCTAAATTAAACATCTTATTTACCCCCGAGGAGCCATATCCACAACAGTATGATAACTGAATGATGATGAGGTGGACAGTTTAATTTGATCTGGAACTCAAGATAAAACATTTTATGAAAGGTATGAAGATATCAAAATGTCAGTTTGTATGTAAACTACATCCCTGGATCTAAGTATGGACATTGCATCTGCCACAGTAAAAAAAAAAAATCCAACCCATATTACTATCCCAATACTTTTGCCTATCTGGTGTAGTACACGTATCCCTTATGAAGGATGACATGCTCGACAATACAGTCTTCTCCCTCAGCTTCTCCCTCGACAGCATTTGGCGATGCAGCTCGACAATACTTGGTCTGGAGGAATCCAGCATAGGAAAAAGTCAGTTGAATCTCGTGGAAAAGTTATGGTGGCAGGAGAGGAATCCAATAACTGATACAATTGATTATGATCAATTAGCGAGGGTTCAAATTGAAAGTGAGAGGGCAATCAGGGTTCATTAATTTCACTCTTGTCTCTCAAATAGTTTTGCGTAATAGTTTCGATTGTTGCTACCTCGGGATGTTCAATTAGCCCAGGCTTTTGCCGAATGTTTGGGAAGGGTTACTTGTAAGACATCTCATTAACACTGCAATGAATTTCAAAAGGATATGGATGCCTGTTTTCAAATATTGAGGAATACAAAACTAGTGATGCAACAATGGAATCGGACTCACTAACTTATTATATAGTGAACTCAAACTAGACACTTTATGAAGCAAACTTTGACTCGGTCTAGGCCTAGTAACATAAAACTTTAATCAAAGGGAGGCGCAAAAGCGCTGTATGCACCTATATAAGGGATAGATTCTCTGTGTGCAGCTTTAACGTGGAGACTGAAAACGTTTCTCGGCTTCTACTGGACGAAATTGGATGCAAATTTCAGAAGTTAATGCTTTGTACGTTGAGCTAATATGTTCCAAATTTCAGCAACGTCCGTTTATGCATTCTTGAGTTATATTTAGAAAACCCTCGAAATCACGTTGATGTCTGTCCATCCGTCCGTCCTTCCGTCTGTCGGACCATCCGTCCAACCAAAATGGCTTGACGCCTCTCTAGGACTGTACATTGAAACTAGCTGAAACTTGAAATATACATCAGCACTTCAGCCATTCAGATCTAGTTAATGGCTTTGAAACAAAATCCACCTAAGTGCTATAGTTTTTGCTTTAAAATTGAATATATATCAATACATAAATAAACTAGCAGAGGTACCCGGCTTTGCACGGGAGTGGGAGGAGGAGGGGAGGGGGAAGAGGAGGGGAGGGGAACGGGGGGGAGGGGGGAGGGGGAAGCGGGGGAGGAGGAGGGGAGGGGGAAGAGGAGGGGAGGGGAATGGGGGGGGAGGGGGAAGGGGGGGGAGGGGGGAGGGGAAGGGGGGGAGGGAAGGGTGCGGGGGGTGCCCAGGGGAAGAAGGGCCCCTCCCCTCCCCCTCCCCCCCTTTCCCCCTCCCCCCCCCTCCCCCCTTCCCCCTCCCCCCCTCCCCCCCTTCCCCCTCCCCCTCCCCCCCTCCCATCCCCTTCCCCCTCGTTCCCTCCTCCCCTTCTCTTCCCCCTCCCCTCCTCCTCCCCCTTCACACCAGGGGGGTTGACTCAGCCTGTCATCCCACCGAGGTCGGAAGTCGGAACTCATTGTCGTCAAATAAATGTAGCCTGTATGTTTCACTCTTTGTCACATGCCGTTGGTCCCATGTCAATCGGATGAAGTTGAAAAATTAACGTTACGAAGGTTCTCTGGGACGTACTGATTCCGAATAATGAAGTTGAAAAATTAACGTTCCGAAATACGCTAATTACGCTAACAGAAGCGCTGGAGGGAGCACTGCGCTCCCTCCCTTAGATTCCCTCCCTCTTCTGCTAGCGCTAATTACGCGTAACACACTAATTTTAAAACCCGAAGTTTTTTTAATTTTAAGGTGTGCTGTAGTCAGAAGCGCTAGAAGCGCTGCGCTCCCTCCCTTCGAATCCCTCTCTCTTCTGCTAGTGCTAATAATACGCTAATTTTAAAACCCGAAATTTTTTAAATGTTTATGTCTCCGTGACATTCCTGGACCATCCCGAGTCGAACAGTACTTTCCGCTCGCAAATCCGTCCACGGGTTCTCGAGATCTTAGAGATCATAGATACATAGATCAGGACCAACTCTACTTTATATATATAGAAGGTGTGCTGTAGTCAGAAGCGCTAGAAGCGCTGCGCTCCCTCCCTTCGAATCCCTCTCTCTTCTGCTAGTGCTAATAATACGCTAATTTTAAAACCCGAAATTTTTTAAATGTTTATGTCTCCGTGACATTCCTGGACCATCCCGAGTCGAACAGTACTTTCCGCTCGCAAATCCGTCCACGGGTTCTCGAGATCTTAGAGATCATAGATAGAGGCCAACTCTACTTTATATATATAGATATATAAAAATATATACACACTTTATAACTCTTCAAAACTATATACACACTAACTCTTATATAAACATTTCACCTTTTCTCGAGTATATATATATATATATATATATATATATATGCTGAAAATTGTATATATATATATATGTATATATATATATGTATATATAATATATATGTATATATATATATATGTATATATATATATGTATATATATATATATATATATATATATATATATATATATATATATATATATATATATATATGTATGTATGTCATGAGGTGTTTTTAATTATGTGGTGGTGAGGTGTTTTGAATTACGTGGTGGTGAGGTGTTTTAAATTACTTGGTCATGAGGTCTTTTTAATTATGTGGTGGTGAGGTGTTTTGAATTAGTTGTGTTACGTGGTCCTCCCGGTGACTACCTGGTCTCGGTGACCCCTAGACCGTGAGAGGAACTCCGCCAGAAAGATATATGGTTTGTATGCTTTCGTAACGCAATCAATATGAATTCCAGTCAATAAGGAACCCCACACCAAGGATCCGGAGTAATCAATAATATATTCCCCCAAGGAATCAACAACCATCAACAATCCACAATCAATATTACAAAGATGGCCATCTTATATATGTGTCCCCCCCTGTCCCCACTCACGACCACTTGGGTCACTGTCCCTCACAATGTCTCTCTTCTCCGCACACGGGCGGTTGAACGAACCCCAGGCGGACGTGCTCCCAATGTGCACGTCTCGTACCGGGGACAGCTGCTGCAGCGCACACCTCCTTGCCAAGCAACGGGGCAAAACCAAGCGCGGCTTGCAACGCACACGAGGCCCATGGTGCGACCCGTACGCGTCCTTGTAGACGGTGAGGCGAACTGTGCCGGACGCTTGGTTCCGTGCACGACCCACGGCGACTTGACGTGTAAATGGGTAATTACCCATCCAGGTAACTCCTCTCGCCAGACGGGCTTTCAAACGCAGCGTTCCCCACGCTCCTCAATATCGATACCACTCTTCTCGGCGCTGGGCGAGGAAGAAGAAGAGAATCGCCGCTTCTCCCAGACCTCGTGTCTTTTCTTCTGCCGTTTCCGGTCTCCTTTTCCCCAGAAGGGCTCCTGACCCTTTAATCACAACAACCTTTAATCGACTACACATTAATAAGCAAAGACCTGAATAGTAATTCACATAAATCCGTAACACTCCCCCCCTTCAAGAAAGAAAGTTTGAACCCAGCGAAAACTTTCTTTGCCGGCCAACTTGGATAAACAAACCAGATAACTCACACCCCCAAATCATCAGTTCCCCCCGGGCACAGTTCTCACTTAAAAATAAAGCAACAATATTTCACACAATCCCCTAGATTAATTCCCTCTGGACCAAGCGTCCACCACTTCTAGTTTCTCTTGAATGACGGTTAAGAGGTGGTGACCAAAGCCCCCAAAGTTAAACCTCTCGATAGCACTTTTTCGGGAGGCAAAGCGGAGTATTCCCTACATGGACACCTTAAGGAATGTGGAGTTCACGGTTAGTCCGGGGAGGAAAGTTCATTACATGGACGCCTTTAAGAACGTGGAGTTCACGGTTAGTCCATGCAGGAAAGTTCACTACCTGGACGCCTTTAAGAACGTGGCGTTCACGGTTAGTCCGTGTAGGAGCCCCGGCTCGGCGGCTCCCCCATATATAGTGCTTCAACTTCTCCAGACTCCTAACAGTTACGGTGGGACCCCTTGTCCCAGCCGTTACCTGACTGGCGGTCTCCTTCTCGGCCAGTGCTCTGACATTCATTCTTTCGGGAGGTGCCGTAACTCTGGGAGCCTCCATAGTAATATCGGCTGCTGCCAACCCCAAAACTACCGCCAAGTTGTCCTCTTCTGTAGACCTCTCGACGTCTACGAAATGCCTTCCCTACTGTTATGGTCCGACCCTCCAAATCCTTACCATTCCAATTCTTCTCTGCCTCTCTGGCGTCTCTTGTGCTTGCAAACGTGACAAAGCCGAACCCTCTTGACCGTTGTGTTTCCCTGTCTTTTACCACCCGCACTTCCACCAGCGGCCCATATCTGTTGAAGACAGAGGTCAGAACTTCTTCCTCTGTGTTGAAGTTCAGTCCCCCTACAAATAACTTGGAACTTTTGTCGCCATCCCGAGCTGGGGTGGTGTTATTTCCCCTGCGGGGCTCTTTATCCACCCTCGGGTTACCATAAATTTGCCCCCCGGCCAAATCATTCCCGATAATCACAGATACTCCCTCTACAGGAAGCGTGGCTTGTAAACCGACGGTGACCGGTCCTGACACCAAATCGGATTCCAAATGGATGACATGAAGTGGGGCACTAACACAGCCACCGATCCCTTGTAACCGAACACTATCACCTGTTGCGGTACTCTTTGACAATGGCAAAATGCCTTCAAGCATTAAGGATTGATGGGCTCCTGTGTCCCTCAAAACCCTAACCGGTCTTGGGTTAGTCAAGTCTCCCTTGAGTCAGACCAACCCCTCATAAATAAATGGTTGGTAACTCTTCTGTGGGCGATTTCTTACGCTTGCCATCGCATTCGGAGTGGTAATAGTCAGACTCCGCTCTGGGTTTTCCCTTTTCATGAGGAAACAACTGGACATCAAGTGTCCAGGTTTCTTGCAAAAAGCGCAAGTAGGCCCGGAGGAAAAACTCGTGGTCTGCCTCGGGCCCCCCAGAAAATAAGTTTGTCTTGGGCCCGTAGCCCCCTGATTTCGAACAGTTCGGGTATCAGCGTTGTCCCCATAATCATCTCGAGGCCGCCGCCATGTATTGTCGTTCTCCGCACCTGCTGTTCCACACCTCCCCTGTGGAGATCTAGGCGAGGAGTTAGGTTCGTGGAACCCTATCCGGTGTGTTAAGGCATAATCATCTGCCATGGTGGCTGCATCCCACAACTTCGGTACTTTCTTTTCCTGCAGGTACACTTTGATGTCCTCGTGGACACACTGTTGAAATTCCTCCACCAGCATTAGGTCACGCAATGCTTCGAAGTCGTTCCCGACTCCTTTTGACTCACACCACCGATCAAACATATTTTCTTTCACTCGAGCAAACTCCACATGGGTCTCACTCTCCCTCTTCCTGGCATTCCTGAATTTCTGCCGGTAAGCTTCCGGAACCAACTCATAGGCTTTGAGGATGTGCTTCTTCAATACCTCATAATCTGCACATTGGTCCATTGGTAGCGCCGAATAAATCTCTTGAGCTTTACCCACCAGCACACTTTGCACTAGTATGGTCCAGGCCTCCTCCGGCCAGTTTAACTGTCGAGCCACTTTCTCAAAGTGTGGAAAAAATTGAGTGACTTCCTTTTCACTGAAGGGTGGAACCAGCCTCACATGTCTGCCCACCTCCCAGGTGTTCTGGCTAGGTGTCGACCCCGTCAGCAAGGGTGGTACCTCTCCCCGTTCTCTCATTAAATCCAGCTCCTTGAATTTAATCTCTTGCTGAAGCGCCAGATCACGTTCCTTCAACTCCCTTTCGGCTTTTCTCTCCTCTGCTTCGAGTTCCCTGGCAGCTCTCCTCTCCTCTGCTTTTCTCCCTTCTAACCTTTCCTGGAGTTCTCGTTCCACTCTCCTTTCCTCTGCTTGTTTCTCTTCTCTCCTCTCTTCTGCTTTCCTTTCTTCTTCTGCTCTTTCCTTTTCTGCTTTCCTTTCTTCTTCTGCTAACCTTTCCTGGAGTTCTCGTTCCACTCTCCTTTCCTCTGCTTGTTTCTCTTCTCTCCTCTCTTCTGCTTTCCTTTCTTCTTCTGCTCTTTCCTTTTCTGCTTTCCTTTCTTCTTCTTTTAACCTTTCCTGGAGTTCTCGTTCCACTCTCCTTTCCTCTGCTTGTTTCTCTTCTCTCCTCTCTTCTGCTTTCCTTTCCTCTTCTTTTAACCTTTCCTGGAGTTCTCGTTCCACTCTCCTTTCCTCTGCTTGTTTCTCTTCTCTCCTCTCTTCTGCTTTCCTTTCTTCTTCTTTGATCCGTTCCTGGCTCCGTAATTGAAACTCCAGTTTCCGGAGCTCAACGTCTTCTGGTTCTTCGGGTAGCCACTGCCAGGCTAACTCGTCCCATGTTCCTAATCCCACCATAGACTGTATCACCCTGGTCTGCAACTCTGCCTTCCTCAAATTAGTTCGGACCTCCAAGTTTAAATGTTTGGCCAATTTCAAGAGGTCTGCTTTTAGTAACGCTCGGAACTGTGCCTCACTAGGTGTTACCGCAAAGTTCTGTGCAACAAACGCCATGGTGACTATCGTTAACACCTGTTAACCTTCACCCAAGACTTTACCACAATTTCTCAAAATTTACCAATTAATAATTAATTAATTAATTTTAATTAATAAAAATTATTATTTTATTATGTTATACAATTTTAAATCCCGGAATTCAATTGGACGAGCCCCCAATTCTGTTACGTGGTCCTCCCGGTGACTACCTGGTCTCGGTGACCCCCGGACCGTGAGAGGAACTCCGCCAGAAAGATATATGGTTTGTACGCTTTCGTAACGCAATCAATATGAATTCCAGTCAATAAGGAACCCCACACCAAGGATCCGGAGTAATCAATAATATATTCCCCCAAGGAATCAACAACCATCAACAATCCACAATCAATATTACAAAGATGGCCATCTTATATATGTGTCCCCCCCTGTCCCCACTCACGACCACTTGGGTCACTGTCCCTCACAATGTCTCTCTTCTCCGCACACGGGCGGTTGAACGAACCCCGGGCGGACGTGCTCCCAACGTGCACGTCTCGTACCGGGGACAGCTGCTGCAGCGCACACGTCCTTGCCAAGCAACGGGGCAAAACCAAGCGCGGCTTGCAACGCGCGCGAGGCCCAAGGTGCGACCCGTACGCGTCCTTGTAGACGGTGAGGCGAACTGTGCCGGACGCTTGGTTCCGTGCACGACCCACGGCGACTTGACGTGTAAATGGGTAATTACCCGTCCAGGTAACTCCTCTCGCCAGACGGGCTTGTAAACGCAGCGTTCCCCACGCTGCTCAATATCGATACCGCTCTTCTCGGCGCTGGGTGAGGAAGAAGAAGAGAATCGCCGCTTCTCCCGGACCTCGTGTCTTTTCTTCTTCCGTTTCCGGTCTCCTTTTCCCCAGAAGGGCTCCTGACCCTTTAATCACAACAACCTTTAATCGACTACACATTAATAAGCAAAGACCTGAATAGTAATTCACATAAATCCGTAACAGTTGGTGGTGAGGTATTTTAAATCACGTGGTGGTGAGGTATTTAGAATTACGTGGTGAGGTATTTTAAATCACGTGGTGGTAAGGTATTTAGAATTACGTGGTGGTGAGGTGTTCAAAATTCCTTGGTCATGAGGTGTTTTTAATTATGTGGTGGTGAGCTGTTTTGAAATAGTTGGTGGTGAGGTGTTTTGAATTACGTGGTGGTGAGGTGTTTTAAATTAGGTGTGGGTGAGGTGTTTAATATTACGTGATGGTGAGTTGTTTTAAATTAGGTGGAGGTGAGGTTTTTAAAATTACGTGATGGTGAGGTGTTTTAAATTAGGTGGAGGTGAGGTGTTTTAAATAATAATTTAAGCCCGTTCATAATAAACCCGTTCCTCAGTAACGACGTGTGGTGAGGCGAGCGCTGCGAGCCGAGCCAAGCTGGTGTGTGTATATATATATATATATATATATATATATATATATATATATATATATATATATATATATATATATATATATAAGCCTGTGATATGTGGGAGAGGTGGGGTGAGGTTAATGACTGTACCTGAGTTGCTGTGTTGTCATGATTTACACCAATCATAATACAAACAATTATTTTGCACCAATTTATTTGTCGTGTTTGTGATATTACATTTTTATAGGCAATTTAGGTTGAAAAAAAAAACAATTCAAAAAAGAACCCCTCAGCACATACATACGGGAGGGGTAGGTGCAGACTGAAACTTTGAGACGATTACACCTCACCACCACATAATTTAAAACACCTCACCACCACATAATTTAAAACACCTCACCAGCACATAATTTAAAACACCTCACCACCACATAATTTAAAACACCTCACCACCAAGTAATTTAAAACACCTCACCCCCACCAAATTTAAAACACCTCACCACCACGTAATTTAAAACACCTCACCACCACATAATTTAAAACACCTCACCACCACATAATTTAAAACACCTCACCACCACATAATTTAAAACACCTCACAACCACGTAATTTAAAACACCTCACCCCCACCTAATTTAAAACACCTCACCATCACGTAATTTAAAACACCTCACTACCACATAATTTAAAACACCTCACCACCACATAATTTAAAACACCTCACCCCCACCTAATTTAAAACACCTCACCATCACGTAATTTAAAACACCTCACAACCACATAATTTAAAACACCTCACCCCCACCTAATTTAAAACACCTCACCATCACGTAATTTAAAACACCTCACTACCACATAATTTAAAACACCTCACCTCCACCTAATTTAAAACACCTCACCATCACATAATTTAAAAAACCTCACCTCCACCTAATTTAAAACACCTCACCATCACGTAATATTAAACACCTCACCCACACCTAATTTAAAACACCTCACCACCACGTAATTCAAAACACCTCACCACCAACTAATTCAAAACACCTCACCACCACATAATTAAAAACACCTCATGACCAAGGAATTTTGAATACCTCACCACCACGTAATTCAAAACACCTCACCACCACGTAATTCAAAACACCTCACCACCACGTGATTTAAAAACACCTCACCACCATGTGATTTAAAACACCTCACATCACATAATTCAAAACACCTCACCACCACGTGATTTAAAACACCTCACCAACACGTAATTCAAAACACCTCACCACCACGTGATTTAAAAACACCTCACCACCACGTAATTTAAAAACACCTCACCACCACATAATTCAAAATACCTCACCACCACATGATTCAAAACCACCACCACGTTAATAAAAACACTTCACAACCACGGAAACAAAAGTTTCAGGGAGTAGTTCAGTGACAAAACAGACACTGCCCAGATATGTAGATATATATAGATAAATGACTGTACCTGAGTTGCTGTTTTGTCATGGTTTAAACCAATCATAATTCAAACAATAATTCAAAATATTCAATATTCAAATGTATTTGTAATATACATGATATCACATTTTATAAACAATTGAAGTTGAAAAAAAAAAATTTCCCCCAAAAAATTCCAAAAAATAGAAAATAGAAAATTTTTCAAAAAAATACCCTTAGGACATACCGGCGGGAGAGGTATGTGCATACCAGAAGTTTGGTACGATTTCACAAAAGTTTGAGAAAGTAGTACAGTGACAACACAACACAACACAGGACAACACAACAGACACTGAACAGATATATATATATATATATATATACACACACACACATATATACATACTGACTTTGGACTGATATCAGACTTTGGACTGATACCAATTATATCATGGCCGAATTGTGAATTTCCTGGATATAATTATTAGGAGTGGAGCTCAATGGGGCATCCCTCCATGAAATGCATTTTTGGGGTCATTAATGCAAATCACTCAATCATTTACACAAACCATTAACTTCCCGGGTAAGGGAGAGGGGTTGGTCGGAGGCGGGTGTGGGGGGGGGGGGGTGGAGGGAAGGAGGGAAGGGGATGGGAGTGGTGGAGAGGGGTGGAGGGAGGGAAGGGTGATGGTTGGGATGGAGAGGGGGTGAGAGTGGGTGTTGGGAAGGGTGAGGGTGGGTGTGGGGAGGGGGTGAAGGTGGGTGTGGGAGTGGTGGGGAGCGTATAAAGGTCAGGAGGGGAAGGTTGTGGGTTGGGATGGGGAGGGGTTAGGGTGGGTGTGGGAGTGGTGGGGAGCGGGTGGAAGTCAGGAGGGAATGTTTGGAGTTGGGATGTGAAGGGGTGAGAATGCTTGTGGGGAGGTGGTGGAGGGAGGGAGGGGAGGGTGTGAGGGGGGTTGGGGTCGGGGTCGGGAGGGGAGGATAGTGGGGATTGGGATGGGGAGGGTGTGAGGGTGGGCGTGGGAAGGAGGTGGGGGCCAAAATTGGAGGTTGGGTCTTTGATTGGGAAGGGGTGAGGGTGGGTTTGGGGAGAGGTTGGGGTTGGGGTCGAGAGTGGGGGTTAGAGTGGGGAGGAGGTGTTTGGCTTCTCCACCTGATAGCCTCTACTTATTTTGATTCTCATGATGTAAATGGTCCAACCAATGATTTCATCCCTTATATAAAGACCCGGATCAACAAGGATCCTGATGTTTGCATTAGCGATGATTAAGTAACTTGTGTTAATGACCTGAAATGTGTTTGAAAGAGTGGAATATTAAAGAAATGAAGATGGATGAAGATAAACAGCATTGAGACAGCCATAGCCTACGTGGATTCTCCAAGCACACACTCCAGGTATAACTTACATTTTAATTGTTCATTTGACAATTTTTGCCAAAGGCCAGCCAACAAAAGATGGTTCGGGATGACACGGCAGACATTACGCTTAAAGGAATAATAGAATCAACATGGAAAACTTTCAATCATTGGACGAAGGGATATTTAATTTTTTATTTTATTATTAAATATATATATATGGAGCTTCCATTTATTACATACTCAACTAGAAAGTTCATAGAACATCTTACCCCACGCACTTGAGAAAAAGGACATGGGACGGGTCTTTTCCATTATTTGCGTTTCCGAGCAGATCGACATTAGTTTTGTTCATGAACTTTGCATAAAAGATTCGATAGCAACCATATGAAGCAACCATATGAAGATGGGTCAAACGGAACAGTCCAGAGCTGAATCTGCTGCCATGTCTTCTCGGAGAAACTGCAGATTTTGGAACGATTTTTTTAGATGAAGCTCTGCCGTTGCATCGTTACGCGCCACCATTTTGTCTGAATCTCGATATTCCTCTTCCCTCGCTTCAGACAGACAACAGCCTCTTCCCTCGCTTCAGAGAGACAACAGCCTCTTCCCTCGCTTCAGAGAGACAACAGCCTCTTCCCTCGCTTCAGAGAGACAACAGCCTCTTCCCTCGCTTCAGAGAGACAACAGCCTCTTCCCTCGCTTCAGAGAGACAACAGCCTCTTCCCTCGCTTCAGAGAGACAACAGCCTCTTCCCTCGCTTCAGAGAGACAACAGCCTCTGCCCTCGCTTCAGAGAGACAACAGCCTCTTCCCTCGCTTCAGAGAGACAACAGCCTCTTCCCTCGCTTCAGAGAGACAACAGCCTCTTCCCTCGCTTCAGAGAGACAACAGCCTCTTCCCTCGCTTCAGAGAGACAACAGCCTCTTCCCTCGCTTCAGAGAGACAACAGCCTCTTCCCTCGCTTCAGAGAGACAACAGCCTCTGCCCTCGCTTCAGAGAGACAACAGCCTCTTCCCTCGCTTCAGAGAGACAACAGCCTCTTCCCTCGCTTCAGAGAGACAACAGCCTCTTCCCTCGCTTCAGAGAGACAACAGCCTCTTCCCTCGCTTCAGAGAGACAACAGCCTCTTCCCTCGCTTCAGAGAGACAACAGCCTCTTCCCTCGCTTCAGAGAGACAACAGCCTCTTCCCTCGCTTCAGAGAGACAACAGCCTCTTCCCTCGCTTCAGAGAGACAACAGCCTCTTCCCTCGCTTCAGAGAGACAACAGCCTCTTCCCTCGCTTCAGAGAGACAACAGCCTCTTCCCTCGCTTCAGACCTTGACAAAATCAAAAGATGTTCAAACACTTCGCATATATCTTTCAATCCTGATAAATTGCAAACTCTCACTCACTCTCTCCCAAAGCACCGCATCTGGCAAATCCTCCCATCGATTTTCTGAACAATCCTCTTGAGGTAGTCCAGTCGCTCAAAATCTTGGGTCTCAATATCAGCCTTGATAGTGGGGAAATCACATTTCAAGGTTGGCCTTCAGAGTCAGCCACCAACTGGGCATCCTCCATTGTATAAAGTCCTTTCTTTGCACAACTGAACTCCTATCCACCTACGGGGCTTTCATCCGTAGCTTGGAGTACTGCTCTCCACTCTGGGCTGACTCCCCTGCCTCAAATCTTGCTAAGCTTGACGCCGGGGAAACCAAGGCCTTCAAGATCATTGGAATCTCCCTCATTGAAGCTGAGTCCAAAACCATCCACTTTCCCATACTGCTTCCTTTCTGATCTTGCACCCTCTGCTCTGTGCTTTGCCCCCCGCCCCCAGTGTCTGCCTGGCGCATTCAATCCACCATCAACCCCCCTTCCGGTGAAACTCCCAAAATCCAGCATCACTTCTAATCCCCACTTATTTGTTCCTCTCTTTTCCCACCTGTGGAATCAACATCCACATTCTTTTTAAAATCTCATTCTTTGCTCCAGGTCTAAAAGACAGCTGTTCACCACCATCTCAGATCATCCCCCATCCAAAACCATGATCTTTTCTACTCTTCATAACGCTTCTCCCCTCCCAACCCCACATCCAAACCCACCTACTCCAAATTTCCAGTTTTCCTACCTGAGAGTTTGCTTCCGTGTCCATCTTGTCCAGCCAGTACATCCTCCCCTACTGCTCTTTCCTCCCCACTTCCCTTATTTGTCTAAGTCTCCCTCTATTTTATCCTTCAACCCTGCTGTTGGTGTTTCCCCTCTCTTTCTACTGTTCATTTTCTTCTGGTGTGTTCTGATGCCAGTGTTGTAGCTCTTCCACGAGCCTTGACTTTGTAAACAAAAACAAAAACAAAATCTCATGTAACCAACCCATTCTGCTCCCTTACCATCTTACCCCCTTTACCCATAGTCTGCTAGGACTACTTTGTGTCCTCACTTGAGAAGAGAGAGAAAGTTTTTTCCAGTTAAGACCCTGTTTAGGCCTAGGGCCCAGAAGGAATTAGTGCCCATGTTCTTAAATCCTGCTTTGTTGCTCCTTTGTCTGCAATCTTCAGGCTGTCGTCCTTCCACTGCCCGGATATCAGCAAACATCATTCCCTTTCACCAAAGCAGATCATTGTAAGCAAACTCATGTAATCCATAATCAGTACTGATGTCGAGTATTTCCTCTTTTCAAACAAGGAGATTCCTAACCACTAGTTTGGATTCTGTCCTGGTCACTCAACTCTGGAAATGCGACTGCTGCTCTCTCAACAATGCATGCAGAAGCTAAATCTCAAATAAGGGGTCAGGATCATCTCCCTGAATATAACTCAGACATTTGGCACAGGCGGTCATCCTGCTCTGATTGCCTGTGACATACAAGTCAATATTCATACCTAAACTTCTGCTTTCCTCCAGATGCACAGTCAATGCATTGTTTTAGTAGAATGCTTTCCTCTTCTCTCCAAAAATGGAGGAAAGAATACCCCGAAGGAGAGTCTTGGGCCCAGTCGTACTCCTTCATCCATATAAAGACCTATTCAATGGTCTGAAAAACCTTCTCCCCTTTTTGCAGATGACTCCGCATTGTGTCATACACTACCCCCATCCCACTAAGATGCAGACAGCAGCTGCTTTACTTCCTGCTGATCTTGAGTTGGCTGTAGAAGATTGGTCTGATAAATGGAACATGTCCTTCAGAAAATCTGTTTTAAAATGTCCATCCAGAATGATTGCCAAATGAGCCCACCTATATATCCCCACAATTAACCACGGGGAGACGTTCAGTCTCTTGAGCACTTCAGCTCTTCCATCAGCCATGACCTTTCCTGGGCCAACCACTTGACAAACCAGACCTCCAAAGTCCAAAAAAATCGGAACTATTCACAGCCTACAACGCTTTTGTCCGCAGCTCAATCATGGTCAAGCATCACATCTGTTTCTTCTGGATTCTGTAGAAGGTAAAGTTGACAACATTATTGGCATCTCCTGCGATGAGGCAGAAGTTCAAAGTCTGTTATGCTCATATGGCAGACAGGTTGGTGGCTTCTATTTTTTGGGTTTTTTTTCCAATTCTCCTGTGATTTCTCCATTCCTCCTCCTTTTGCTCTCTCTGTGTCTGCCCTCCAGGATGCACATTTCTTCCAGTAACTTACTCCTAGTTAAGCTCTCAAAATCCAGGCCAACTGCCCACATCAACTAATTTGTTCCTCTTTTCTCCAATTTGAGGAACTGCCTTACGGAGGGTGTTCATCCCACTCTTCCATCCAAGACTTCAAGTAGGTGGTGCAACACTATCTCTTGTCTATAATATTGAGTATTAATCATCTTACTATAATTCACCAAATGTCCGTCCGTCCGTTCGAAGGTACCGCAAAGACGGCTCAACCGATCGCAACGATATTTTGGGTGGGTATTCCTGGGACCCCTGGGAGTAAAATAGGCTATATTGTTTTTCCAAATTTTTTCAAGTTTTCCAATTGTCCAGTTTTTCCAAACACGATGGAATAATATTTACCGATATGAACAGTGATGTGGCTTTTGTTGAAATTCTACAAATACTGTTTATTCTACGTACCAGGAGAGAGTAGATCGACTCCTGACGAACTCTTCCGATATAAACGTGCAGCTCCGAAGTAACATGGCAGCGTGTGCAAAGCGACTGAGAAACAGGTGGAGCAGACGCTTCCGTGTTACAGATTCGGCGCGCACTCTTCACACATAAACGTGCGACTGAGAAAGAAGTGTAGCGGCCGCTTCCGTTTTGCAGAATTCAATCTTCTTTCAAAATGGGCGCCATGTACTGTTTAGATTTTGATGATTTGCTTTGTGATAAGATTTAACGGATGTTTATATGAATCGTTTAAAATATAAGAAGCCTTCAATTTCTGATATTTTGCCTTTTCTCCCAATTGAAGCCCCACCCATAGGGCGATATCAAATCCTTCCTCTTCTCCAATGGCTTGATCTCCGATCATCAATTTGGATTCAGACCAGGTCATTCTACTCTGGACATGCTGCTTCTGCTGTCTCAACAATGGATGGAGGTCCTCAATGCCAAACAGGAAATCAGCGCTGTCTCCCTTGACATATCACGTGCCTTCGATACGGTCTGCCACCCATCTCTGCTCACCAAACTCTCCTCCTATGGTATCCATGGAAATCTCCATGCATGGCTTGCGGACTTCCTCTCTGGTCGTAGTCAACGTGTGGCCCTGAATGGATTTCTCTCATCTCCCCTTCCTATTCAGGCTGGAGTTCTCCAAGGCAGTGTTCTGGGCCCTGTGCTTTTTCTGGTCTTCATCAATGATCTCTCCGACTCTCTTGAAAATCCTCTCTATCTCTTTGCTGATGACTCCACTCTCTGCCGCTCCATTCCTCTTCCCTCAGATCGGCAGTCTGCAGCCTCCTCACTCTCTGAAGACCTGGAGAAAATCACAGACTGGTCAAACAAGTGGAACATGTCTTTCAATCCTGACAAATCTCACACGCTTACTATGTCTCTCGGAAAAGATCGACTGGACAACCCTCCCATCTACTTTCTCAACAATCCTCTCCAAGAAGTTCTGTCGCTCAAGCTTTTGGGTCTCACTATCTGCCATGATCTTTCTTCGGAAAACCACATTTACAAGCTGGCCTCCAAAGCCAGTCGCCGACTGGGCATCCTCCGTCGTGCGAAGTCTTCCGAGGCACACCTGAGCTCCTCACCACATACAAGGCTTTCATCCGCAGTTCAATGGAATACTGTTCTCCCCTATGGGCCGGTGCTCCTGCCTCACACCTAGCTCGGCTTCCCGCTGTTGAAACCAAAGCTTTCAGAATCATTGGAATCTCCCGTGATGAAGCTATCTCCGAGGGCCTTTCACTCACTCACCACAGGCAGGTAGGTGGTCTTTCTGTCTTCTACCGACTCCTCTCCGGCCTTGCACCCCCAGCTCTCTCTGTGCTTTGTCCCCCAAATATTCCTACAGGTCGCACAAGATCTGCCAGCAACCCTCTGATGGTTAAACTGCAGAAATCTCGGCTCTCTGCTCACCTTCACTCTTTCATTCCTCTTTTCCCCCGCCTCTGGAACAAACTCCCACACTCCCTTCAATCCCACTCCTCCCTCCAGGTCTTTAAAACAGCTGTTCACCACCATCTCTTATCTTCCCCCATCCAAAACCTTGATCTTTTCTACCCCCACTAATTCACCCCAGATCCACCTTGTTTGAAATTCCAACTTCTTTCCTGGAAGTCCTGGCAGTGTCCATATGTTTTATACCTCTCCCACCCCCCCCCCCACCCCTCTTCCCGTGCCTCCCCCCCCAAAGCCCTCTCCCTCCCACAGATCTCTCGATGTCCCTGCTCTCAAATGTTGTGTTTTTGTCCTTCCTCCTCTCTCCCCATCTTGTCTACCGCTCCCCATGTTATATGTTTTGTGTGTCGGTTTGTCTTTCTGTGTGATTAATGTTAGCTCTTTCACGAGCCTCGATCTTGTATACAAAAAACAAACAAAAAAAAAACTTTGCTAGTATGTATAAAGCAAGTGATCCCTTTACCTTTTGTTTAAACTTCATTCTTATAACCTCCGCCACCAAAGGTTAACCTCCATAGGTTTTGTTTTCACCCCTGTCTGGCTGTCTGTCTGTGAACAAGATATCTGACAAAGTTGTGGACGGATTTCGCCAAAATTGGCGGACAGGTTAGTTGTGTGACAAGGAATAATCGATTCAATTTTGGTGAAGATTCGAATCTGGATCTGCATCAGCGAATTTGAATGTGATTCATCACCAATTTAATGATGGGGCTAAAACCGATATATAGCACGATATTTCGAAAGGTTGTGGACGGACTATGACAAAACTTGGTGGATGAGTTGAGTCGATGACAAGACCAAACAAATTCGATTTTGGTTCAGGTGCAGATCCAGATCTGGCCTATCAGTGAATGCAAAACTTAAACTGTTCAGCCTGGTGGAGGCTTCAGGTGAGTTGAGGAGTTGAGGCCATTCTGGTCTTGTTTTTGTACTTGTTGATAGGCCAACAAGTGTAGGTAATAACATAAACATCGTCCATTGGAGTATCTGGACTCACAGGATAACCTCGAGGTAGCGTACTTAACTTTCTTTGATCTGTCGTGTCCACGTTTGATTCCCAACATGACTATACACTGGTGGTGTGCAGGCAGGGTGTTGAAATAGTGTGCGGGCAGTGTGTTTTTTTTCATCCTGATGATATCTGATGCAAGCATTTCCATGCATCTGGTACCTTTCTGTACCTTTCCATAGGTGTCTTTCTAAAATATATGGTCATCGCGTGCTGGTACACTATCCAAATTCCAAATCCATGCCCAGTACAGAGGGCAGCTTCAGGAGCATCCGACGATGGAGGAACAACCTGTCCAGGGTAAATTCTCAGCAATCGAAAACGCAAAGAATATCTGGGTTTTTTTTATTGCAAATCAAATTATGTCGTATGGAAGCTGATTGCACCTTGGGTCGTTCGCCCAACTAGCACATCAACCATACATTATCGTCATTGTATTCCAGAATTATGCCACAAGTTTAGGGAATGAATACCATATTTATATTAAAATATGCCCTCAAAAAGGTGCTTCGGCTCATCCTGGCAAAAAAAGAGTTTTGGTTTTTCATGAATCATCTGACAGCAGCCGAGGACAATGAGGAAAATGCACGTTGTTTTTAATCGGACAACCCAGCATGGTAAAGGTCATTACACGTCGCAATCTGCAATCAAACCATCGACATAATCCAATGCTGCTCAGGTGCCTATCAGCAGCCTTATGCTGTTAATGGCAAAGGTGCCCATTAAAATTTGATTGTGCTGTTGTGAAAATGTCATGCCTCCTATCCACACACAAGACCAGGGGCATAATCTGGCTTATGGCCAAGTGGCCGATCTCCTGTTGACCTCCTGCCTCCCTAAAGAGCCCACCGTGAAGCCTGTGTTTGTGGCAGTACGTGGAGCCTCAGGACCTCAATGTCCGGATGCCTTCCCTCTCAGCATGCTACTTCTGTTTGCCTGGGCATGAACTTTTGTATGACCTTTGGTAAAGCCTTTGGTCTCTTCTTCCTCCACTGGTCACCAATTACTGTTGCACAGTTGAAATAAATTATCACTTCCGGCTATTGTAAAACTTTCAAAACAGGGCCTACATACCTATGCGAGGTTAGGATTATTTATAAGATGATGTATTGGTATTGATGTTGATGGTATTGATCCAAATAATTGAGAATGTTTTTTTTTTTTTTTAATATACAGAGTCGAGGCTCGTGAAAGAGCTAACATTTATCAAACAAACAAATCAAACAAACAAGCAAACAAAGTATGTAAAAAGGGGAGCGGTCGACAAGATGGGGAGAGAAGGGGAGGAAGCACACAAACACAACATTTGAGAGCAGGGACATCGGGAGATGTGTGGAAGGGAGAGGGCCTGGGGGGGGAGGGGCAGGATAGGTATAAAACGCAAGGACACCAAGGACTTCCAGGAAAGAAGTCGGCACCTCAAAAAGTGGATTTGGGGTGAAATTAGCGGGGGTAGAAAAGATCAAGGTTTTGGATGGGGTAAGATAAGAGATGTTGGTGAACAGCTGTTTTAAAGACCTGGAGGGTGGAGTGGGCTTGAAGAGAGTGAGGGAGTTTGTTCCAGAGGCAGGAGAAAAGAGGAATGAAGGAGTGAAGGTGAGCAGAGAGGCTTGATTTTGGCAGTTTAACCATAAGAGGGTTGCAGGCAGATCTTGTGCGACCTGTAGGAATATTTGGGGGACAGAGCCCAGAGAGAGAGCTGGGGGAGCAAGGCCGGAGAGGAGTCGGTAGAAGACGGAAAGACACCCAACCTGCCTGCGGTGAGTGAGTGAGAGGCCCTTGGAGTTAGCTTCATCGCGGGAGATTCCAATGATTCTGAATGCTTTGGTTTCAACAGCGTGAAGACGAGCTAGGTGTGAGGCAGGAGCACCAGCCCAGAGGGGAGAACAGTATTCCATTGAGCTGTGGATGAAAGCCTTGTATGTGGTGAGGAGCTCAGATGTGCCAAGGAAGGAATTCGCACGACGGAGGATGCCCAGTCGGCGACTGGCTTTGGAGGCCAGCTTGGAAATGTGGTTTTCCCAGGAAAGATCATGGCAGATAGTGAGACCCAAAAGCTTGAGTGACAGAACTTCTTGGAGAGGATTATTCAGAAAGTAGATGGGAGGGTTGTCCAGTCGGTCTTTTCGGAGAGACATCGTAAGAGTGTGAGATTTGTCAGGATTGAAAGACATGTTCCACTTGTTTGCCCAGTCTGTGATTTTGTCCAGGTCTGCAGAGAGTGAGGAGGCTGCAGACTGCCGATCTGAGGGATGAAGAATGGAGTTGCAGAGAGTGGAGTCATCAGCAAAGAGATAGAGAGGATTTTCAAGAGAGTCAGAGAGATCGTTGATGAAGACCAGAAAAAGCACAGGGCCCAGAACACTGCCTTGGGGAACTCCAGCCTGAACAGGAAGAGGAGATGAGAGAAACCTATTCAGGGCCACACGTTGACTGATGTTTCGCATTCAGATTGCACAAGATTTACTCGTTCTATGGAATATGAGCACAAAACATAAGGTCAACTTGAGCCTTGTTCTTCTTCCTCCTTTCGTCTTCTTCTTCTTCTGTAGGTCACTTCCTGTCATGCGTCCACACGGCTGACATGATGTTTCTATACCCAATTGCAGACCATCACTTAAGGTGTTTTTTCTTGTAGATATCTGGAATCTCCATATCCTTGACAGAGCATCAGGACACTCATGGCAATATTTGAACGTTTCTGTGGCGAAGAATCGATCCTGGTCATGTTGCCGCTCCATCGCAATCTTCGGAAATTTGCTCTCAGCAGACATTGGGATGAAACTCAAACCAGTGTGGGTCAGTTGTACCTTGTTAAGATATTTTGTCAAAATTTCCTTTTTTCTCCCCTGCACTTTGATTCAATTGCTTTCCGATGTTTCACGTAATATTCTTCCTGGATTAGGCCTACTCAGCCTAAATTACTGGGCCTGAATCAGATCTGGGGGCCTGAATTACTCAGAAAGTCTTGTCTTCTACAAGTACCTAGGTGCAAATACAAGAGATCAATTTAAGTAATGAGATATCATCGAAATCTTGTGTCCCCAAACCATTGCTCTCTGCATCCACCCTACCGAGTTATACCCAACCGCTCCTCGACACTGTGTCTTTGCACCTGAAAAGGTAAAAAAAAAAGAAGAACTTTCTGGCAACCCTCGGATTTGATTCTGCAAATGGACAGCACAGCATCAGCTCAAGTGTCTCAAAAATCTGCACTGCTGCTCTTGCACATCGTCTCTCTGCCCTTTTCACCCTAACATTTGCCTGAGATCATATTCCATCTGCTTGGAAATCCGCCAACATCAGTGCATTACATAAAGTGCAGAAACGGCTCCCCTTCACTACGGACATATCAGCTTACTTCCAAACATCACCACGGTCATGGAATCCATCATCACAGTTGATATGAAAGCCTTCCTTTTCTCCAACAACCTCATCTAAGATCACCAATTTGGTTTCAGAGCAGGTCACTCCACCTTGGACATGCTGCTTCTACTCTCCCAACAATACATGGAGGCCTACTCGCTTGTACAATACATGGAGGCCCTCAATGTCAGATTTGAGATCAGGACCGTTTCTCCAGACATGTCTTGAGCTTTTGATAAAGTCAGGCATCCCGCCTTGCTCTCCAAACTCTCTGCCTACGACGTCCCAGGGGCCACCTCCACTCTTGGGTTACTGACTTCCTCTACTCACGTAGCCAACATGGGGCTCTCAATGCAATCCATGCATTTACTCTCCCTGTCAATGCTGGAGTACCACAAGACTGTTTTCTGGGCCTAGTCATATTCCTAATCTTCATCACCAATCTCTCTGACTCTCTGCAAAATCCACTTTATCTCTCTGATGATGACTCCACCCTATGCCATGACATCCATCATCGTTCAGACAGGCAGGCTTCTGCCTCTTCCGTCTCTTCAGTCCTTGACAAAATCACAAACTGGTCAAAAGCTTGGAATGTCTTTCAAGTTTTTTTTTTGTTTTTTTTGTATACAAGATCGAGGCTCGTGTAAGAGCTAACATCAATCACAAAAACAAACAAACAAACAAACAAAAAACGGACACACAAAACATACAATAAAAGGAGCGGGAGACAAGATGGGGAGAGAGAGGGAAGCACACAAGTACAACATTTGAGAGCAGGGACATCGGGAGATCTGTAGGAGGGAGAGGGCTTGGGGGGAGGAGGCATGGGAAGGGGGGGGGGGTGTGGGAGAGGATGTCCCTCTCAGACCGATTGATACAACACGTTTGCATTCAAATAAACCAAAAGGACCTCCCAGGATGGAGTATCTCTATACTTTGCAATTCAAGCTTCCTGCTTAGTCTATTCAGAGGAGCGCAGATGTAGAGTCGACCTCTCAGGATGGTGAAAGGAAATGACATCATCACAATGGAAGTTTCTGCTCCTTGCATTTTAATGTGCGTTGAATCACCTCATTTAAAACATTAGAATGTCGGGAGTTCAATTCTCGAAGGAGCTTCAACGCAGGAGAAGGCCATTAGGCCCATCAAGCCAGTGCAATAGCTGTAAACCTATGGCTGTCTGTCCTTGCTTCCTCCTTTTGAAATGCTGAGCATCAAGAAAGGAAGTAAATAAAATTTTGGAATCATGGGGGTTTTTTTCTTTAAGCTGGGTTCGGCTCCAAACCGCCAACATCCCAAAGTCAGAGCGCACGCTCCAACCGTTACCCAACAGAGTTTGGTTTAAAAAGAACAACAAGTTCTTTTGAGTCCACATGTTTCACCCAGAATACCTAGCGCACAATCGGAAATGCATCAGTTCTCTTCAACACACCCAAACCTCATGCGACTACGATGATCTCGTGAGATCACAACAATGGTCAACACATGAAGTAAAAGGAATAATGCATGTGTGATGCAATTCCTCGAAACAAGCTTTCCTGGAAGCTCGGTGCATAAACGCTTTGGTACCGTCTCAGATGGCCTCATCGGCCATTCTGGCTGGGGTCGCCTTGGATGCTGGCGTTGTATTATAAACGGCCCTCTTGGGGATGTGGAGTGCAAGGCCCTCTGTATCATTAGCATGTCATGGCAGAAGGCTCAGTCTGAAGATGTCCTTCTTGCTCACCGCAAGCAGGTTGGTGGCCTTGTGACCTTATACCGGCGCTACTCCAGCTTTGCTCTTTGTGCCATCTGACCTCTCTGCCCGAACCTTGCTCCTGCGCGTGTACCTTCGACCATAAACCCTTTAAATGAAATAAAAGTTCTTCTTGTAGGATTAGGAGCAGAGAACTAAATAATCAAAAACGTGGATGCAAAATTTACTTTGAATATGAGAAACTTCCATAGGAATAAACTGCTTTAATGTTGGCTGGAAATAGGCCGTGAAAGAAACATTGCAGAAATCATAAAAGTGCATCCATTTAAAAAAAGGGAGAAGGAAACGTATTTCTCATCTCATCCTGGCACATACCCGTCACATCTCTGCTATAAATAAAAAAACCAGAGGAATATTAAATATATAGATAACCACGCGTGCACAAAAAAGAAAGTTCAACCACAAAGGAAAGTCGACAGATAAAAGGGATTCCCAGGATAGTTCGGTGATGAGGTGCTCGCTTGTACTTCGAATGTTTCTTCATAACCAGAGGGGTCTGATACAAAATACCAAAACTTCTGTTTGGATGCGGTATAAACACTTGGTATTGAATTGCTGAACACCTGACACCGTGCAATCACAGGTGATAATATCCCATGGTATATTTGTCAACAAGGAACTTTGACAGAAGAGGAGTCCATTTGGCCCATTATTGCCTGCACTATTGCATATCAATAGCACGTTAATTCAATCTATCAGTTTATCTACTTAAATTTCACTGTAGTTGTGGGACGGAGAGAGTGGCAGAGGCGGATGCAGGAATTTCAAGACGTGGGGTGGGGGGGGGGGGGTGCATGAAACGATAGCGCTTGAAGGAGGGGGGGGTAAGGGGTGTCTGGGGGTCCTCCCCCAGGAAATTTAAAAAAATTGATCGTCAGAAACGGCATTTCGTGCGTTCTTGGAACTTTCTGCACTTCCTTGTGTTCTTCCCTGGTCCAACAGTTCAGCAGATTCGCACCGCCTGCACCCTCATCCTGGAACGAAGGGGGGGGGGGTGCGCACCCCCTGCACCCCCCCTGGATCCACCCCTGAGTGGTATAGGAAGAGGAAAACAGTTGGGCCAGCACAGGGTGATATCTAATATATAAAGCCCTTTCTAACCACAGATTGACTGACTGACTAATATTAATGTTCGGTACCTTCTCGGTAATGTGGAAAGATCAAATCTCGCGTGCCGATGGACATCGAAGCCGATACACTGGGAAAAATTACAGAACCGTCAGCATTCTTGTCAACATTCACCTTAAAAAAAATTAACATGACGTACTGTATATATATATATATATATATATATATATATATATATATATATATATATATATATATATATATATATATTTTCCGGATTTGAGAATCCTGTGTTTTTTTATTGTTGTAAATATCACCCTGAGTAGTGTAATGATTCCTTGTAAATATCTCCGTTTTGTGTGTAAAGGTCAAAGGTCGTCCTCTTAGTTAATCCATCGCATGCACGTAGGCCACCATATACCCTTCTAAATAGTTATTTCCTTATTATGTGTATTAGTTTAAGGCTGTGTTTCCCATTAGTTGACTCTGCATTGCATCAAATTGAAATAAGGTAGAATCCCCTGTCAAGTGCAAAGCCTCCATTGCCAACTGCATTGCCGCCATTGAACACGCGGCCAGCTCGGAGAAGAAAGGCGTGTCTCCACCCCTCGTCATCGGAAGGAGTGGTGAGCCAGCCCCGATCAACCAACCAAGCACGAGGGGTTTGGCTTGAGAGGGCGGAGAGAGAACGATCGGGGAGGTTCGCAAAGATTCGAGGGTGTGGCCTATATAACCCGTCACGCGACGCCCTCACCGCAGATGCGTCAGAGAGTTGAAAGTCCACCGAGAGTTGTTGTTGAGTTCAGCACAGCAGTCCACCGGGAGAGAGTTGCGTGGTTGTTGTTGAGAGTTCAGTGGAGGAGGAGCAGTGGTTGTTGTTGAGAGTTCAGTGGAGGAGGAGCAACAAAGTCAAGCTCAGTGGAGGAGTGAGCACTGCGAAAGTTAAGGAACAAACTGCAGCTTCGAGACCTCCGTAGTCCGCCCCCCCCCCCCCCCCTGTGACACGCAGCTTCGACCCGCTGCTACGTAGAAACGCCGCCATGCGAACGAGATTGAGAAGGGTCGGCGGCCGCTCACCTCGAGCCTTGTCGTTTACACGAACCGGACCCGCATCCTTCCAGCTCTGTGGACCTCCTGAACCTTCCTCCCCTTCCAGCCATTCGTTCCTGTCATCCCTATCATCATCCCCCCGTGTAAGTCTGATTGTCGTCCGTCTTTTATGTTGTCCTGGGGGTTAAGTAAGACTGAATAGGTAAGTTAGTATTGCACTGTGTCTTCTGGTCCTTCCATCTTTCTGTCTTTATTTTCGTATCTTTCCTTCTCCTTGGTTACTTTTGGTCTTGTACATAATAGTTAGTAATAAATTATATTTGTTCTTCCTACCTTGCCTTTCTTTCCTTTACATCTGTTTCGCTTTAGTGATTTCCCCATTGGATACCTGTGGCATGCTTTGGCCAACGTTAAGAATCGGGTCTAGTTACTTGCTAATGGTTCGTGCCGCGGCTGCTAATCCGCTCGGCAATTAACATCTTGTCCGCGGTCACGAACGAGGTTGCTCACCTGCCTCTCCGGAGGGAGCTGTGCAACTTCAGGACTCACGTCGGTCAGTCGCACACAAGGGGATTAATCCCCTCTTCTTAAGGGGAAAAAGGCCGACGTAGAGATCCGTAACAATATATATATATTGTTGCGGAACCCAACGTCGGCCTATGGTTCCCCTTTGAGGGGCGATTAGACCCCTTGTTTATTGCTGACCGACGTTGTCCCTGACGCCGTACCGCGACCTCCGGAAAGGCCGGTGCACAGCCCCGTTCGTACCGCGGACAGATGTTAATTGATTGCCGAGCGGTGTTTAGCAACCGCGGCACGAACTATTACCAAGACTAACCCGATTCATAAACGTTGGCCAAATCGTGCCACAGGTGCCCAATGGAGAAATCACAAAGACGACACGGATGTGAAGAAGAGGAAGACGAAGGCAAAAAGGTTTGAAAATGTGACTATATTTATTCCTACTATTTACAGGACCAAAATAACCAAGGAAGAAGGAAAGATAATAAAATAAAGACAGAAGGAATCAAGGAGACACAGTGCAACGCTAGCTTACCTACAGTCTTAATTATACCCAGGACGAGACACACAAAACGGACGACAATCAAACTCACACGAATGGGGAAATGAAGGCAGGAACGATTCGGTGGAAGGAGAGGAAGGTCCAACGGGAACCGGAGCTGGAGCTTGATCCCGCACGGGACGTCGGGCGGGACCTCGACGGCCACCGATGCCACCGCAATCCGGTTCCCGCTTCGCAGCAGGTCGAAACTGCGTGGTCTCAAAGCTGGTGGTGGTGGACTCCAAGCTGGTGGTGGTGGACTCAACTGATGGTGGTGGACTCAACTGATGGTGGTGGACTCTCTCTCTCTCACCTCTTGCGCGGCACGTATATCGTCTCTTCTCTTGCGCATCTCTTATATCGTCTCCTCTCTTGCGCGTCTCTCATGGGGGGCGTCGTGGTGCGGGTTATATATGCCACGCCCTTCAACCTTCGCGAACCTACTCGACGGTTCTCCCCATGCCCTCTCAAAGCCAAACCCCTCGTTCTGGGTTGGTCGGCAAGGCCTGGCTCACTCCTCCCCTCTATGACGAGGTGGAGACACGCCTTTCTTCTCCGAGCCGACCGCGTGCTCAATGGAGGCAAATGCAGTTGGTAATAAATGCAGTTGGCAATAAAGGCTTTGAGGGGGAATTTGAAAAAGGGGATCTATCTATTTGAATTCGGTGCAATGGAGTATTAATTAATGGAAGACAAAGAAAGCCTTAACCTAATACACAGAATAAGGAAATAACTACCAACAAGGAGGAAATCTATGATTGGCTAACGTGATTGTATATGACCTAAATAAGGGACGCCATTTGACCTTTATACACAACTGGAGGAAGGAGGGTGATATTTTTTACAACAATAAAAAAACACAATTCTCATTTCCACAACAATATATATATATATATATATATATATATATATATTGTTACGTGGTCCCCTCGGTGAATACCTGGTCTCGGTGACCCCCGGACCGTGAGCGGAACTTCGCCAGAAAGCTGTATTATATATGCGCTTTCGCCACGCAATCCATATGAATTTCACCCAAGAGACAACTGATGTTCAAGGATATATTTCAATGGTAAGGATACCATACAATTTCAATGACACAACCACGGAGATTTTCCCCGAGCAATCAACAATACACAACCATCAACCATTCCCTATTCACAATCAATTCCCTATGATTAAGATGGCCATCTTATATATGTGTGTCCCGGTGAGTACTCACGACCCCCTTTTGGTCTCGGTCCCGCACAATGTCTCTGGGCCCCTCCTGACCAAGATGATGGTCAGTGTCGCCGCACTCGGGCGGTTGAACGAACCCCGGGTGGACGTGTTTCCACCGGGCAGGTATCGTACCACTACCAGGCACCCCGGCTGCAGCCCCTCGTGGCCACGCGAAGCGGGTACGGGAAAGCAAGCCAAACCCCACGCCGCTTGCAAGGCGTGTTAGGCCCCAACGGGCGACCCGTACGCGTCTTTTTAGACGGTGTCGCGAACGGCGCCCAACGCTGGGTCGGTGCACGGCCACACGACAGTTTGACGTCCACCGGGCAGGTATCCGTCCCGGTAACTCCTCTCGCCCGACAGGCTCGGGAACGCCGCTTTTCCACACGGCTCAATCAATCCCCACTTTCGTCGGATCGGGCGAGGAAGAAGAATACTCGTCCTTTTTTCCTCGTGTCTTTTCCTCTTCCGTTTCCGGTCACTTCCGTTTCCGGCCACTTGTTCAGAAGGGCTCCTGACCCTCCAATCACAACAACCCTTAATATACTACACACGGATAAGCAAAGACCTGAATGGTAATCCACATACATTCACATAAATATGTAACACTCCCCCCCTTCAAGAAAGAAAGTTTGAACCCAGCGAAAACTTTCTTTGCCGTCCAATTTGGAGAAACAAACCAGATAACTCAACCCCCCCCCCCCCCCCCACATTATCAGTTCCCCCCGGGCACAGTTATCACTTAAAAATCAAGCAACCAAAATTTCACCACAACCCCTCCAGATTACTCCCTCTGGACTAAGCACCAGCAACGACATTGTCCCTGCCAAATCAAACTCCATCTCATGACCCTCTGACTTTGACCGTCAGTTTCTTGCGAATGAAGGTTAAGGGGTTGATCAAAGATCCAAAGTTAAGCCACTCGATAGCACTTTTTTCCGGGAGGCCAAGCCGAGTATTCACTACATGGATGCCTTTAGGAACGTGGAGTTCACGGTTAGTCCGTGCAGGAAAGTTCTCTACATGGGCGCCTTGAGGAACGTGGAGTTCACGGTTAGTCCATGCATGAAAGTTCACTACATGGACGCCTTTAGGAACGGCGTTCACGGTTAATCCGTGTAGGAATCTTGGCTCGGCGGCTCCGCCGCATTCAGTGCTTCAACTTCTCAGAACTTCCCTAATAATTAGGGTGGGACCACTTGTCCCTGTAGTCCCATGAATAGCGGTCTCCTTCTCGGCCACTACTTTGCCAATCCTTCCTTCGGGAGCGGCCGTAACTCAGGGAGCCTCCATAATAATATTGATCGCGGCCACCACCAAAACTACCGCCCAGTTGTCCTCTCCTGTAGACCTCTCGACGCCTACGAAATGCCTTCCCTACTGTTATGGTCCGACCCTCCAAATCCTTGCCATTCCAATTCTTCTCTGCCTCTCTGGCGTCTTTTGTGCTGGCAAACGTGACAAAGCCGAACCCTCTTGACTGTTGCGTTTCCCAGTCTCTTACCAACCGCACTTCCACCAGCGGCCCATATCTGTTGAAGACAGAGGTCAGAACTTCTTCCTCTGTTTTGAAGTTCAGTCCCCCTACAAATAACTTGGCACTTTTGTCGCCATCCCGAGCTGGTGTGGCGTTATTTTCCCTGCTGGGCTCTTTACCAACCCTCCGGTTACCATAAACTTGACCCCTGGCCAAATCATTCCCGATAACCACAGATACACCCTCTACAGGAAGCGTGGCTTGTAAACCGACGGTGACCGGTCCTGACACCAAATCGGACTCCAAATGGATGACATGAAGGGGAGCACTAACACCGCCCCCGATCCCCTGTAAACGAACACTATCCCCCGTTGCCGTCTCCTCGGACCATGGCAAAATGCCTTCAAGCATTAAAGATTGATGTGCCCCTGTGTCCCTCAATATCCTAACCGGTTTCCGGTTAGTCGAGGCTCCATCCCGTGACACAAACCCCTCTGAAATAAATGGTTGGTAACCCTTTTGATGGCGATTTCTCACAATGGCCATTGCGTTTGGAGTCGTAGTAGTCGGATTCCGCTCTGGGTCTTCGCTTTTCATGCGGTAACAACTGGACATCAAGTGTCCAGGTTTCTTGCAAAAAGCGCAAGTAGGCCCGGAGGAAAAACTCGTGGTCTGCCTCGGGCCCCCCGAACTATAAGTTTGTCTTGGGCCCGCATCCCTCTGATTTCGAACAGGTGGGGTATCATAGTTGTCCCCATAATCATCTCGAGGCCGCCGCCATGTATGGTCGTTCTCCGCACCTGCTGTTCCCCACCTCCCCTGCGGAGATCTAGGCGAGGAGTTAGGTTCGTGGACCCCTATTCGGTGGGTTAAGGCATAATCATCTGCCATGGTGGCTGCGTCCCACAACTTTGGTACTTTCTTTTCCTGCAGGTACACTTTGATGTCCTCGTGGACACACTGCTGGAATTCCTCCACCAGGATCAAGTCCCGCAATGTTTCGAAGTCTTTCCCGACTCCTTTTGACTCACACCACCGATCAAACATGTTTTCTTTCACTCTGGCAAACTCCACATGGGTCTCACTCTCCCTCTTCCTGGCATTCCTGAATTTTTGCCTGTAGGCTTCCGGAACCAACTCATAGGCTTTGAGGATGTGCTTCTTCAGTACCTCATAATCTGCACATTGGTCCATTGGTAGCGCCGAATAAATTTCCTGAGCTTTCCCCACCAGCACACTTTGCACGAGTATGGTCCAGGCCTCCTCCGGCCAGTTTAATTGTCGAGCCACTTTCTCAAAGTGTGGGAAAAATTTCGCGACTTCCTTTTCACTGAACGGTGGAACCAGCCTCACATGTCTGCCCACATCCCAGGTTTTCTGGTTAGGTGTCGACCCCGTCAGCAAGGGTGGTGCCTCTCCCCGTTCTCTCATTAACTCCAGCTCCTTGAATTTGATTTCTTGCTGAAGCTCCATGTCACGTTCCTTTAATTCCCTTTCCGCTTTTCTCTCCTCTGCTTCGAGGTCCCTTGCAGCTCTCCTCTCCTCTGCTTTTCTCCCTTCTAACCTTTCCTGGAGTTCTCGTTCCACTCTCCTTTCCTCTGCTTGTTTCTCTTCTCTCCTCGCTTCTGCTTTCCTTTCTTCTTCTTTTAACCTTTCCTGGAGTTCTCGTTCCACTCTCCTTTCCTCTGCTTGTTTCTCTTCTCTCCTCGCTTCTGCTTTCCTTTCTTCTTCTTTTAACCTTTCCTGGAGTTCTCGTTCCACTCTCCTTTCCTCTGCTTGCTTCTCTTCTCTCCTCTCTTCTGCTTTCCTTTCCTCTTCTGATCTTTCCTTTTCTGCTTTCCTTTCTTCTTCTGCTCTTTCCTTTTCTGCTTTCCTTTCTTCTTCTTTAATCCGTTCCTGGCTCCGTAATTGCAACTCCAGTTTCCGGAGCTCAACATCTTCTGGTTCTTCGGGTAGCCACTCCCAGGCTAACTCGTCCCATGTTCCTAATCCCACCATAGATTGTATCACCGTGGCCTGCAACTCTGCCTTCCTCAAATTAGTTCGGACCTCCAAGTTAAAATGTTTGGCCAATTTCAAGAGGTCCGACTTTAGCAACGCTCGGAACTGTGCCTCACTCGGGGTTACCACAAAGTTCTGTGCCACAAACGCCATGGTGCCTATCGTTAACACCTGTTAACCTTCACCCAAGACTTTACCCCAATTTCTCAAATTTTTTTTACCAATTAATAATTAATTAATTAATTTTAATTAATAAAAAACTATTATTTTATTATGTTATACAATTTTAAATCCCGGACGAGCCCCCAATTCTGTTACGTGGTCCCCTCGGTGAATACCTGGTCTCGGTGACCCCCGGACCGTGAGCGGAACTTCGCCAGAAAGCTGTATTATATATGCGCTTTCGCCACGCAATCCATATGAATTTCACCCAAGAGACAACTGATGTTCAAGGATATATTTCAATGGTAAGGATACCATACAATTTCAATGACACAACCACGGAGATTTTCCCCGAGCAATCAACAATACACAACCATCAATCATTCCCTATTCACAATCAATTCCCTATGATTAAGATGGCCATCTTATATATGTGTGTCCCGGTGAGTACTCACGACCCCCTTTTGGTCTCGGTCCCGCACAATGTCTCTGGGCCCCTCCTGACCAAGATGATGGTCGGCATCGCCGCACTCGGGCGGTTGAACGAACCCCGGGTGGACGTGTTTCCACCGGGCAGGTATCGTACCACTACCAGGCACCCCGGCTGCAGCCCCTCGAGGCCACGCGAAGCGGGTACGGGAAAGCAAGCCAAACCCCACGCCGCTTGCAAGGCGTGTTAGGCCCCAACGGGCGACCCGTACGCGTCTTTTTAGACGGTGTCGCGAACGGCGCCCAACGCTGGGTCGGTGCACGGCCACACGACAGTTTGACGTCCACCGGGCAGGTATCCGTCCCGGTAACTCCTCTCGCCCGACAGGCTCGGGAACGCCGCTTTTCCACACGGCTCAATCAATCCCCACTTTCGTCGGATCGGGCGAGGAAGAAGAATACTCGTCCTTTTTCCTCGTGTCTTTTCCTCTTCCGTTTCCGGTCACTTCCGTTTCCGGCCACTTGTTCAGAAGGGCTCCTGACCCTCCAATCACAACAACCCTTAATATACTACACACGGATAAGCAAAGACCTGAATGGTAATCCACATACATTCACATAAATATGTAACAATATATATAATATATATATATATATATATATATATATATATATATATATATGTATATACATATGAAGGAGTCCGGGCTCCAGAATGATACGGACAAAAGGATGGCAAGGCACAAACTCGTCCGAGAAGATATTTATTCGTAAAACCAACTCGGGAACACTGTAATACTAAAAAGCCGGTTTATCGGGCTGCATTATAAAGCAAAACCAAAAACCGAAACCGAAACCGAAAGCCACGCCTCTCAAGCGAGGCGTGCTTCGGTGGTCACGTGATCCACAGGTGTAGCTCATTATATCCGCACGCGCGGCACGCTTTGGCGGTCACGTGACCAGCCACTCTGGCGCCGGGGATTCCCGCCGGTGACGTCACCGGCTGGAGCAAGGAGATTCTGATGCCGGTCTTGCTTGGGGGACCCATGGGTCGCTACACATATATATATATACATATATATATATACGTATATATATGACATTTCCTTTCAGCAATTTATATATTTCATTCCCGGACCCGTGACCACATCACCCCCGTCCTTTACAAGCTTCACTGGCTCCCCATCTCCCAGAGAATCCAGTACAAAATCCTCCTCTTGACCTACAAAGCCCTCCATAACCTGGCCCCATCCTACCTGGCTGACCTCCTCTCCAGACACACTCCCACCCGCAACCTCCGCTCTGCTGGTACCAACCTCCTGACCCCCCCCCCCCCCCCCCATCCGGACCAAATTTAGATCCTGGGGGGACAGGGCCTTCTCCATCGCTGCTCCCACCCTCTGGAACTCGCTACCTCACACCATCAGAGACTCCTCCTCACTCACCACATTCAAAACAGCACTCAAGACCCACCTGTTCAACACTGCATTCAACATTTAACCCACAGCATCTAACCCCTGACTATCTCCTCTCCTTCTCCCTCCTTTGTGCTTTGAATATTTCCCTATTGATTCTTCTTTTTTTGCAATTGTTTTTATGTTTTGCTATGCATTATGTTTTGCACTCTGTCAAAGCGTCTTTGGGCTTCCTGAAAAGCGCTATATAAAATAAATGCATTATTATTATTATTATATATACATATATATACAGTATATATATATATATATATATATATATATATATATATATATATATATATTTATTTATATATATATATATATATATATATATATATATATATATATATATATATATATATAAATATATATATATATATATATATATATATATATATATATATATATATATATATATCTATATCTATCTATATATATATATATATATATATATATATATATATATATATATATATATATATATATATATATATATATATATATATATATATATATATATATATATATATATATATATGGTCTTGAAATGACCTTGGCCTTGAAATGCCTGTTGTTGTTTGTTGTTGTATATCTATATATATATATATATATATATATATATATATATATATATATATATATATATATATATATATATATATATATATATATATATAATATAATATATATATATATATATATATATATTATATTATATATATATATATATATATATATATATATATATATATATATATATATATACTGTATATATATATATATATATATATATATATATACATACAACAACAAACAACAACAGGCATTTCAAGGCCATTTTCCCTGCAAGAGCGGGGGTTAGCCTTGCGGTCCCCATGACAATCTTCTCCATTTTGCCCTATTTTCTGCATCTCTCCTTGTTAACCCCCTTGCCCGCATTTCTTCTTCGACCATCTTTAGCCAAGTCTTTCTCGGTCTTCCCCGTCCTCTACTTCCTTCGACATTCATTTCCATCACTCTTCTCAACCAGTCACTTTCATCCTTCCTCAACACATGACCAAACCACCTCAACCTGTTTCTCTTCACAGCATCCATCACAGGCTCTATTCCCATCATCTTTCGCAATTCATCATTTGTCTTCCTCTCTCTCAATGATACTTCACACATCCACCGAACCATTCGCATTTCCACCCTTTCCAGCTTTCGTTGCTGCTCTACATTCATTACCCATGTCTCGCTCCCATAAATCATAACACTTCTCACACATGCAGCATACACCTTTCCCTTCAGCTTCAACGACACTCCCCTCCTCATCAGCACGCCACTCAGTTCCCAAAACTTCTTCCATGCACATCTCACTCTAGCAACCGTTGCCAAGTCTGATCCACCTTCTCCATTCAGCATGTCTCCTAGGTAACAAAATGTTTTCACACCTTCCAGCTTCACGCCGTCTCCAAGATCCAACTCAACATTTCCTCCATCTGCAGCTCCCTCTGTGCACACCTTACACTTGAATGTAGCTACTACACTGGTTAATGACCCTCTCAAGCCACTATATTTTTGATGAACCAACTCAGCGCACATTGTATATTGAATGGAATTCACTTCGACACCCTTCCTGCACACAGTACACGGTCACTTCCCAGTTCTTTCCACCTCACCACATGCTTTACCACTTGCCATCACCTTCGTTTTTCCGATATTCACCTTCAGACCTTTTGTCTCCATACATTCCTTCCACTTGTTCATCTTCTCCTTCAGTCCATCCATACTTTCTGCAATCAACACCAGATCATCTGCATACAACAACTCCCACGGTAAACCCTCCTTTACGTTCCGAGCCAGCACCTCCATCACAGCTACAAATAGTAGTGGACTTAGTACCGACCCCTGATGCACTCCCACCTTCACCTCAAACTCACCACTGTTCCCGTCCTTCGTCCTTACAGCTGTGCGTGCTCTTTTGTACATTGCCATCACTACTCTGATCAACCATTCCTCCACTCCTAACTTCCTCAATGCCCATGTCACAACTTCACGTGGAACCCTATCGAATGCTTTCTCCAGATCAACAAACCCAAGAAACAACTTCTTCCTCTTCTCCATGTACTTCTCCTGCAACTGCCTCACAATAAAAAGCACGTCTGTCGTTCCTCTTCCTGGCATAAATCCAAACTGCATTGCGTCAATCTTCACTTTCTTCCTTATCCTCCTCTCCAACACCCTTTCCAATACCTTCATTCCATGCTCCAATAACTTTATCGCTCAATACGGGCCACAGTCCAGAGGGTCACCTTTCCCCTTGTATAGAGGGACGAGGGTACTCAGTTCCCAATCCACTGGAATGCAGCCTTCTTTCACCACCAGATTGCAGATCTCTGTCATTCTCTTCACACCCCAATTTCCCGCTGCCTTCAACATATCTCCCACAACTCCCGTCGGCCCTCTCGCTTTTCTACTCCATTGTTTTTATTGCTTCCTCAACTTCCTTCTCGGTTATCTTCTCTGCCGGTCCAAGAACTGGGTTACTCTCTATGTTGCCATCCCATTCATTCTCTGCATTCAACAGTATTTCCATATATCTCTTCCATCTTCCTTTAATTCCATCTGGGTCCACAACGATTTGTCCCACTTCATCCTTCAAGCAACTCACCCCCATCACATCACACCTCTCTTTCGCTATCTGCTTTGCAATCCTGAATACCGCTCTCTGACCCACTTCCAAATCCAAGCGTTTTCTGAACATTTTCCTGCATGCATCCTGCACCTTTGCTACCTCTTTCTTTGCAGCCTTCTTGGCTGCCTTATAACTTTCATGCTCTGCCTTTTCTGCCCCCATACCATTTGCCTTCTGCCACTCCTTGAATTTCTTCCTCTTCTCGTCAATCTTCTTTCCAACTTCATCATCCCACCACCATGTTTCCGAGTGCCTCGGTGGTCCTTTTGTCCATTCACATACCTCACCAACGGCTGCCAACAGACTATCTTTCATTGACATCCAACCACTTTCAAGCTCAACCACATCATCCTCTACCATACTCAGCCTCTCTTTTAATGCCTCCCTCACTGTCACCTCTTTCAACCTCCACACCTTCATTCTCAGTTGGAACTTCACCCGCCGAGCTCTCCTCGCACCTTTCACCCTTATGTCGCAGACAACCAAGTGGTGCTGTGAAACAGCCTCCTCCCCCGGGATCACCTTTGTGTCCCGGAGGTGCCCCCCTATCTCGCCTACGCACGAGCAGGTAGTCAACGGTTGTCGTCGACCCACCTGACGTGTATGTAACAGGCTTATTATCTTCTTTCTGGAACTGAGTATTACAAATCAACAAATCAGCTCCATCAGCAAACTCCAAAATCCTTTCACCTTCTCCATTTCTCACACCATATCCGTAACCCCCATGAACTCCGTCAAAACCATCCATACTCCTTCCCACATGTCCATTTAGGTCTCCTCCTACCACAACAACTTCCTCATCTTTCACGTTTTCCATCAGCTTCTCTATCGCACACCAGAACTTGTCCTTCTCTTCATCGCTCTGACCACCCTGCGGAGCATATCCCGAGATGACGTTCACCAAGAGCTTTCCAATCATCATTTTCACCATCATCAACCTTTCACTCACTCTAGTCACACTCACCACACTGTCTATAAACTCCTCAGAAAACAGGACACCAACACCATGCATGCCTTCTGGGCACCCTTGCCACACAAACTTGTATTTCTGTCCCTGCCTACCCTTCACAATTCTCACACCACTTCCCTTCCATCTCGTCTCCTGCACACAACATATGTCCACTCTTCTTCTGACCAATACTTCCACCACTTCTCCTGATCTCCCTGTCATTGTCCCTACATTCCATGTCCCAAACCTCAGAAACCGATCTCCACGTCAGGCATCAGACGTTTCGTCGTCATAAATGGAGTGATTTCCACCCTTGCTTCGATCGGGTTCCCCACCTTGAGTTTTGACGAGAGGGAGTGGGGTCCCCCACGGCGTACTTCGGGCTGTACCCTGCCCATATGTAGTTGTAATTGTCATGGTTCTCTTTTTGAGGCAATGTTTTTATGGCCGGATGCCATTCATGACGCCAACCCTTTTAGTCGCCTCTTACGACATGCAGGGCTATATATACTAGATAAATACCCGTGCTAAGCATGGGTGGGAGGCCAGAAGCAAACAGGCAATGCAGATACGGTGAATGTTAAAGCATGAAACCAATAAATTCCACATTCCTGTAGCACCTTCAGTCGCACGTCAGACATGGTCAGCAAGTTCGTGAAGGACTTCCATGAAAAACGTACCTGTTCGCAAACAAACGGGTACGTTCATGTATAGAAACATCGATTGTGGGTCCGTGGCGAATCTGCATATGCCGATGGCAAAATATCAGAAATTGAAGGCTTTTTTTTAATGTTAAACGATTCATATAAACATCCGTTGAATCATATCACACGTAAATCATCAAAATCTAAAGTTTCTTTAGAATTTCAATAAAAGCCACATCACTGTTCATATCGGTAAATATTATTCCATCGTGTTTCAAATCGTGATCGATACACTATGATCGTGATGATCGTGATCGTGAATCGTGATAAATGATTGTGTTCACACCCATCGAGATTTAACGGATGTTTATATAAATCGCTTAAAAGCAAAAAAAGCCTTCAATTTCCGATATTTAGCCTTTTCATTTGGGCCTCCCAATTGAAGCCCCGCCCGTGGGGCGGGTACCGTTGCTCGACGTAAGAAGACGTCACAATGAACGTCATGCGAACACGAATGTTATGCGGGAGTCCAAACCTGAGAATGCTGGAGACTAAAGCTGAAATTGGGAAAACTAAATGGCCTATTTTACTCCTGGGGATCCCAGGATTATCCACCCAAAATATCTTTGCGATCGGTTCAGCAGTTTTTACGGTACCTTCGAACGGACAGACAGACGGACATTTGGTGAATTATAGTAAGATAAACTAGCAAATGTACCCGGCATTTCTGGGTAAGAATGAATCGCTTCCTGATGGGAATATGATATACGCAATCTGGATCCATCATCTAGAGGGAATTTTAAAAATAGATCGCACGTACAGTGGACTCTGATGCAGTGGAGTGACACCCTATCCCATGGAAGTTACACTCACAAACTGATTACGATGTGCCAGCCTATGCTTCTGCAATTAATAAACCATTCGTATAAGACAATCACATTATTTTGCTCCTTCAGCTGACAGTTTCATTCAGTTTCAGTAACACACACACAGAGTAACACAAACACAGTAACACACACACACAGTAGCACACACACACAGTAGCACACACACACAGTAACACACACACACAGTAGCACACACACACACACAGTAACACACCCACACACAGTAACACACACACACACACACAGTAAGACACACTCACACACACACACACACAAACATAGTAACACACACACAGTGGCACACACAGTACAGTGTTTGAAGCCTTACCGATTGAAAGTCACTCCTGCCTTTGTTCGTCCTCGTTCGTCATGATTTGTGCACCCGTAATATGCATGAATATGGAGTTGGTCCCCCCTTTGCTGCTATAACAGCCTCCACTCTTCTGAGAAGGCTTTCCACTAGATGTTGGAACATTGCTGAGGGGATTTGCTTCCATTCAGCCACAAGAGCATGAGTGAGGTCAGGCACTGATGTTGGGCGATTTGGCGTGGCTCGCAGTCGTTGTTCTAATTCATCCCAAAGGTGAATTTTGGGGTTGAGGTAAGCGCTCTGTGCAGGCCAGTCAAGTTCTTTCATGCCAATCTCGACAAATCATTTATGTATGGACTTCGCTTTGTGCATGGGGGAATTATTATGCTGAAACATTAAAGGGCCTTCCCCAAACTGTTGCCACAAAGTTGGAAGCACAAAACCATATCGAATGTCATTGTATGCTGTAGCGTTAAGATTTCCCTTCAAACGAACTAAGGGGCCTATCCCGAACCATGAAAAACAGCCCCAGACCATTATTCCGCCTCCACCAAACTTTACAGTTGGAACAATGCATTCGGGCAGGTGGTGTTCTCCTGGCATCCGCCAAACCCAAATTCGTCCATCGGACTGCCAGATGGTGAAGCGTGATTCATCACTTCAGAGAACGCGTTTCCACTTCTCCAAAGTCCAATGGCGGCGAGCTTTACATCACTCCAGCCGACGCTTGGCATTGCGTATGGTGATCTTAGGCTTGTGTGCGGCTGCTCGGCCATGGAAACCCATTTCATGAAGCTCCCGACGAACAGTTGTTGTGCTGACGTTGCTTCCAGAGACAGTTTGGAGCTCGGTAGTGAGTGTTGAAACCGATGACATACGATTTTTACCCGCTATGTGCTTCAGCACTCGGCGGTCCCGTTCTATGAGCTTGTGTGGCCTACCATTTCGCGGCTGAGCTGTTGTTGCTCCTAGACGTTTCCACTTCACAAAAACAGCACTTACAGTTGACCTGGGCAGCTCTAGCAGGGCAGAAATTTGATGAACTGACTTGTTGGAAAGGTAGAATCCTATGATGGTGCCACGTTGAAAGTCACTGAGCTCTTCAGTGCAGCCCATTCTACTGCCAATGTTTGTCTATGGAGATTGCATGGCTGTGTGCTTGATTATATGCATACCTGTCAGCAATGGGTGTGGCTGAAATAGCCGAATCCACTAATTAGAAGGGGGTCCGTATACTTTTGGCCATGAGGTATATATGTATGTATATAGACATTTACTTATGCTCACATTTGGGGCGTGCTTAGCAGGCATGTAAGACATCGGCCATTATAAAGCTCGCAGTGTTAAGTGTGGAAAATTCTGAGGAGATTACGGCTGGCTCAATAGCGCAGTGGGTTGTTGCCGCGAATGCAATGGACATCTGTGGTTTGAGTCTCGTGTTGAGGCAGAGTTTTTCACATTTAGCCCCACGCAGGAATTTGATTCCTGTTTATAAAATATGTATATATATATATATATATATATATATATATATATATATATTGCTGCGGTTTTGAGATTGGCACATTGAAGTCATTACAGGTTAAAGGTTTTCCCCCCATAGTTAGTCACACGAGCAACATATAGGCCCATTTGTAGTATAGTTATGTCTTAGTATGTGTAAGAATAGGCCATTTCCCCTCTTTGTACCTGCGTTGTGTAAAGACAGGAGAGTCGGCCCTACATTCATTTTGCTCCAACCTCCATTCTACCTCTATGGGCGCAATCTATCCCACACCCAATTTGGCTGTCCACTAGTCGAGTAACACGAGGTAGGCCTAAAAAGGTGGGGGCGGTGTTGAGGTCGGGAGCGCAGAGGCGATGACGGTAAGAGCCACCAGCCAATCAGAGCTCGAGCGGAATGGCGCGAGAGGGCGTGGTGAAGGGAGTCTGGTGAGTTCCAGAAGGTTCGCGGGGCGGGTCTATATAAGCCCATACGAAAAACCCTCGAGAGGACTTGCACCAGTGGCGCGATATGACTTACAAGCAGGACTTGTAGAGGATAAGCGCGCTGTAAAGGAGGACTTGCACCAGTGGCGCGAGAGGACTGTGCCAGAGAATTTGCATCAATCGCCGTTGCTAAACTTTGACCCTCGCAATAGTACGTGCGCACCAGGGGATAGAGGAAGAGGCATTGGCCGTACATGTATGCGGGCGCAGCCAGACGTGCCGGTAACGAATCTAGCGCATTTTGGCCACGCGAGTGAACGCGGCCATAACCGCGAGTGAATAACCGCCAGTCACGCCAAAGTCCGCCCTCTACCGTGAGCCCCAAGATCACCCGATTGTCCAGGCGATGCGCTACGAGCTCCTGCCTTCATCTCCACGGAACGTGCCGGGGACCGGAGAGAGCTGCACGAGAGCCATGCCTGGACGCGCTGGAGAACATCATCCTGCCGATCAGCAATCCCCGTGTGAGTGTGTGTGTGAGACGGGCCCGTTTGTCCAGGGGGTATTAAGTATAAGACTGTTTAAGGATTTCCCTGTGTCTCTTCGTCCTGGCTGTAAATACGTGCAATATTAATTAAACATCTTTGTTCTTCTTTTCCTTTCCAATTCGATCGCCTTTGTGATTTCTCCATTGGCTAAGCATGGTACGAATAAGATCGCTCCAATCGGGTCTAGTAAGTAATAATAGCGCGGATCACGTGTACGCAACCGCTCGGCGTATCATCATCACACGTGGTTCGTGCGGGGCTTATTTCCTCGCTTCCAGGGCAGCGCTAGTACTTAGGTAACAGCTAATTTGGTCCTGAAACCCTATTTAGCGCTGTCCGGAAGGGACGTAATAGGTCCCGGGTCGCGCCAGGTCAGTAAAGACAAGGGGACTAATCCCCCCTTGTTAAGGGGAGAAGGCCGGCAGCAGATCCACAACAATATATATATACATATATATATATACATACATATATGTACATATATATATATATATATATATAATATATATATATATATATATATATATATATATATATATATATATATATACATATATATATATACGTATCCCGCACACCTTCCCACCATGTCCAAGCACCTTGCTGTGCCTGTCCGACTGCTTTCACATATCTCCCCTCCTCCTCCTTTCTTCTCACCTCCCTCCCAACCATCTTCCTCCTCTCTCTCACACATGCCTTTCCCCATCACTCATGCTTCATCCACCCCAAGCCATGCTTCCCATGCTGTACCATCCCCATGACCTCCTCCTGTTGCAACCGCTCCTCCATCTCGTCCACATCTGCTCTTGCATTCCACTTCTGACTTCCCTTCTTCTCTGGGAGAGCATTCTTTACCACTGAATCACTTGAATCCCGCAACATCATGAACTCCTGCACCCTCACCACCTTGAACTCCTCGGTTAATGATGTCAAGGGAAACTGGAGTTTTCCACCCTGACCATCAAAGGCAATGTTCGTCAAACAGCGTGGTACTCCCAACCACCTCATCACAAACGCGCTCACCACAACCTCCATCCTCTCCACATGCCCAATCGCAATATCATACATTATATTATCAATGGCCACAATACTCGTGGCATCAATCCAAACTTCAAACACCATACCTTCACCTTATCTGGCAAACCACATCTATCAATCCTCTTCAAACCTCTCAAAAGCTTGTTACTCACCTCCTCCACTCTTCCCACATCATTCAACTCCACTGTATACCATCTTCCCAAACTCTTCACAGGGGCCTCTGCCAATGATGAACCACCTCCCCTCCCAGCTCAAACCTGTGCATGTTATCCACCACTCCTCGACTCCTACACTCCTCGACTTTCTCGCTTTAAATCCCATTCTTGCCCACCGCATCAACCTTTCCAGTCGTCCCAGTACCTCGACTGCTGCATCAGTGGACTGTTGGACAACTGTCAGGTCATCCATGAATGCAAACATCGCTGGCAAACTCTGACCAGGGGCTACCTCCACTTCTTTCCCATGTCCACTCACCGCACGTATCAACACCTCCATAACCAGCACAAACAATATATATATAGATATATAGATATATATATTGTTACGGATCTCAGAACGTCGGCTCTCCCCTTATCAAGAGGGGGTTAATCCCCTTGTCCTCTTATCTGGCCGACGCGACCCTGGAAGTTATAACGTTCCTTCCCGTCGGTGGTAAATAGGGTTGTTGGTGGAATTTTAGTCCTATTACCTAATTACTACCACCGACCATAAAGCAAGGGAATAACTCCCGCCCGAATCACGGATGTTGTTGGAATATTGCCGAGCAGATAGCAATCCACGACCCGAGCTGTTAACAATGACTAACCCGATTATAGCGGTCACGAATCGTGCCGCATTTACCCAATGGAGAAAAGACTAGGACGATCGGATTAAGGAGAAACCAGAAAGAACAGGGCAATTTATTACAAATGTACAAAGAAGAAGAGGAAACGAAAGAATGTACAAGAAAGAACGAGGAAGGAAAAGTACACTTGGCAGCCTTAGACAGTCTTAATCTATTCCCTGGACACGGGCCCGATCGCTCTCAGACTCGGTCTCAGACTCCAGACTCACACGGGGATGCAGATGGTAGGGTGGAAGGTCCGGCGATGGTGTCCAGGCTCCAGTCCGGCTCCGGTCCAGCAGTCGAAACCCGGCAGGCAGCTCTCCACGTAGTGTAACACGAGCGGACAATTATCATGACGGGGAAAGGAAAACTTGGGCTATCGGCATACGTAATATGCGCACCGGCGCTTTGACATGCGTTACCGGTCGTACTCGCCCCAAGCACCCCCTCCCCAATGTCCTGCACGCTGCGGTTCTTGGCAATGCATGCCGCGCGCTCGCCCTTAGTACAGTGGGTTGCCACAGTGCGTCCTTTGTAATACCAATGCTTGGCTTCAGTCTTCGGTAATGAGCGCTGCTCCGTAAGTTCGTATCACAAGCCAACCTCCCAACAAGTCCTTCCAACCACGATAAGTCTTCTGTGCACAGTCCTGTTCAACGAGCGCCGCTGTATAAGTCCTTTTACCAAGCGCGATTCCTTGCAGTCCTCTCGAAGGGCTTTGCATGCGCGCTTTTATAACCAAGCCAGCGAACGCTCTGGAAGCCCAAAACCACGCCTGTCAGGCGATCCCTCTCCAGCCCTAGTTGGCTGGTTATGACTTACTGGCCCCGCCTTGATGGCTGGTTGACGTGGCTGCACCTTCATCCTGGCGCTCCGCCCCCTTTTCGGGCCTTACCTCGTGGGTTTCTGGGCTGGTTTGGGCGGAAGCCCAGCGAGGTGGCGAACACGGCTGGCAACCTAAAGAACGAGGGCGAGTACAGACTGGCTAGCGCTTAATGGCGTCGCTTGGAAGGGAGGCTGCCAAAATGAATGGAAGGGCCTACTCTTATTTGATTGACGCAACGCAGATGCAACTATTGGAAAATGGCCTTATCTAAACACAGACTATGAAATAACTGACGTCCTATGGTGACCTACGTGTTGCTTGTGGCCTATCTATGGGGTGCAACCTTTAACCTTTAATGATGTCATATGTGTGGGTTCTCAAAACCGCAACAATATATATAGATATTTAGATATATATAGATATATAGATATATTATATATATATATATATATATATATACATATATATATATATATATATATGTATCATGTTCAAGGTATGGCAGGAGCTTGTACCATTGGCTCTCACCCCTTATAAAAGGAAGACAGGTAGAAGAAGAGGTGAGACTCCTAAATATATTACATACCTAGCATTGTAGCGGCTATCGCTGGGTTTTCACAATCGCCTTGCACCTATCAAGGACGTGGAGCGATCACCATGCCGGGCTCGTCCAGGACGCCTGGGCAGGCCCGCGCTCAACTTGCCAGGCCTCGGTCGGGACACCCGGGCATGCCCGGGCATGCCCGGGCAGGCTCGCCCTCAACTTGCCAGGCCGCAGCCAGGACGCTGGGCCACGCCCCCTCTCGCCTTTCCTGGGCAAACGCTCCGGGATAATATGTATATATATATTGCTGCCCGATAAACGGGCTTTTCAGAGTGCCTGAGTGTTTGGTTTGATTAAAGCAACTCGGATGAATTCCAGCTTTTTGTCGCGTCCATTCTTCCGATCGACGTGGGAGCCCCAGCTCCTTCATTGGTGACCTACCGACATGGACACGGCAGTCGCCCTTAAACTGCCTACCTTCTGGGAGGCTCACGCGGCGGTTTGGTTCGCACAGGCGGATTCCCTGTTCGCCCTGCGAGGCATCACGGCCGACGACACCCGCTTCCACCATGTGGTAGCAGCGCTCGGTTCGGCCACCGCGGCCCGCGCCCTGAGCCTCCTCGAGAGCCCGCCAGCCGCTGACAAATACGGCGCGATTAAGAAGCTTCTCCTCGACGCTTTCACCCTCCCATCGGCGGAACGCGCACGGCGCCTGCTCGACCTGCCCGAGCTCGGCGACACGCGCCCTTCCGAGCGAATGGACTACATGCTTTCACTGCTCGGCGAGCACTCTCCGGCATTCCTGTTCCAGGAGCTGTTCCTCCGTCAGCTGCCTAACCCGGTACGCCTCGCCCTGGCAAGCACGACGATCACAGATCCCCGGGCCCTTGCCAGAGAAGCCGACAAGATCTCCGCCGCAGGATAGCGCATCGCAGCGGCGACATGGGACCCACCGCCGTCCGACGCAACACCCATGGCGCCCGAGCACCCGGCACGGTCGACGACCGAACTGCCGACGCAATTGGCGGCCGCTACACCGAGCCGACCACCTCCAGCACGACGACCGGGGCCTCCACCTGACCAAGCATGGTGTTACTATCATGCCAGGTTCGGACAGAAGGCCCGGACATGCCGACCCCCATGCACCTTCGGCAGGCCGGGAAACGGCCGGGCCGGCGTTCATTACCAGCCATGAGCGCCGGCCACACGGGAAACTTACTGTTCATCACGGATAAAGCGTCCGGACGGCGCTTCCTGTGCGACACCGGCGCCCAACTGAGCGTCCGTTTGCGTCCCCTCCTTGGTTGCGGCCAACGGATCGACCATCCGCACCTTCGGCCCACGCAACGTCACTCTCTGCTTCGGCGGCCAACGCTTTGCTTGGACGTTTGTAACCGCAAACGTGCCCATGGCTCTGCTAGGCGCCGACTTCCTCTGCGCACACGGACTGCTGGTGGACGTCCAACGGCGTCGTTTAATCAACGCCGAAACCTTCAGCTCCCTGGTATGCACATTGAGCAGCTCCGCGCCGACCGAGCTGGCATGCGCCGTCCCGGCGGCGAACGAGTTTGCTCGCCTGCTCACGGAGTTCCCGGCCCTCACGCGGCCGACGTTTTCGGCCGTCGCAGTATGGCATGGGATCGAGCACCACATACCAACCACGGGCCCGCCGGTCTACGCCAGGGCCCGCCGCCTCGACCCAGCCAAGCTCGCCATGGCGAGGGCCGAATTCGACGCGTTGGAGCACCTCGGCATCGTGCGGCGCTCCGATAGCGCGTGGGCCTCGCCACTGCACATCGTGCCAAAGCCGGGGGGTGGCTGGCGCCCGTGTGGCGACTACCGCCGTCTCAATGACGCTACCACCCCCGACAGGTACCCGATCCCGCATATCCAAGACTTCTCCGCCCGTCTGGCGGGACGGGTCATTTTTTCGAAAATTGATCTCATACGGGGATATCACCAGGTACCTGTCAGGGCGGCCGACGTCCCTAAAACGGCAGTCATCACGCCGTTCGGCTTATTCGAATTCTTGCGGATGCCGTTTGGTCTCAAGAACGCGGCTCAGGCGTTCCAGCGCTTGATGGACGGCGTGCTGCGTGACCTGCCGTTCCTTTTCGTTTACCTGGACGACATCCTCGTCGCCAGCACGTCCCGGGCCGAGCACCTCCTCCACCTCCGAACACTGTTCGGGCGCCTCAGCGAGCACGGCCTCATCGTCAACCTGGCCAAATGCCACTTCGGCACGACGGTCGTTGATTTTTTGGGCCACCACATCACCAAGAACGGGGCCGTGCCGCTGCCAACCAAGGTCGAGGCCATCACCACGTTCCCGCGTCCCCGCACCATAAAGGCCCTGCAGGAATTCCTGGGAATGGTGAATTTTTATCACCGCTTCGTGCCCCACGCTGCTCAACTCATGCGGCCCCTCTACGAAGCCCTCCGGGGCAAGCCGGCCAAGCACGTCATCGCCTGGTCCGCAGCAATGGATGCGGCCTTCCAAAGCTCAAAGCGGGCCCTCGCCGACGCAACACTGCTCGCTCACCCGGTGCTCAACGCTCCCATCGCCCTCACCACAGATGCCTCCGACTACGCGGTGGGCGCCGTACATGAGCAATGGGTGAACGGGGTTTGGCAGCCACTCGCTTTTTTCAGCCGGCAGCTCCGGCCGAACGAGCTCAAATACAGCACGTTTGACCGGGAGCTCCTCGGTCTACACCTGGCCGTCCGCCATTTCCGCCACCTCCTGGAGGGCCGACCTTTCACGGCGTTTGTCGACCACAAGCCGTTGGTTTATGCCATGGCCAAGGTCACGGAGCCGTGGTCGGCCCGCCAACAGCGCCACCTCTCCGCCGTGTCGGAGTTTACCACGGACATCCGGCACGTCGCCGGCAAAAACAACGCCGTGGCCGACTGTCTTTCCCGGGCCAGCGCGAACGCGGTCCACCTGGGCGTGGACTTTGCGCTTATGGCGGCGGACCAAACCACCGACACCACGGTGCAAGCCCTCCGGGCGGCGGACACGGGCCTCCACCTGGCCGACATCCCCTTCGCGGACACTGTCCTGCTCTGCGACGTCTCCCAAGGCCAGCCTCGCCCCATCGTGCCCGTCACCTGGCAACGCCGCATCTTCGCCTCCCTCCACGGCCTTTCCCACCCGGGCCGGAAAGCTTCCCAGAAGCTGGTGTCGGCGCGATTCGTCTGGCACGGCCTTCGTCGGGACGTCCGCGATTGGACCAGCACCTGCACGGCCTGCCAACGGGCCAAGGTCCACCGACACACCCAGGCCCTGCTGGCACCTTTCACCGTGCCCGAACGACGTTTCGACCACGTCAACGTGGATCTGGTGGGCCCCCTCCCCCCGTCACGGGGGTTCACACACCTGCTCACCATGGTGGACAGGACCACCAGGTGGCCGGAGGCCGTTCCCCTCATCTCCACCACCACCGCCGACGTGGCGCAGGCTTTCATCGCCACCTGGGTCGCCCGCTTCGGCGCACCGGCGGACATCTCGTCAGACCGCGGACCACAGTTCACCTCCGAGCTGTGGGGCGCGGTCGCCCGCAACCTGGGGGTCAAGCTCCACCGTACTACGGCCTACCACCCCCAAGCAAACGGGTTGTGCGAGCGATTCCACCGCTCCATGAAGGCCGCGCTCATGGCCGGCCTTCAGGACGGCGGTTGGGCCGACCGGCTGCCGTGGGTCCTTTTGGGCCTCTGCACGGCCCCCAAGGAGGACCTCCAGGCATCCACCGCCGAGCTGGTCTATGGCCAGGCGCTACGCGTCCCGGGCGAATTCGTGCCCGACGCTACCAGTTCCTGGTCCGCAGTTCACCAGCGCTCGGACCTCCAGGAGGCCGCCCGATGGTTTGCCCCCGTGCCAACATCCCACCACGGTGACCCCCAGTCCTACGTCCCCCCCAGCACTTCGCACAGCGGAGTATGTTTTTGTGCGTCACGACGCACATCGGGGGCCACTCCGGCCGCCGTACGACGGGCCCTTCTGGGTGCTGCGACGGGACGACAAGTCGTTCGTCGGCGGCAGGTCGGACCGGATTGCGGTGGACCGCCTCAAGCCGGCGCACGTGGACGTCGACCACCCACCACCGGTGGCCCTTCCGCCGCGGCGAGGCCGCCCCCGTCCACGGTGCCCCCCACTCGACCGCCCACCACCACACCGGACCCCCTCCCACGACCCGCCAGGGGTCGCTTCGGCCGGGTCATCAGGACCCCCCTCAAATTGACCCTGCCGGTGCAAGTCGATTCTGGGGGGACGTGTGTAGCGGCTACCGCTGGGTTTTCACAATCGCCTTGCACCTATCAAGGACGCGGAGCGATCACCATGCCGGGCTCGTCCAGGACGCCCGGGCAGGCCCGCGCTCAACTTGCCAGGCCTCGGTCGGGACGCTGGGCCACGCCCCCTCTCGCCTTTCCTGGGCAAACGCTCCGGGATAATATGTATATATATTGCTGCCCGATAAACGGGCTTTTCAGAGTGCCTGAGTGTTTGGTTTGATTAAAGCAACTCGGATGAATTCCAGCTTTTTGTCGCGTCCATTCTTCCGATCGACGTGGGAGCCCCAGCTCCTTCAGCATGAACATTAGCATGACAAAGGCAACAGAGTACGGTATTTGAGATTTTCTACTGGGGGTCACATGATCATGATGCAAGTCCTCCAATGGGAACACTTAACACATGCAAGGCCAAAGTGAATTGTTTTAGCATGCATTTTCTAACTGAAGGAGCACAAAACAACTTTTGGATTTGTTCGAGAGAAAGATAAATATTTCAAAACTTTGTGTGATGTCATATCGGACATCAAGGAAAGGGAAAAAAAATATCCTGGACACAAACATGCGGCAGAAATGATTGACATGCAACGAGGTGACCTTTGTATATTCGAGCCCAGTATTCATTCAATGGTTTTGCTGTATCCATCCATTGCATTTTGTTTGGTTTAAATATTTAAACCAGTCTCGGTGGTGTAATGGTTAAAGCGTCCACTCTGAGGTCGGCAGTGTGAACCCCAGCCGAGTCATACCTCTCATTCCACAGCAATATTAGCCTACACCTTGTGGTTCTGAGGCAGAGGTGGTTCAAGTGGTCATACCAAAGTGGTTCCAAGGCAGAGGACATACCAAACACCAAAGTGGTTCGCAGGCAGAGGACATACCAAAGTCTAAAGTGGTTCGCAGGCAGAGGGCATCCCAAATACCAAAGTGGTTCAAAGGCAGAGGTCATACCAAAGACCAAAGTGGTTCCAAGGCAGAGGACATACCAAAGTCTAAAGTGGTTCAAAGGCAGAGGTCATACCAAAGTCTAAAGTGGTTCAAAGGCAGAGGGCATCCCAAAGTCTAAAGTGGTTCAAAGGCAGAGGGCATCCCAAATACCAAAGTCGTTCAAAGGCAGAGGACATACCAAAGACCAAAGTGGTTCGCAGGCAGAGGACATACCAAAGTCTAAAGTGGTTCAAAGGCAGAGGTCACACCAAACACCAAAGTGGTTCGCAGGCAGAGGACATACCAAAGTCTAAAGTGGTTCGCAGGCAGAGGACATACCAAAGTCTAAAGTGGTTCAAAGGCAGAGGGCATCCCAAATACCAAAGTCGTTCAAAGGCAGAGGACATACCAAAGACCAAAGTGGTTCGCAGGCAGAGGACATACCAAAGTCTAAAGTGGTTCAAAGGCAGAGGGCATCCCAAATACCAAAGTCGTTCAAAGGCAGAGGACATACCAAAGACTAAAGTGGTTCGCAGGCAGAGGACATACCAAAGTCTAAAGTGGTTCAAAGGCAGAGGTCACACCAAACACCAAAGTGGTTCGCAGGCAGAGGACATACCAAAGTCTAAAGTGGTTCGCAGGCAGAGGGCATCCCAAATACCAAAGTGGTTCAAAGGCAGAGGTCATACCAAAGACCAAAGTGGTTCCAAGGCAGAGGACATACAAAGTCTAAAGTGGTTCAAAGGCAGAGGTCATACCAAAGACCAAAGTGGTTCAAAGGCAGAGGACATACCAAAGTCTAAAGTGGTTCCAAGGCAGAGGACATACCAAAGTCTAAAGTGGTTCGAAGGCAGAGGACATACCAAAGTCTAAAGTGGTTCAAAGGCAGAGGACATACCAAAGACCAGAGTGGTTCGAAGGCAGAGGACATACCAAAGTCTAAAGTGGTTCAAAGGCAGAGGACATACCAAAGACCAGAGTGGTTCGAAGGCAGAGGACATACCAAAGTCTAAAGTGGTTCCAAGGCAGAGGACATACCAAAGTCTAAAGTGGTTCGAAGGCAGAGGACATACCAAAGTCTAAAGTGGTTCCAAGGCAGAGGACATACCAAAGTCTAAAGTGGTTCAAAGGCAGAGGACATACCAAAGTCTAAAGTGGTTCCAAGGCAGAGGACATACCAAAGTCTAAAGTGGTTCAAAGGCAGAGGTCATACCAAAGACCAAAGTGGTTCAAAGGCAGAGGACATACCAAAGTCTAAAGTGGTTCGAAGGCAGAGGACATACCAAAGTCTAAAGTGGTTCCAAGGCAGAGGACATACCAAAGTCTAAAGTGGTTCAAAGGCAGAGGTCATACCAAAGACCAAATGGTTCAAAGGCAGAGGACATACCAAAGTCTAAAGTGGTTCAAAGGCAGAGGACATACCAAAGTCTAAAGTGGTTCAAAGGCAGAGGTCATACCAAAGACCAAATGGTTCAAAGGCAGAGGACATACCAAAGTCTAAAGTGGTTCCAAGGCAGAGGACATACCAAAGTCTAAAGTGGTTCCAAGGCAGAGGGAGGACATACCATAGGTTGGCAACCATTGCACCAGCTTCATGTGCCTCATGGCTTCCTCCCACGTTGAAGTTCCTTGGAATGCAACTCGTTTTATTATTGTATTATACATATCATCATTTTTGTATTTTTCCCACCAGAAGTAAAATGTTTTCCTTTCCTATGACTCATTGCTCACGCATTCGGTCGTGTAAATCAACATATTTCAAATCCTCGAACTTATCCCAGTGCAGGGGAGGGAGGGCTTCCTATTCACATATCACGTCCCACTAGTTGGCATTTGGAAGTTCAACAGAGTAGGTGGAATTGGCCCAAACATTGCACAAGCCATCTGCTGGCTGGGCCTGAAGTTTGTGTCCACTCTTAAATGTAAACGAAACAACTAAAACTCCTGATCAGCAATTGGAATCGAATCCACACAAGGCAAGGGCAATGTGACTGCCGTGACAAGGTTTAAACCGTTCACTCAAATTCGTGCCCCGGAGCACAATAAATACCTTGTCCTCGGTGGTTCTTCCAAAATAAATTCTGCTTTCTTTCTCATTCCGTGGAAATACCAGCGAGAGCAGTAGTTTCTCACGGACCTCAGGCGAAGCCGAGTAAATCGTTTCACTTGAGACACGTGGGCTCGCTGTGGACCAGGGTGGTTTAAAGCCTAAAGCTGGCTTTGCTTGCTGCTTACACAGCGGGCTTAATTAAAGCACATTCCAAGGATGCAGATTCCACCAAACAATGACAAGAATTATCCTGAGGCTGTTAATTGCACGAGGTCACAAATACATAGTGGAAGTTAAATTAGTCCACACCGATTCCCCCTGTGGCCCATGTGCACACGGAGACACATGAGTGAAGGAGCGTGTGGGGGGACGGGGAAGGGGGCATGACCACGTGGTTGGCTATTTTTTTTCTTCCAAGTAGTTATCATACATGTGGGGTTGCTGTGAGCGATTCTCTCATTCAATTCTCTTTTATGGTAATATTAGTAAAAATCCCAGGTTGAAACAGTTTATTTACCGGTGCACGGTGCAGTCCCCTGAGCATGCCAATGTCTGAAGCCTTGGCCGAGCGTCAGGCGTACTTATATCTTCTTTATTTATGAGACATCATACGGATGTAAATAAACACTCATTTTACTCTGCACGTGTTGTGCACACCACGTGCAGCGAATTTCACCACCATGTACCTTGCATTTATCGTGATTTTTAAAAACGTGTCTGTACACCGCCCTTTTGGGGGGAGGGGGGGGTACAAGATCGAGGCTCGTTTAAGAGCTAGCACATTAAACACATACAGTCACGTGAAAAAGTAAATACACCCCATGTAAAGTTTTGACTTTTTCAACATATTTCAACATACAGCTATTTGATCCTCATTTCAACAACATTGATAGATCATGGTGATATAATACAACAAATACCATGAAACATTTACATTTTGTAGTCCATTGTATAATTTAAATAAACATAAATGCAAATTTCGCATTTGGAAAAAGTAAGTACACCCCTACATTTATCACTACTTCAAATACCTAAAATTAGAATCAGGTGCATCAGCTCAGGTGCAAATGATTAGAACATCGTCAGAGAGGATCTTGGAGGAACCTGTCTTATTTTAACCTCAGACATTTAGTTGGTTTGCTCTTTGTTGTTGAAGTGTATGGCGTCACCATGCCTCGATCAAAAGAGCTCTCTGAGGACTTCAGAAAGAAGGTTATAGATGTCTACGAGTCTGGGAAGGGATTTAAAAAGATCTCCAAACAATTTGAAATCAATCATTCGACTGTCCGGAAAATCATCTACAAGTGGAGAAGATTCCAAACAACTGCCAACTTGTTCAGGCAGGCCGCCCCAGCAAGTTCAGCCCGAGAGCAGACCGCAAGATGCTAAAAGAGGTCTCTAAGAACCCCAGAATGTCATCACAGGACCTACAGGTAGCTCTGGCCACTCGTGATGTCAAAGTGCAAGGGTCTACCAGTAGAAAGAGGCTGCACAAATTTGATCTACATGGGAGGTGTGCCAGGAGGAAACCTTTGCTGTCCAGAAAGAACATCAGGGCAAGACTAAAGTTTGCCAATGAACACCGAGGCAAAGACGAGCACTTCTGGAACAATGTGCTCTGGACAGATGAGTCAAAGGTAGAGCTATTTGGCCACAGTACCAGAAGACATGTTTGGCGAAAACCAAAGACAGCATTTGACCACAAGAACCTGATACTAACTGTAAAGCATGGTGGTGGAAATATTATGGTTTGGGGCAGCTTTGCTGCATCAGGGCCTGGGCAGCTCACCATCATAGAATCCACGATGAATTCTTCATTGTACCAGATGGTGCTTGAGGATAATGTGAGGCCGTCTGTCGGAAAGTTGAATCTCAACTGAAGGTGGTCCTTGCAACATGACAATGACCCTAAACATACCAGTAAATCCACCAAGGAATGGCTGAAAAGAAAGAAATGGAGGGTTCTGGAATGGCCAAGTCAAAGCCCGGATCTAAATCCCATCGAGATGTTGTGGGGGGAATTTGAAACGAGCTGTGCATGCAAGAAACCCCTCAAACATCGCACAGCTGAAATAATTCTGCATGGAGGAGTGGGCAAAAATTTCTCCCAGTCCATCTCAGAGACTGGTCGACAGTAATAAGAAACGCCGACTTGAGGTTGTTTCTGCCAAAGGGGGCAATACCACCTGTTAGAGCCACGGGTGTACTTACTTTTCCACATGCGAAATTTGCATTTATGTATATTTAAATAATACAATGGACTACAAAATGTAAATGTTTCATGATATTTGTTATATTATATCACCTTTATCTATCAATATTGTTGAAATGAAGATCAAATAGCTGTATGTTGAAATATGTTGAAAAAGTCAAAACTTTACATGGGGTGTACTTACTTTTTCACGTGACTGTATTAGGACATAAACCACAAAAAACACAAACGGACACATAAAACAATAAAGGGAGGGGGAGACAAGATGGGGAGAGAGACGGAAGCACACAAGCACAACAGTAGATAACATGGACATCGGGAGATCTGTTTAAAGGGAGAGGGCTGGGGTGGCGGGGGGGGGGGGGGGGAGGGAAGGAGTACAGGGGTACACGGTACAAAACAAATTGACACTACAAGGAATTTCAGGAATGAAGTCAGAGATTGAAAGATGTGGATTTGGGGTGAATTGATGGTGGTAGAAAAGATCAAGGTTTGGATGGGGAAAGATAAGAGATGGTGGTGAACAGCTGTTTTAAAGACCTGGAGGGAGGAGTGGGATTGAAGAGAGTGAGGGAGTTTGTTACAGAGGCGGAAGAAAGGAGGAATAAAACAGTGAAGGTGAGCAGAGAGTCTTGATTTTGGCAGTTGCATCAGAAGAGGGTTGCAGGCAGATCTTGTGCGACCTGTAGGAATATTTGGGGGACAGAGCCCAGAGAGAGCTGGGGGAGCTCGGCCGGAAGGGAGTCGGTTGAAGACAGAAAGACCACCAACCTGCCGTGAGTGATATATATATATATATATATGTGTGTGTGTGTATGTGTGTGTGTGTGTGTGTGTGTGTGTGTGTGTGTGTATAATAATAAAACGGAGTGTCCGTCCATCTGTCTGTCTGTCTCCTCCATAACTCCAAAACCATAAAACCTAGCGGCCCCAAACTTTGCATGCATACACCTGGACCTACAACAGATTGCAATGATGAAAACTGGGTGTTTGGGTGTGTTATAACACCCTTTTTGAAGATGATTAACGAGGTGCTCATAAGAAAAGAAAAAAACGAAAAAGGCTTACCAATATGGTGACCTGCCATTTTGGTCAGCCCACTGCACCTTGCTGGGTTCTTAAGCCACCATTTTGTTTTGGCCTTCTCAAACGTGCCTTGCTTTGGAAACACGATCGATAATTTATCATTACATAATTGAAGCATATCATCAAAATCTGCATTGGGATATGAGGATTGGATCCTGTAGACTAAATAAATGTCCAAATCTGGAGTGAAATTGACAAAATTTACCATATGTAGCGATTTTATAACTAAGTGTATACATTTATTTAAGCGAGGCTGTGATTCTGCTTATGGGGTTAGTTGTTTGTATTTTACTTCATAATATTTTAAAACTTAATTCATACTTCCATGGGATAGGGTTATCTATTACTTTACCTTGATCTGTTTTTAAAATTCCCTCTAGGTGATGGACCCAGATTGCATATATTTTTGAATATGATTAACCACCACTTGGTGAATGCTATTCCGGCTGCTTTTGCAAGCCATTGTGTTACAGTAGACAGAGCTGCCTTTTTTGTTTTATGTACCCACTTTTTCATTGACTAACATTTTTGTGCGATATAGTCACTCTCCCTCTCCACCCCCCCCCCTCCCCTTTCTCACTCCACCCTCCTTCCCTTCTCTCTCTCCTCCCCCTCCTTGCTCCCTCACGCCTCCTCCTCTCTACCTCTTTTCCCCTCCCTCCTTTCTCTCTCTCCCTTCCATCCTCCCTCCTCTCTCTCCCCTTTCCACTCCACTCCCCTCCCATTCCTTCTCCTCACCATTTACCTCCCTCCCTTCCCCTCCCCTCCCTCCTCTCTCTTTCCCTTCCCCTCCCCCTTTCCCTTCCCCCTCTCCTCACCCCTTCCCCTTTCCTCCCTCCCCATTCCTTCCCCCTCCTCTCCCTCCCCCTCCCCCTTCCCTCTCTCTCCTCCCCCTCTCCTTCTCTTTCCCCTCCCTCTTCTCCTATATAAGGAGATATACTAGTAAGATATTGTTACAGACGTGGCTTGGATGTTATTTACCGAGCGGTTTTATGGTATGACCACGTCTGCACAAGTTACCCGATTGTGCCCGAACGTTGACTAGTCGCGCGATGCTGGCTCAATAAGAAAAAGAAGACACCCGGCTGGATTACAATAACACAATACGACACCAATGTTTCAATTCTCAAGACCTCCGGAGGAGATTATATTCGTACGGAAAGGTCAGATTACAGGGGCTAGAGGTATAATCATAGAAAGACAGGCACTTAGACACACTCTTATATTAACCCCGGACAGACGACAGACAAACGGGACAACGGCTGACTCACACGGGGGTTGATGACAGGAAAGCGGGTATCGATGGCTCCAGGTCCTCCTGGGCTCGGGGCAGGGTACAGTACGGTCCGGTCCGGTCCAAAGATGCGGGGAGGTATCGTCGCGCTGGGGGTGGCGGTGGCTTCTCTCTCCAAGCTGAGGCGCATCTGACGTCACATCCGGCGCGGGGCCGCGTATATCCGGCGGGGAGTGACACGCCCTCGGCTCGTTAGCTCCGCCTCGTGGAATCGGCACGTTGCTTCTCATTGGGTGCGTGCGGGGGGGTTTACCAGGCTCCGCCCTTGACGAGGAGCTGACAAGGAGCCCCTTCGTGGTAACCCCGTGGAGCGCGTGGTCAATGGCGCTAATCGAGCCGGTGTGAGGACGCATCCTCCCCCGCTCCGCCGCCATCTCCCATCCCCTCCGTTGCTGCAGCCATAGTTGGTTGGGGAAGAAGATGGAAGGAGGTATGGGAAGATGGAAGGAGGTATGGGAAAGGTCCTAAACTCACTACTGATGCCATATAATCACATTCTGGTGCAACGAAGAGTCATAATTAATGGAGACGAGGCCTTAACTGACATAGAATAAGAATAGCTAGGAAGATGTCCGAAAGTTGTCTACGTGTGGTGCGGTGGACCTGGGCACGACATTTAATGGGGGAATAAGGGGAAGGTCGGCTCTACTGATTGTTATTTACATGCAATGGGACTCGGGAATGGGGGATTGGGGAAAGTTGGGGAGTATTGGAGAAAATAGGGGAATATTTACAAGCGGATATGGAGGCCAAATTCCATATTCGCAACATTGCACCCTTCTCTACCCTCGGGGCGTCCCGACCCGATAAATTTTTACCTACTTTAGTGTGGCACGCAATGTAGTTCCCTCTACTATTAACTCTACCCTGAGTGCGACAGTTTTACAGATATTCACAAATGAGTAAATATGTCCCCCTGCGACGTTGCACCCTTCTCCTCACAGAAACACACCCACAGGATAACCGAATCCGGAAAGAATTCGCAAACTACACATACAGCCGGTAGGGAGCATTATTTACACGACTACGCTGCTATTTACACTACGATCCAGGACCTGTTTTTTTTTTGGAGGAACACATGCAGATGTTATGCATAGAGAGAGCGCGCTTGCCAGCATCGATACACCAACCCACGAGTGCTCTGTGGCCAACGGCCTTTAATAACGTGCAGAGCACCCCGTCCCAGCATCAAAAGCACCACCCCACCGCCAATCGGTGCAGTCACCATTGTTCATTGGAATAAAAATAAATTCGACAACCCCTAACCCTGCAGGTGTCTCTTGCTCTTCGTGTGGCCTTCAGTGGTGTTAACTAAAAGTGGTTCACCTGTATGGCATAGGTGCCATGTTGACCCATAGGTCCATCCCCGGGTGGTGCTTGGCCGCAAACGAACTGCGGTCCATTGTGGGTGGCCACAAACATTGCGGTCCATATGGTGTATCGATCCCGGCAGCAAACAGCGAAAGTGCAGGCCCACAACTGCGCAGCCAGCACCTCTCTCTCCTCTCTCTCTACCCCAAAGCCAGATCCTCGGAGGTGGGAGACAAAAGAAGAAACAAGTGAGTAAGGTGGTAAGGGCGCAAAAGTGCACGCAATGTAAGGTGATGCACACTGGGGGCACATGGGAACCAGGTGAGACAGGTACGTTCCTATCGTACGCCCCCCCCCCCACCAGGTAACCTACATGGCCCCTCCCTTACCCCTTACTGTATCCACACAACACAACACTACCCATAAACATCTACTTTACAAATCAACAAACATCCCTACTGTCTTCCCCGTTCCTCCCATATACCAAATTCGTCTTCTCTCCCTCCTAACCAATCAAATTTGCCATTTTCAACTCTCATCAAAATTTGCCATCTCCAACTCAACATCAAAATTTGCCATCACCAATTCATCATCAGTCCCTCCTAGGGAGGGAGAGATGGAATCACCCCAATGTCTCATCCACGTCGTGATGCGTCTCACAAATCCAACAGCAATTCTCATTTCTGCAACACAACCAAAGAAAACACAGGTGTGGAGTCATCATCATCACCACAGGTAAGTGGCTGCGTATGGTGCGACAGGTTCATCAATCCTAACTATTTCCTAAATGACTTTAACAACTTTACACTACCCGGGGTCTTTCTCCGGCCAACCCATTGGCCCTCTTACACTATGGGTTCTAAAAACCAACTCCCATTGGCCAAACTGTGGTGCTTTTCAATTTGGGGTCTCACTCCCCCGATTCATCTCCCGGTGCCCTCGCACAATTTCTGGGCTGTGGCGTGTACCTCTCCCAGTGGGTCTACCCACCTGCACACCTCCACCACTGCAGTTGCCTCCGAGCTTACCTGCTCCTTACCCTAACCTAACTACCTGGGGAAGGCCCTCTGGCACTCTCCCCACTCGGTGCCCTCTCTGGCACTGGGCTGCCCGATCCACACCCGGGATCCTCAGGCACCCACTCACAACTACCGGCTCCCAGAGCCCACCTGCGGCCTCACCTGGCCGACATCCTCACAGTGGTGGAGTGCCCAACCAACTACACACACTAACAGGCTACTCGCCCAGCCATTTCCACAACACTAATGCACCCATTCACAACACCATTCTGCAACCGCACCACAAATGCCAATATCCAACCACAATTTACCTGCACCCTCTACCTAACACTTACACTACCCGCCCCGGGTACTCGTGAAAGGGGTCCACTCTTCCCCCATCCACACCTTCGCACCATGCACACCACTCCGTACCACTCACTCCAACTCTCTCCACACACCTGTACCTGCACACCTGTGCTCTCACACCTGGTGCCACCTGCACCCTTCTCTCCCCAAGCGCATTCGCGCTGATCCACACACTCACTACTCATACACTGCTCCACACACCTGTCCAGTTGCACACCTGTGCAATCACACCTGTTCAATTCTCACAAACACGGCATCATCTCAGCTAACTACTCCCTTCTGAAACTTGCGCTTCCCAGTCGTCCCTTTAAACTATTGCGCTCCCTCGTCATTATCATCCATACTAATCTACCTGCGTCCCCACTACAGGTATCAGTCACTAACTAATCTTAACGTTACCTACTGTCAATCCTCGCTAGATCCCTACACACCATATAACCTAACCCACCCGGGCTAGTTTTCACTGCCATACACCCCATAAGCTATAGCTCCTTTGCCCCCACACATGGGAAGGATGGTGGATTTGCCATCCCACCACATCGGGGGTCTCTCACTACCAATTTTGCACATCAAATTTCAATAAATCAAAAATTTGCCAATCACTGCCCATCATCTGCCAATCACTACTGCCAATCCCTTGCCAATCATCAAATTTTGTTTTTCTCCAATTTTGGGTCCAAAACACTAACCTCATCACCCAGTCGACTCACTAATACCTCTCGGTGCGCCAATCCCTGTCCAAAGCCCGGCTTCGTAAAGCCAAGCAATGGATGCTGGTTGTTTTGTGCCAGCGGCTGGATGCGTCCGGCACTCGGTGCAGGGACGGGGGCTTACCCGGGCCGAGATCCCACACACCACCTCGGCGTGGAACCATCCAATGCCCCGATCTAGACCTGCCGGCACGTCTCACCAAAAAGTGGTCGCCATGACGACCCTTTCTATCGGGCTGCCAGCTCCGCCTAGTGGAGCACGGACGCGGCCGTTCAAAGCGAGGCCCAGCACGCACCGAGGGCCCGATTCGGCTATAAGTCGTTCTAAACTCTATCCCGTCTAACGTCGATGCTTCACCTGGACGCTTACACCCCGCAGCCCGTTCCTTGCTCACACATCCAGCCGTGCCCATGCTCCTCGTACCTTTCCTTACACACCCAGGTACACTCGTTCCACTCACAGCCTTGGTCACACACCTGACCACCGAACATTTTGGCACACATTCGTTCGTAGCACACCTCACCAAAACACCTCTTCGCGCCCCCTCCTCGGTCACCTCCTCTGTGACAATCACAGGTGTGCCCTCATTCACACACCCAACCACGTGCCTCACCACCAACTCCAGCGTGCATTCCCACTCACGCTCTACCATTCCAGGTGTGCATCCTTCCATCCCAGGTGTACATCCTCTCTCACCTGTCACAACTAACTCACGCTCCATGTCACTCTCACTACTCTCACCTCCATTCTTGACAGCGCACTCACCCTTACTCTTGACAGCGCACTCTTTCCTCGTGCACCTGTCCGTCACACACCTTTCTCGCGCACACTCTCCCGTTACACCCTCTGTAACACTCACCACAGGTGGACACTCTTCCTTACTTCTGACAGCGCACTCTTTCCTCATGCACCTGTCCGTCACACACCTTTCTCGCGCACACTCTCCCATTACACCCTCTGTAACACTCACCACAGGTGGACACTCTTCCTTACTTCTGACAGCGCACTCTTTCCTCATGCACCTGTCCGTCACACACCTTTCTCGCGCACACTCTCCCATTACACCCTCTGTAACACTCACCACAGGTGGACACTCTTCCTTACTTCTGACAGCGCACTCTTTCCTCATGCACCTGTCCGTCACACACCTTTCTCGCGCACACTCTCCCGTTACACCCTCTGTAACACTCACCACAGGTGGACACTCTTCCTTACTTCTGACAGCGCACTCTTTCCCCATGCACCTGTCCGTCACACACCTTTCTCGCGCACACTCTCCCGTCACACCCTCTGTAACACTCACCACCCCGCGCTTCCATGTGCCCCCTCGCACACGCGCTACGACCGACTCACTCTCGCCAGCACCCTCACTCCTTGGCACACACTTTTTCCTCACACACCCCAGAGTCGGACTTTCTTGCACACCTCCTTTTTCGCACACCAGACCTATCGCACACTTCACCAACGGCCTCTCACGAACACCCGGGTCTATCTCGACCCCCAAGCTTTTTAAATCCCCTGGCGCATCATACGCACGACCATATTGGTCACCACTTACACCGGGTCCTCTTCCTCTTCGCTTCTCCTCCATCACCTGCGAATCCCTCATCCGGTTAACGAGCACATCACGATCCAAACACAGACTTTGGACCAATTCTTTTATCTCCTCTTTTATCTCTTTGTTATCCCCTCTCCGTCGCTTCTTAATTTCGCTCACCCCTTCTTCCACTTCTTCTAATTTGTGCCTCACCTCTTTTATTCCCCGGTACGTCTCCTCAAGCTCGTCCTCTGAGGCTACCTTGACCGTTTCCATGTGCGTCCTCACCTGCCGGTCCTTCGTCTCCATTACCTCTATCACCTCGTCCAACCTCGTTGTCAGTCCCTCACGTACTATCTGACATTCCCTCTTCGTCGCTACCAAGTCATCTTTTAGTTCTTTCTGTGTCGCCTTTAAACCTCCTAATACCGCAGTGTTCCTTTGAACCTGCTCCACTAACTCCGTCTGTCCCACCGTCAGCTGCTCCACCTCCTGCGTCAGGTCCTCTATGCCCCCTTGTAACTTTACAGTCCCCTTTCTCACCTCCTTCTCCATGTGCTCCTTACAGTGCCTCACCTCCTCGCGCACTCCTCCGACCTCCTCACTCACTCCTCTTCTGATCTCCTCTCCCATCACTTGCATCTCCTGCCCAGATGCCACCCTCATCTGCTCCATTTCCTCCCTGTGAGCATCCAGTTTGGTTTCTACCCCCATTCTGACCCCCTCTATCTGCTGCCCCATTTGGTTAACTTCCCTTTCCGCTTGGTCCCTCATGTCCCTCAATTTGCCTTCCATACTGTTTTCTAACCCCTCTAACCCATTTTTCACTCCCTCTATCTGATTCTCCTGGGCAGCCATTCTATTTTCTACCCCCTCTAACCCCTTTTGCATCCCTTCCATTTGATTCTCTTGAGCGGCCATTCTGTTTTCTACCCCCGTTAACCCATTTTTCACTTCTTTTATCCCGTTGTCTAACCCCTCAAAATTATTGTCTAACTTCTCACTGGTACCCCTCGCTTCGTCCCTCATTACCCCCATTTGGTTTCCCATTACCCCCATTTGGCCCTCCATTCGCCCACTATCAACCCTCATTTGCTCACTCTGAGCATCCATCCGGTTCCCCAATTGGTTACTCTGCAGTTTGAGGGACGCCTGCATTTGCGCCATAAATTGCTCCATGAGGACCTGCATCTGGGCCATCCCTCCCACTTGTGCAGCGGGTGCGACCGCCGTAGCTATGTGCGAGGCGCCATTTCGCGCGTCTGCTACCCCCGCTGTTTCGCTCTCCTCATGTCCCTCATGTCCCTCAATTTGGTCCTGGACCGACCCTGCTTCACTCTCCCCTACCGGACCCCAGCCGTCTTGATCCGCCATAGCGCGACTTGCAAAATTCGAGTTTCGTAAAACAAAACAAATTTCGGCCGCTCCAAATTTTGACCAAATTTTTTTTTTTCCTCTATTCGTTTTTTTTTTTTTCAAAATTTGGTCGGGCCTCGAATCTCACTCCCGACACCAATTGTTACAGACGTGGCTTGGATGTTATTTACCGAGCGGTTTTATGGTATGACCACGTCTGCACAAGTTACCCGATTGTGCCCGAACGTTGACTAGTCGCGCGATGCTGGCTCAATAAGAAAAAGAAGACACCCGGCTGGATTACAATAACACAATACGACACCAATGTTTCAATTCTCAAGACCTCCGGAGGAGATTATATTCGTACGGAAAGGTCAGATTACAGGGGCTAGAGGTATAATCATAGAAAGACAGGCACTTAGACACACTCTTATATTAACCCCGGACAGACGACAGACAAACGGGACAACGGCTGACTCACACGGGGGTTGATGACAGGAAAGCGGGTATCGATGGCTCCAGGTCCTCCTGGGCTCGGGGCAGGGTACAGTACGGTCCGGTCCGGTCCAAAGATGCGGGGAGGTATCGTCGCGCTGGGGGTGGCGGTGGCTTCTCTCTCCAAGCTGAGGCGCATCTGACGTCATATCCGGCGGGGAGTGACACGCCCTCGGCTCGTTAGCTCCGCCTCGTGGAATCGGCACGTTGCTTCTCATTGGGTGCGTGCGGGGGGGTTTACCAGGCTCCGCCCTTGACGAGGAGCTGACAAGGAGCCCCTTCGTGGTAACCCCGTGGAGCGCGTGGTCAATGGCGCTAATCGAGCCGGTGTGAGGACGCATCCTCCCCCGCTCCGCCGCCATCTCCCATCCCCTCCGTTGCTGCAGCCATAGTTGGTTGGGGAAGAAGATGGAAGGAGGTATGGGAAGATGGAAGGAGGTATGGGAAAGGTCCTAAACTCACTACTGATGCCATATAATCACATTCTGGTGCAACGAAGAGTCATAATTAATGGAGACGAGGCCTTAACTGACATAGAATAAGAATAGCTAGGAAGATGTCCGAAAGTTGTCTACGTGTGGTGCGGTGGACCTGGGCACGACATTTAATGGGGGAATAAGGGGAAGGTCGGCTCTACTGATTGTTATTTACATGCAATGGGACTCGGGAATGGGGGATTGGGGAAAGTTGGGGAGTATTGGAGAAAATAGGGGAATATTTACAAGCGGATATGGAGGCCAAATTCCATATTCGCAACAATATACTAGTCTACTATACTATATGAGAGTCTACTATACAAGAGAACCATTGGTCTGTCTGTGTCGCCATTTTTCTCAGAAACAGCTGAATGAATCTTCGTCAAACTTTCAGAGGTTCATCAGTGAGTGCCTGGGCATGTTTTAGGCAAACAAAACAAAACAATTTGATTTTTTTAAAGTACGTTTAAAAATAAAAAAAATTAATCGCTTAGTGCCGAAGCCTTTTAGAATTAATGACAGATTAATACAAATACACAGACGCATAAATAAATACAAAAAATCACTAGACATTTCAACACAAATAATAAAACAATTCCGGAAGCGGTCAAAGTAGTGGTAAGGCTTCTTCTTCTTCTTCCTGAACGTCATCATGCTTAACTCAGAAACGTGATGAACGGCACATTCACCAGCATATATTCAACGAAAAGGTAAAATTATGATTTGACATTTGTGATGGATTCTGATTTGGATGCAATTGCTTTTCCATTATATTTGCCCTCATTTCAAATATGTTAATGTTTCTTTTTCGCTTGAGCAACGCCAGGTACTCCAGCTCTAAACGCTTTTATACTTTACTCAGGGTACAAATACAAATAAAACTTTGTCTGGGGGTAACATAGGCTATGTGGCCGCGGCCTCATTCGGGGGTATGGGGGACTGGGAGAAGAGAGTAATTCTCTTTGTAAATGTGTACCATGTAGCGCCTCCTGGTGATGGTGGCAGAGGGTATTACAATTTCCTTTTTTACCTGTGCAACACTGAGGTTATGAAGCACTCCTTGCACGAGAAAAAAAATTCTCCTTTCCCTCCCCCCTCCCCCAGAAGAGAGGGGCCTGTCAAAGCCACCCCCCCCCCTTCCTCAAAAGATGGATATGTAGTATATCTTTCCCCTCACCTCCCCTCCCCACACTCCCTGCCACACCCCTCCCTCTCCTGCCTCCTCCCCCCACGCCCCCTCCCCCCTTGTCTTCTGGGAAGGCTTTCCACTCGATATTGGAACATTGCTGCGGGGATTTGCTTCCATTCAGCCACAAGAGCATTAGAGAGGTCGGGCACTGATGTTGGGCGAATAGGCCTGGCTCGCAGTCGTTGTTCCAATTCATCCCAAAGGTGAATTTTGGGGTTGAGGTCAGGGCTCTGTGCAGGCCAGTCAAGTTCTTTCATGCCAATCTCGACAAACCATTTATGTATAGACTTCGCTTTGTGCACAGGGGCATTGTTATGCTGAACATTAAAGGGCCTTCCCCAAACTGTTGCCACAAATTTGGAAGCACACAATCATCTAGAATGTCATTGTATGCTGTATCGTTAAGATTTCCCTTCAATGGAACTAAGGGGCCGAGCCCGAACCATGAAAAACACCCCCAGACCATTATTCCTCCTCCACCAAACTTTACAGTTGGAACAATGCATTCGCGTAGGTAGTGTTCTCCTTGCATCCACCAAACCCAGATTCATCCGTCAGACTGCCAGATGGTGAAGCGTGATTCATCACTCCAGAGAATGCGTTTCACTGCTCCAGAGTCCAATGGCAGCGAACTTTACATCACTCCAGCCGACGCTTGGCATTGCGCATGGTGATCTTAGGCCTGTGTGCGGCTGCTCGGCCATGGAAACCCATTTCATGAAGCTCCCGACGAACAGTTGTTGTGCTGATGTTGCTTCCAGATGCAGTTTGGACCTTGGTAGTGAGTGTTGCAACCGATGACAGACGATTTTTACATGCTACGTGCTTCAGCACTCGGCTGTCCCATTCTGTGAGCTTGTGTGGCCTACCACTTCGTGGCTGAGCTGTTGTTGCTCCTAGACATTTCCACTTCACAATAACAGCACTTACAGTTGACCGGGGCAGATCTAGCAGGGCTAATTACGGGACGCACTTTGACCTTTATATATAACAGGAGCAAGGAGGGCGATACTTTTACAACAATTTACACAACAACAACAAAAAAAACAAACCATTCTCATATCCACAACACTGCACCCTCCTCCTCTTAGGCATGTCCCGGGCCTCTTACCTCAACTTTTAGTGTGGCACGTAGGTGTAGTTCCCTCTACATTTAACCTGACCCTGAGTGCAACAGTTTTAAAACATAAATAAATATGTCCCACTGCTCCATTGCACCCTGCCTAACAGATTCACGCCCACAGCTAACTGAATTGAGGAATTGTCTTCAAACTATACATTGACGGTGGGGAGCATTATTTACAATGACATTACTTTATTTACAAAACGCAACCCAGGACCTGTGATTGTTCTTTCTGGGGGGGGGGGGGGGGGTAACAGTCTACTCTGCATCGACGCACCATGAAAGCACCCAAAATGCACCAATACACCCTCAAGCACCAATCGGTGCACAGTCATTACTGTTCATGAAAGTAAAAACAACAAACAAACCCCAAACCCTGCTGGTGGTCTCTTGCTCTTCGGCTCCCTCTGCTGGCTATTGCTATCTTCCAGGTGTTGTCAGCTTCTTTGCTGGCGGCCTATTTGCAATAAAACTTGCACAAACGTGTCCATCTTTATTTATTTATGGCCCACAGGGCCGACTATGTGTGGTTCACCTGTAGGGCATCGGTGCCCTGTGACCAAGGTCCGCCAGCAAGATCTCGGGCCTTCATGGCCGGTTCCAGCAGAGGGGCCATGCCCCAACCCATGGGGTCCATAAGTGGTGCTCGGCCACAGACATGTGGTCCATAAGGTGGTGCATCGATGCAGACAGCTGGTTCTGGGAGTTCCGGGCGCACAATGGCGGACTCACGCACGCTCCCCTCGGCGCCCAGTGGCGCACAGGTCCTCATGTGGGAGACAAAGGGGGGAAAAGACAGATGAGCGAGGGGTAAGGTCACAAGGGTACACATCAATAAGGCAATGCAAGGCGAAGTGCGTACGGAGAGCGAAGTGAGAAAGCTCGTCCCTACCGTACGTCACCCCCCCTGTCACCTACTCTACCCTTGCCCTTACCCCATATTTACAAAAATCTACACCTTTACAAATTCGTCGCTAATGTCACATCTTCCCCATATTTCCCCTATACCAAATTCGTTGGTTCAATCCCTTTAAGCCAAAATTTGCCATCACCAGGTGTCAATGCACAATGTCATCATCAATCCTCATAAGGAGGAAGAGATCGAACATCAAGCACAATGTCACACCCACGTCATGATGCATCTCACATTCCAAACATCTGCACAATAAAAATAACAAAACAACCTGGCATGGTGTGGAGTCCTGTCACCTCAGGTGAGTGGATGTAGATGGTGCGAGGAGACTTCAATCCTAACTATCCTCTAAATGACTTTAACACACTTTACACTACCCGGGGTCTTTCCCTGCCAATCCATTGGCCAACTTACACTATGGGTTCTAAAAACAAATTCCCATTGCCCAAACTGTGGTGCTTCTCAATTTGGGGTCTCACTCCCCCGATGCAACTCCCTGTGCCCTTGCACAATTTCCGGGCTGGGTCATGCAGCTTTCCCAGCAGGTCTACCCACCTGCACACCTCCACCACTGTAGTTGCCACCCGAGCTTACCTAGCTCCTCACCCTAACCTATCTAATTGGGGAAGGCCCCTCCTGGCTCTGTCACCCCTCGGTGCCCTCTGGCACTGGGCTACCCGGGTCCGTCCTCCAGATCCTCGGGCCCCATCCACAACAACTCTACCGGCTCCCAGAGCCCACCTGTGGCCTCACCTGGCCAACATCCTCACAGTGGTGGAGTGCCCAAACCAACTACACACACTAACAGGCTACACGCCCAGCCATTTCCACAACACTAATGCACCCATCACTACACTCCTGTGCAACTACCCGCACCACAGATGCCAATATCCAACCACAATTTACCTGTACCCTCTACCTAACTCTTAGACTACCCTCCCCGGGTATTCGTGATGGGGGTCCATCCTCCTTTCCCCCATCCACACCTTCGCACCATCCACTCCACTCCACAGTTTCCATTCCAATACTCCATATATTCCCCACTCCATGTATTCCACACTCCATGTATTTCACACAACCATTCTCCATTCACCTGCAGTTGCACACCTGTGCAATCACAATACAACTCACATCACCATCACTCCCTCATACACTGCTCCATCCACCTGTCCAGTTGCACACCTGTGCAATCACACTACAACTCACAATCATTTACTCATACCCTGCTCAATACACTTCCAATCCTCAAACACACGGCATCATCTCATCTACCTGTTGCCCTGCTAACTTAGTGCTCCCCGTCTTCCCTTTAAACTAAGCACATACCACGTCATTATCATCCAAACTAATCTACCTGCGTCCCCACTACAGGTATCATTGTCACTACCTAACTTTATCGTTACCTAAGGTCAATCTTTTCTAGATCCATACACACAATATCCTAACCCTCCCGGGCTAGTTTTCACTGCCATAAACCCCATAAAACTAGTGCTCCTTTGCCCCCGCTGTGAGAGATGGCAGAGTTGCCATCCCACCACATCGGGCATCTTCCACTACCAATTTTGCACACCAAATTCCAGCCAATTAAAAATTTTCCAATCACTACCAATCCTCTGCCAATCATCACTCTGCCAATCCTTTGCCAATCATCAAATTTTGCTTTTTCTAATTTCGGGGCCAAAACACTATCCTCATCATCACAGTCTACTCACTAGTGCCTCTCGGTGCGCCAATTCATCTCCAAACCTCGGCTTCGCAAAGCCGAGCAATGAATGCGGGTTGCTTGGTGCCGGCGGCTGGATGCGTCCGGCATTCGGTGCAGGGACGGGGGCTTACCCGGGCCGAGATCCCACGCACCATCTCGGCACAGAGCCGTCCAATGGCCCGATCTCGACCTGCCGGAACGCCTCAACAAAAAGGGGTCACCATGACGACTCTTCCTATCGGGCTGGCCGCTCCGCCTAGTGGAGCACGGACGCGGCCGTTCAAAGCGCAGCCCGGCGCGGATCACACACGGCAGTTCTTTCAAAACCGCCGCCGATCCCCTCGGCACGTAAAGCTGCCCGGCGCGCCCCGAGGGCCCGATTCGGCTAAACGTCGTTCTAACCGCTAACCCGGTTAGCGTCGATGCTCCACTTGCATGCTCACACCCCGCAGCCCGTTCCTTTCTCATACATCCAGCTGCTTCCATGCTCTTTGTCATTGCACCTTCCCTGACACACCCAGGTACACTCAAGTCCGCTTACAGACTTGGTCACACACCTGACCACCGCACACCTTTGCACACACTCGTCGTTCGCACACCTCACCAACACACCTCTTCGCGCCCCCTCCTCGGTCACCTCCTCTGTGACAACCACAGGTGTGCTCTCACTTGCACACCCAACCACGTACCTCACTACCAATTCCAGTGTGCATTCCCACACACGCTCTACCATTCCAGGTGTGCATCCTTCCATTCCAGGTGTACATCCTCTTTCACCTGTTACAACCAACTCACGCTCCGTGTCACTCTTACTACTTTCACCACCACTCTTGACAGCGCACTCTTTCCTCATGCACCCGTCCGTTACACACCTTTTTCGCGCATCCTCTTGCGCACACTCTCCCGTTACACCCTCTGTAACACTCACCACAGGCGTGCATTCTCCCTTACTCTTGACAGCGCACTCTTTCCCCATGCACCCGTCCGTTACACACCTTTCTCGCGCATCCTCTTGTGCACACTCTCCCGTTACACCCTCTGTAACACTCACCACAGGTGTGCATTCTCCCTTACTCTTGACAGCGCACTCTTTCCTCATGCTCCCGTCCGTCACACACCTTTCTCGCGCACACTCTCCCATTACACCCTCCGTAACACTCCCACAGGTGTGCACTCTCTCGTTACATCCTCTGTAACACTCCCCATCCCGCGCTTCCATGTGCCCCTTTGCACACGCGCTACGACCAACTCACTCTCGACAGCACACTCACTCCTCGGCGCGCACTTTTCCTCACACACCCCAGAGTCGGACATTCTCGCACACCTCCTCTCTCGTACTCCGTACCTGTCGCACACTTCACCAACGGCCTCTCACGAACACCCGGATCCAAATCAACCCCCAAGCCGATTGAAGCTCCCCTCACATCATATACATTTCCGCATATATCGCCACTCACCTTGGCACCTCGTCTCCGCACCTCCTTTGCCACCTGCAAACTCTTTATTTGGTTAGCGAGCACACCATCACGATTTGAGCACCGACCTTGCACATACTCCATCACTTCCTCCCTTATCTCCTTTTTAGTTTCCCTCCGTCTTTTCTTAATTTCACTCACCCCCTCTTCCACCTCCTCTAATTTTTCCTTTACCTCCTTCATTTCCCGGTGCGCCCCCTCTATCTCTTCCTCTAACGCCACCTTAACCGTTTCTATGTGCGTCCTCACCTCCCGGTCCTTCGTCTCCATTACTTCTGTCACCTCTTCCAACCTCTTCGTCAACCCCTCATGTACCATCTGACATTCCTTCTGTGTCGCTATTAATTCGTTCTTGATGTATTTTTGTGTCGCTTTTAACCCCCCGATTATTGCAGTGTTCTTTTCCACTTGGTCCACGAGTTCCTTTTGTCCCACTGTCAGCTGTTCTATTCCCCTCGTCAGACCCTCTATGCCCCCTGTAACCTAGCCGTATTATTCCTCACCTCTTTCTCCATACGCTTCTCACCTCGCTTTACCTCCTCGCGTACCCCCGAGACCTCCTCGCTTACACCTCATCGTATTTCGTCCTTCATCTCTTCCATCTCTTTTGTGGATGCCGCCCTCATCTGTCCTAATTCATCCCTTTGGGCATCCAATTTGGTTTCTACCCCGATTTTCACCTCCTCTATCTGCTCTCCCATTTGTTTAATTTCTCGGGCGGATTGCTCCCCTATTTCCCGCAATTTGTTTTCCATCTTGTTTTCTAACCCCTCTAACCCATTTTTCACCCCCTCTATCTGATTCTCCTGGGCAGCCATTCTAATTTCCACCCCCGTTAACCCATTTTTCACCTCTTTTATCCCGTTGTCTAACCCCTCAATTTTATTGTCTAATCCTTTAAAATTATTGTCTAACCCTTCAAATTTATTGTCTAACCGTTCACCGGCACCCCTCGCTTCGTCCCTCATTGCTCCCATTTGGTCTCCCAGCCGCTCAATTTGGCTCCCCATACTCACCTGTACAGCTGCCTGCAGCTGCGCAATGAGGGCCTGCATGTCAATCCCTCCCACTTGTGCGGCGGGCGCGGCCGCCGTAGCCATGTGCGAGGCGCCATTTTGCGCGCCCGTAACCTCGTGCGCGAGGGCGCCATTTTGCGCGCCTGAAACCCCCTCAACCACATTGCCATTGTTCTCCTCCTCCCTTTCCTCCACATACATTTCCCCGAGGTCCTGGGTCGATTCTACCCCGTCTATCTCTCCCACCGGCATCCCGTCGCCTTGACCAGCCATGGCGCGACTTTAAAATTTAGGATTTTATAAAATACACATTTTTTGGGCCACTCGTAATTTGAGCGCGCTAAGCGCTTCAGGTCCGAATCCGACACTCCTGGCACCAATTGTTACGGACCGCGGATAAGATGTTGTTTTGCCGAGCGGATGGCGCCGCGGCCGAACAGTTACCCCGACTAACCCGATTCCTGGACGTTGGCCGAAATCGCCCCACAGGTATTCAATTTGGAAACCTCTAAAGCGACCGAATGTAAAGAGGAAGAAGAAGACGTACAGAAGGGTAACAGGATTTATTATTTACACACACTAAGCAAAAGGAGCAGTCAAGGTTATATACAGGGAAAATGGAAAAAGCAGGTGACACAGTGAAAATACTAGCTTAACTATACAAGCTTAATTAACCCTGGGACAAGACAAACAAAACAAACTCACGTACACAAGAAGGATGGAATGGCAGGAATGGATGCTGGAAGGAGGAATGGGAAGGTTCAGCTGGGGCAGATGGTTCGGGTTTGATCCCGCACGGGACGTCGGCTGGACCTCGACGGCCACCGATGCCACCGCTATCTGGTTCCCATGGGGTAACGGGTTGAAGCTGCCTGGTGGAGTCAACGCTGCTGGTGGAGCCAAAGCTGCTTCTCTGGCTCACCTCAGGACGCGTCTGCCGTCTCTGGCGCAACTCTTTCTTGGACCCTTTTTGCACAACTCTGTCTTGGTACCTTTTGCGCAACGCTTGTCATTCACCTCTCTTTGGTGCAACTCTTGTAATAGACCTTTCATGCAACTCTTATAATTGACCTCGAACCTTCTCTCTCGAACCTTCTCTCTCTCTTCTCTCTCTCTTCTCTCTCTCTTCTCTCTCTCTTGCGCAACGGCGTCCGCGCGCGCTTATATAACGCCTCAGGCGATCAAGCCGCTGGCCTTCAGGACACGCCCATCGGTGAGCTCGCTTCGGCCCCGATTGGTGGGCACAGGCCCTCTGACTCCACCCTTGATGATGATGGGCGGGCACGCCCTTCTTCCCCGAGCTGACCACGCCGTAATGGCGGCAAATGCAGTTGGCAGTAGAAGTTTTGGGAATGGGAATGAAAGGGGATCTATCTATTTGAATTCGGTGCAATGGAGTATTAAGTTAATGGAAGACAAGGCCTTACCCTAATACACATAATAAGGAAATAACTGTCAACAAGGGGGGAAATCTATGATTGGCTAACGTGTGGTGTTTATGAACTAATTACGGGACTGTAGCGGTTACCGCTGGGTGTACACAATCGCCTTGCACCTGCCAGGACGCGGCCAGGGCGCAATCACCATGCCGGGCTCGTCCGGACGGGCCCAGACGCGCCTCTCCCGGGCATTCCCAAACTCGCTGTTCCCGGGCTCGCCCGAACCTCCTGGGCACGCCTGGTCTCGTCTTTCCCGGGCATGCCCACTCTCGCCTTTCCAGGGCTCACGCAGAATGCCCGGGCATGCCCGCTCTCGCCTTTCCAGGGCTCACCCAGAGCGTCCGGGCATGCCCGCTCTCGCCTTTCCAGGGCTCGCCCAGAACGCCCGGGCATGCCCGCTCTCGACTTGCCAGGCCTCGTCCAGGACGCCCGGGCAGGTCCAGACTCGCCTTTCCAGGACTCGCCCTTGACACCCGGGCATGCCCGGTCTCGCTTTTCCCGGGCAAACGCTCCGGCATAAATGTGTATATATATTGCTGCCCGATAAACGGGCTTTTCAGAGTACCCAAGTTTGATACGTGCAATAAAGCAACTCGGACGAATTTCCGTCTTTGGTCGCGTCAATCCTTTCGACTCGTGTTGGAGCACAGCTCCTTCATTGGTGACCCCGAACATGGACACGGCAGTGGCTCTTAAACTGCCTACCTTCTGGGAGGCTCACGCGGCTGTTTGGTTCGCCCAGGCGGACTCCCAGTTCGCCCTGCGAGGCATCACCGCCGACGACACCCGCTTCCACCATGTCGTGGCAGCGCTCGGCTCCGCCACCGCGGCCCGCGCCCTGAGCCTCCTCGAGCGCCCGCCAGCTGCTGACAAGTATGACGTGATTAAGACGCTCCTCCTCGACGCTTTCGCCCTCTCACCGGCGGCACGCGCACGGCGCCTGCTCGACCTGCCCGAGCTCGGCGACACGCGCCCGTCCGAGCGCATGGACTACATGCTCTCGTTGCTCGGTGAGCACTCGGTCGAGGCCCTCCGGGGCAAGCCGGCCAAGCATGACATCGACTGGTCCGCGGCCAAGGATGCAGCATTCGCGAGCGCAAACCGGGCCCTTGCTGACGCAACGCTGCTGGCTCACCCGGTGCTCAACGCGCCCATCGCCCTCACTACGGACGCCTCCAACTACGCGGTGGGCGCCGTCCATGAACAATGGGTGGACGGGGTTTGGCAGCCACTCGCTTTTTTCAGCCGGCAACTCCGGCCGAACAAGTTAAAATACAGCACGTTCGACCGCGAGCTCCTTGGTCTATTGCTGGCCGTTCGCCATTTCCGACACCTCCTGGAGGGCCGCCCGTTCACGGCTTTCGTCGACCACAAGCCATTGGTTTACGCAATGGCCAAAGTCACGGAGCCGTGGTCGGCCAGCCAGCAGCGCCACCTCTCCGCCGTGTCGGAATTCACCACGGACATCCGGCACGTCGCCGGCAAAGACAACGCCGTGGCCGACTGTCTTTCTCGGGCCAGCGCGAACGCAGTCCACCTCGGCGTGGATTTCGCGCTCATGGCGGCCGACCAGACCACCGACACCACGGTGCAGGCCCTCCGGGCGGCGGACACGGGCCTCCGCCTGGCCGACATCCTCTTCGCGGACACTGTCCTGCTCTGCGACGTCTCCCAGGGCCAGCCTCGCCCCATCGTGCCCGTTACATGGCAGCGCCGCATCTTCGCCTCCATCCACGGCCTTTCTCACCCGGGCCGGAAAGCTTCTCAGAACCTGGTGTCGGCGCGTTTCGTCTGGCACGGCCTTCGATGGGACGTCCGTGACTGGGCCAACGCCTGCATGGCCTGCCAGCGGGCCAAGGTCCACCGCCACACCCAGGCCCCGCTGGCACCTTTCACCGTGCCTGAACGGCGTTTCGACCACGTCCACGTGGACCTGGTGGGTCCCCTGCCCCCATCGCGGGGTTCACCCACCTGCTCACCATGGTGGACAGGACCACCAGGTGGCCGGAGGCCGTGCCCCTCACCTCCACCACCACCGTCGACGTGGCGCAGGCGTTCATCGCCACCTGGGTCGTGCGCTTCGGCGCACCGGCGGACATCTCGTCCGACCGCGGCCCACAGTTCACGTCCGAACTTTGGGGCGCGGTCGCCCGCTCGTTGGGAGTCACTCTGCACCGCACCCCGGCCTACCACCCCCAAGCCAACGGGTTGTGCGAGCGGTTTCACCGCTCCATGAAGGTCGCACACATGGCCGGCCTTCAGGACGACGGTTGGGCCGACCGGCTGCCGTGGGTCCTTTTGGGCCTCCACACGGCCCCCAAGGAGGACCTCCGGGCGTCCGCCGCCGAGCTCGTCTACGGCCAGCCGCTCCGCGTCCCAGGCGATTTCGTGCCCGACGCTACCAGTCCCTCGTCCGCCGCACGCCAGCGCTCGGACCTCCAGGAGGCCGCCCGACGATTTGCCCCCGTGCCAATGTCCCGCCACGGTGGCCCCCAGTCCTACGTCCCCCCCGGCGCTTCGCACAGCGGAGTACGTCTTTGGTCTTTGTGCGTCATGACGCACACCGGGGGCCACTCCGGCCGCCGTACAACGGGCCCTTCCGGGTCCTGCGACGGGGCAACAAGTCATTCGTCGTCGACTTCGGCGGCCGGTCGGACCGGATTTCTGTGGACCGCCTCAAACCGGCGCACGTGGACGTCGACCGACCACCACGGTTGGTCCTTCCTCCGCGGCGAGGCCGCCCCCCGGCCACAGTTCCCCCTGCTCGACCACCCACCACCACATCGGACCCCCTCCACGACCCTCCAGGGGTCGCTTCGGCCGGGTCATCCGGACCCCCCTTAAATTGACCCTGCCGGTGCAGGTCGATTCTGGAGGGGCGTGTGTAGCGGTTACCGCTGGGTGTACACAATCGCCTTGCACCTGCCAGGACGCGGCCAGGGCGCAATCACCATGCCGGGCTCGTCCGGACGGGCCCAGACGCGCCTCTTCCTGGCATGCCCGAACTCGCTGTTCCCGGGCTCGCCCGAACCTCCCGGGCACGCCCGGTCTCGTCTTTCCCGGGCATGCCCGCTCTTGCCTTTCCAGGGCTCGCCCAGAACGCCCGGGCATGCCCGCTCTCGCCTTTCCAGGGCTCGTCCAGGACGCCCGGGCATGCCCGCTCTCGACTTGCCAGGCCTCGTCCAGGACGCCCGGGCAGGTCCAGACTCGCCTTTCCAGGACTCGCCCTTGACACCCGGGCATGCCCGGTTTCGCTTTTCCCGGGCAAACGCTCCGGCATAAATGTGTATATATTATATTGCTGCCCGATAAACGGGCTTTTCAGAGTACCCGAGTTTGATACGTGCAATAAAGCAACTCGGACGAATTTCCGTCTTTGGTCGCGTCAATCCTTTCGACTCGCGTTGGAGCACAGCTCCTGCAGGACGCACTTTGACCTTTATACATAACTGGAGCAAGGAGGGCGATACTTTTACAACAATTTACACAACAACAACAACAAAAAAAAACCATTCTCATATCCACAACAATATATATATATATATATATATATATATATATATATATATATATATCCCATTCTGTAAGTGGCCAGACGGAAGCCTCTCCTCAGTGAAAGACACATGAAAGCCCGCTTGGAGTTTGCAAAAAAGCACCTAAGGACTCTCAGACTGTGAGAAACAAGATTCTGTGGTCTGATGAAACCAAGATTGAACTGTTTGGCTTCCGTCTGGCCACTCTGCCATAAAGCCCAGATCGGTGGAGTGTTGCAGTGATAGTTGTCCTTCTGGAAGTTTCTTCCATCTCCACATAGGATCTCTGGAGCTCAGCCAGAGTGTCCATCGGGTTCTTGGTTACCTCTCTTACCAAGGCCCTTCTCCCCCGATTGTTCAGTTTGGCCGGGCGGCCAGCTCTTGGAAGAGTCCTGGTTGTTCCAAACTTCTTCCATTTAAGAATTATGGAGGCCACTGTGCTCTTGGGAACCTTCAATGCAGTAGAATTTTTTTTTGTAGGCTTCCCCAGATCTGTGCCTCGACACAATCCTGTCTCTGAGCTCTGCAGGCAGTTCCTTCGACCTCATGCTTGGTTTTTGCTCTGATATGCATTGTCAGCTGTGAGACCTTATATAGACAGGTGTGTGCCTTTCCAATTCATGTCCAATCAATTGAATTTACCACAGGTGGTCTCCAATCAAGGTGCAGAAACATCTTAAAGATGATCAAGAGAAATGGGAGGCACCTGAGCTAAATTTCAAGTGTCATAGCATAGGGTATGAATACTTACATCAATGTGATATTTCAGTTTTTTCTTTTTAATAAGTTTGCAAAACTTTCTAAAATCCTGTTTTCTCTTTGTCATTATGGGGTATTGAGTGTAGATTGATGAGGGAAAAAATTAATTTAAACGATTTCAGCATAAGGCTGCAACATAACAAAATGTGAAAAAAGTGAAGGGGTCTGAATACTTTCTGAATGCACTGCCTATGCATCTCACCCTGTTGCATATCACGTGATGCCTGTGCGTGTTGAAGCGGTCACATCCATGTACGAGTAATCAAGTTTTGTTTTGCAACAAAGGACAGTAATAATCTTAGTTGTTTGTTGCAGGTATCGTTCTTCAAAATGTGCCCAGGGTTTCTGGACCACTCTGTATATGTATTAGGGTGGCCCTTATTTTTGAAAGTTTGAAATGTTAAGCTCTCACCCTCTACAACTGGTCCATGTGCCCTTTAAACAAACCAGGCGAAATCTCAGCTAAATTCATAAATATGTAGAGGTCGTCCAGCGCCCTTGAACATTTCCCCCTTTCGGCCATGTGATTGAGGTCACGTAACACTAAAAACACATCTCACAGATAATACAGTATGTATCACAGAAATAAATAAAACCGTTTGATAAAACATGCTTATGAATAATTATCACATCTATGGACTAGAGTAAGAGTGGTAAAACAATCAACTAGTTAAATTAAGTTTCTCAGAGAACCTTAAGGTTGAATTAAAGAATGAAAGTCCAGTTACAGTTCATTGGGATGGGAAACTGCTTATTGATCTGACTGGGAAAGTTCATGTGGATCGTCTCCCTGTACTTATTTCCGGACAAGGAGTAAGCCAGCTACTTGGTGTCCCTAAGATACTATCAGGAACTGGTGAGGCCCAAGCAGGTGCTGTTTTCAAAGCACTGCAAGAGGGTGGTGTCACCGATCAGGTGGTAGCTCTGTGCTTTGACACAACTGCTGCGAACACAGGACACAGAAATGGGGCATGTGTTCTGTTGGAACAAAAAATTGGCCGTGACTTGCTGTACTTTGCATGTCGTCACCACATTATGGAGCTGCTGCTTGCTGCAGCATTTAAAGCAGTCATGGGGCGCACCTCTGGACCGGAAGTTCTTCTGTTTAAGAGATTCCAATCAAAGTGGGACTCTATTGACCAGACTGCATTCATCTCTGGTCTCTCTGATGAATCTGTCAAAGACCGCATTCTCCCTGTGACTGATAAGGTTATCGATTTTTGCAAAGACCTCAATCAGCCACGGGATGATTATAAAGAACTTCTGGAACTGACCATTTTGTTTCTTGGAGGAGTTCCTGCTCGTGGCATTCATTTCCGTGCTCCTGGTGCGATTCACCATGCAAGATGGATGTCGAAGGCCATCTGCAGTCTCAAAATCTGGCTTTTCCACCAACAGTTCAAGCTGACGGCACGAGAGAGGAATGGCCTATGAGAAATTTGTCTGTTTGTTTCTGAAGTGTATTTGCAAGCCTGGATGAAAGCTCCAAGTGCAGCTGAAGCTCCAATGAATGATCTGGTGCTGATGAAGACCTTGATCTCTTACAAGACTGCAAGTCGTGCAATCTCAACAGCCACCAGTGAGAAGTTGAGGACCCATCTGTGGTACATGTCAAAAGAGCTGGTGGGGTTGGCCTTCTTCGACAAACAAGTGCCTATCGCTACTAAACAACTGATGGTGGAAGCACTGAAAGGCGAGCGTCCATTAGATGAAGAACCATCAAAGATGCCACGGCCTCACATGAAAGCCTTAAGCGAGAAGGGAATTGAAGAATTTGTGTCACCACACACAAAAACATTCTTCGAAAAGTTGAAAATCTCGTCAGACTTTTTAACTATGGATCCAAGCACATGGGGTGACCATGAAGGCTACAGAGCTGCTGTGGAACAGATCAGGGAGTTGAAGGTCGTAAATGACCACGCTGAACGAGGTGTGGCCCTCATGAAAAGTTACAACCTTACCAAGGATGAGGAGCAACTCCAATTCTTACTTCAGGTCGTGTCTGAACACCGCCGTACTTATTCCGACTGTCGGAAAGCAACATTGGCTAAAATCAGGCAGCAATGATATGACTTATGTTGGTGAGAACCTTCCTTGACTCGAAACTAATATAATAACATCAGGAAATATAATAACATCAGGAATGTTAAATAGAATGAGAAATGAAAAGACCTTTAAGAAGTGTATTTGTGCAGTCGTATATTTTGTTGTGTGCTCTCTATATATAAGATCTTGATTCTTGAAGGTACCTGGACTACCTCTAAATATAAGCAGACTTGTATGAAATTTCGATTGCAGTGTTCCTATATCACATGGATCACATTTAGTCCATGAGAACATTCAAATTAACATTTAAAAATTTTCACCCCGTTTAAGGGCCACCCTAATATGTATATGTATTGTTGTGGATCTCAACGTCGGCCTTTCCCCTTACCAAAGGGGGATTAATCCCCTTGTCTTTTATCAAGCCGACGCGATCCGGGGCTATTACGTTCCTTCTGGTCAGCGCTGAATAGGGTGGTAGGCCGAATTAGTCCTATTACCTAATTACCAGCGCCTCCCGGGAAGCAAGGAAATAACCCCGCCCGAACCACGGTTTTAGTGGACACACCGAGCGATAGCGAGCCTCGATTCGGGCTGTTAACAGGAACTAACCCGATTTGAGCGGTTCCTAATCGTGCCACGTTTACCCAATGGAGAAATCACTAAAACGGTCGAATCAAGAGGAAAAAGGAAGAACAATTGATTTATTAATTATTTACACAGGAAGAAAGAGAAGTACACACAGTGCAGCCTTAATAACAGTCCTAACTTATCCCCTGGACAAACGGGCCCGCACACACACACAAACACTCACACGGGGATGTAGAAGGTTGGGGTTGAAGGTCCACGGATGATGTCCACAGCTCGTTCTCCAGGTCCCCGACTCGTACCGCGAAGAAGATGGTAGGACGGACGGCAGGCGCTCCCCGCGTGTCGTTGGCGCGGATCGGACAATTATATGGGGGGGATCGGTAAGCTGGGCTGGCCGGTTATTTCACGGCTTAGCCGCGTACGTAATAAACGAATCGGCTGGGTGGTTGTACCGGCGGTCTCGGCCGCATGCGTAATAGAAATACCGGCGCTTTATATGCGCTCCCAGCAAGCCCAAAGCCAAATCCTCAACGAGTCCTTGCAATCAAAGTTCCCCCAGCGAGTCCTTTCTCCAATGCCAAACGTGACAGTCCTCTCACAATGCGCAAATGCTCTCAAGTCCTCTCCGCACAGTCCTCTGCAATGAGTGCCGCTGCGTCAGTCCTTTCAATACCAATCTTGGCTTCAGTCCTTGACGTCTGCTTGACGTGGCCACACACCCCGACCTCGTGCTCCTCCCCCTTTTCAGGCCTACCTCGTGGCATTTGGCTCGTTTGAGCCTCCTAATGCGAGGGGCAATAGGGCGCAGACTGGATGGTGCGCAATGGGGAATGGGGCGCAGACTGGATGGTGCCCAACGAGGTCGATTGGAGGGTGGGCTGCAAAATGAACGGGACCTACTCTTATTTATTTCTTTTACACAACGCAGGTATCACTAATGGAAATGGCCTTATCTCACATATATTATGAAATAACTAACGTTCTAAGGTGGCCTACGTGTTGCATGTGGACTAATTATGGGGGCAAACCTTTAACCTTTATTAATCAATATGTACACTTTCTCAGAACTGCAACAGTATATATTGTTGCGGTTTTGTGTTTTTATAATAAAGGTTAACTTCCCCCTCTTAGTTTAGTTACACTACAACACGTAGCCTCGTTTAAACTCAGTTATTTCATAGTAAATGTAAGCGTAGACCTTTCCTATGTTTAGTTTGCATTGAGTAGAATAATGAGAATTAGGTCTCCTTCCGATGCTTATGCTGCCTCGATACTTTGGGTTTTGGCGCGAAATACCACGAGGCTGGCCTGAACAAGTCGACCAAAGGTGAAGGAAGGCAGGACAGGTAGAGTGGGAGTGATCGGTAAGCACGAGCCACCAATCAGGGCTCGAGGGGAGTGGCTTACCACTGCGGCAAAAGGCGTGGTTTGGAACATTCGATGCGGACTAGGGCGGGGGCAATATAACCCTGTGCCCGAAGCCCCCACCTCAGTTATGAGGGGAGAGGCGCTCGTTGAGTTATGAGGGGAGAGGCACTCGTTAAGTTATGAGGAGAGACGCGCTGTGACAAGTTATGAGGATGGCCACGCTGTGACGAGTTATGAGAGTCGGTTCAGAGCACCAAGTTATGAGAAGGGAGGCAGACGAGTTACAAGTTGAGTTCTCGGTTGAGCTTGAGTCAGATCCTCCATTGAGTTACGAGAGTGAAAGCGCACAGTTGTATTAATCGCGCTGTGAAAGACAGCCGTGCCGGGCCAGAGACGCACAAATATTTCCTTCCGCCTGCCTGCTTTGCCAATACACGCGCTGCGAGGATTCCTCCCGCCTGCCTGCCTGCCTTTGTCGGGGCACGTGCGGTGACCGCCAGAGGGTCACGCCGGGTGAGCTGTTCCTGGACGACCAAAGCCGGCGCGTTCAGCGCATGAACAATTCCTCCTTCATCCCCCTGTGAGTGTGAATGGGCCCATTGTCTGGGAAGATAAGTTAAGACTGTTTTAAGACTGCCTTGTGTCTCTGCTTCTTCTACCAATCATTGTGTAAATAATAATAATTAAACCTGTTATTTCTTTGATTCGACTGTCTCATGATTTCCATCATTGACTTAGCATAGTACGAATTATATCGCTCTGATCGGGTTCCAATACCAAGGTAACAGCACGGACCACGTGGTACACAATCCGCTCGGGTGTACTCAAATTACGCGTGGTTCGTGCGAGACTGGATCCCTGCTTCCGCGGCGGCATGGGTACTTAGGTACGTGCGAAAAATGTCCCAAAACCCTGTCCCGCGTCTGACCGGAAGTGGCGACTCAAGTCTCGCGGTTGCGAAGACCCAAGGAGAACAAGGGGCTTAATCTCCCCTTGGTAAGGGAACGGGGTCACGCAAAACCGTAATAATATATATTTATATATATACAAACATATTTGTATGTGTGTGTGTGTGTGTGTGGGTGTCTGTGTGCGTCTGTGTGTGTGTGTGTGTGTGTGTGTGTGTGTGTGTGTGTGTGTGTGTGTGTGTGTGTACAGTGCCTTCAGAAAGTATTCACACCCCTTGACTTTTTCAAATTTTGTTGCGTTACAGCCTGAATTTAAAAAGGATTAAATTGAGATTTTTTTGTCGCTGATCTACACATAATAACACGCTGATCTTTTTTGTATATTTTTTTTACAAAATAATTAAAAATGAATGAATGAATGAATGATCGTTTTAAGGCCATTTTTCTCCCGCTAGAGCGGGGTTTGGCCTTGCGGGCCCCATGACAATCATGGCTCCCTGTTTGAGGCAATGTTTTTATGGCCAGATGCCCTTCCTGATGCCAACCATTGGTCGCGCTCTTACGATGCGCGGGGATACATTGTGCCTATTCTGAATCGGGGTACACACCGTGATCATTCATCCCAGCTAGCTGGTACTCAATTTGCCGACCTCGGAAGGATGACAGGCTGAGTCAACCCCCCTGGCGTTAATTCAGCGATCGACCGAGATTCGAACCCAGGATCCTAGGATCCCAAGCCGGCACCCTAACCGCTAAGCCAACGCCAGGCTTTATTAAAAATAATTAAATGATATTAAAAAATATTGCTTTATTAAAAAATAAAAACAATTAAAAATAATTAAAAATGAAAACCTAAAATGTCTTGAGTAAATAAGTATTCAACCCCTTTGCTGTGATACTCAAAAGTGAGTGAAGGTGCATTCAATTTCCATTGATCATCCTTGAGATGTCTCCACAACTTGATTGGAGTCCACCTGTGGCCAATATAAGATTTAGAAAGAAACACCTTTCTATAAAAGGTCTGTCACAGAGATAGCTTTAGAGAGAAGGTCCGTGTCGGTGGAGGGTTCCATCTTGTTGAGCGACGTGTACCAGCTAATAATGGTTGCTCCATGTACATGAACCCAACAAGTATCAACAAGTCTTCTATCTAGGAAGAAGAGGAATCATACATGTCCCACAGCTGACAGTGCATGTCAGAGAAGAAACTCTACCATGAAGTCCAAGGAACTGTCTGTAGAACTCCGAGATAGAACTGTGAGGAGGCGTAGTTCTGAGGAAGGGTATAAAACAATTTCCAGAGTGTTGAAAGTTCCCAAGAGCATAGTGAGCTCCATTAGTCAGGTTCACAATGTTAACAAATATAATTTCGTTCAAAATTTTGGGAGATTAGCAAACCTGTACATTTTTGGAATCATCAGAGCATGGAGAATCCGAAAATCAATGTTGGCATTTGCACAGACACCTGCATGGCCGCCATTTTGGATTTTCAAAATGGCCGCCATAAAATACATATTTTGCGCTATCTCGGCTTCTAGTCAACCTAGAAACTTAATTAAATATGCTAATCCTATGTTTTCTGGGTTAAGGAATCCAATAAAGGCCTCAAAATAGTGCTCAGGATTATAGAAAAGCAACAAACAAAGGTAATTGAAAACCATTGTCTTTATATTTGTGATATAACTAGTATTACATAATACATGATATTGCAAATCCTTTGAAGTTATAGGTATGGGTTTATAAAGCAAGAAAGCAGCCTTGTTAGTATCAGATTGAACTATAAGTCCTATACACAGGATCTACTAGGTCTATACCGTTCAGGAATATGCTTTTACAGATCTTCATCACTGTCCTGAGGGTCATTTTCGCAAAGGTGTCTACGCAAATGCAAACATTAATTTTTGGATTCCTCATGCTCTGAGTATTCCAGAAATGTATAGTTTTGCTAATCTACCAAAATTTTGAACGAAAAAACATAGTGAACCTGACTACATCTTTAGGAAATGGAAATAATGTGTAACTACCCAGACTCTTCCGAGAGCTGACCGTCTGGCCAAACGGAGCAACCGGGCAAGAAGGACCTTGGTCAGGGAGATGAACAAGAACACAATGACCACTCTGACAGAACGACAGAGTTCCTTGACTGAGATGGGAGAACCTGCCAGAAGGACAAGTCTCTGCAGCCCTTTACAAATCTAGGCTTCATGGGAGAGTGGCCAGACGGAGGCCACTAATGAGAAAAAGGCAAATGACAGCAGGCCTGGAGTTTGCAAAAAGGCATCTGAAAGAATCTGAGAGCATGAGGTAAAATATTCTGTAGTCTGATTAAATGAAAATTTAACTCTTTGAATGCTACATCTGGCGGAAAAAATGAATGCAAAGTGCTACATCTGGCGGAAAAAATGAATGCAAAGCGCTACATCTGGCGGAAAAAATGAATGCAAAGCGCTACATCTGGCAGAAAAAATGAATGCAAAGCGCTACATCTGGCAGAAAAAATGAATGCAAAGCGCTACATCTGGCGGAAAAAATGAATGCAAAGCGCTACATCTGGCGGAAAACGAGCACAGCTAATCACCCATCTAACACCATGCCGACCATGAAGCATCATGGTGGCAGCATCATGCTATGGGGATGCTTTTCAGCAGCAGGGACTGGGAGACTTGTAAGGATAGAGGGGACGATGAATAGAACCAAATACGGGCAAATACTTGAGGAGAACCTGCTTCAGAGTGCAAGAGACCTTCGACTGTGGAAAAAAAATTATGTTCCAACAGGACAATGATCCCAAGCATACAGCCAAAGCAACACTGGAATGGCTTCAGAACAAGAATCTGACAGTTCTTGAATGGCCCAGCCAAAGCCCAGACTTGAATCCCATTGAGGATCTATGGAAATACTTGAAGATTTCTGTTCACTGATGTTCCCCATCCAATATGACAGAGTTTGAGCAAATCTGCAAGGAAGAATGGGAGAAACTGCAAGGAAGAAATCCAGATGTGCAAAGCTGATATAGACATGCCAAAGAAGACTCAAAACTGTAATCGCTGCCAAAGGCACTTCTTTTACGTATTGACTTATGGGGTTGAATACTTATGTAAAATATATATTTCTGTATTTCATTTTGAATTATTTTGTAAAATTTCTACAAAAAAAATTCAACTTTGACATTATGGGGTATTTTGTGTCGATCAGTGACAAAAAAAACCTCCATTTAATTTATTTTAAATTCAGGCTGTAACACAACAAAATGTGAAAAAGTCAAGGGGTGTGAATACTTTCTGAAGGCACTGTATGAGGTTGAAGATCTTCTCTCATTAGTCTGTAAGCGCTGGTCCATTAACGAAGATCCACGAGGATCCACGAATGGCGAGCCTTCAATGGGAGATCAGATCAGATGATATATGAAAAAATGTCTTCAACTTTTGCGATTCCGGTGTTTATCTTCCCTACGTGCTTTCTGCTCCATGATGCTGGATCAATGACAAATAGCCTTAACTCACAAACTAATATCCATTACGCAAACGCATGATGAATGGTAAGCGTGGTTTGCTAATTGGCTGGGCATTTATACAGAAACAAATACAGGAGCACAGCAAACGTTTGAAGGACATTTGCGTTACTCGCTGGTTACAAATCCACCTTCTTGGCATTCACTTCTCACATTTGCAGAGGTAATCCACCAGTGAGCAAGAAGGGCTCATGTCACCGGAGGACTGCAAGACATGCCCTGATGAGGAACTCACCATTTGCATAAGTATCCACACCAGTGGAACTTTCTTTCTGCCCCGACAACATGTCTGCCAAAAAAATAAGCTCCACAACAACAAACAAGGATAGTTGACTTCCTCATAGGGTTGTGGGCAAGATTCTTCGAGGCCTGTTCTACTTCTTCACAGGGCTATAGGCGACATGATTGCTTAATTATGTGTACACTGAGACTAAGTCAACCGCAGCAGGCCTGTTCCCAAGGATGGCATCGATTTTCTTGGAGTACCGACTCCTTTTGGGCACTACCCCACTTTTTTCTACCATGTACCTTTTTTGCTTGAATGGAAATTTTAGCTTTCCTTCTATAACATACATACTATTGCATAACAACTGTTCTGAGGTACGGACACTTGCTTCTTTTTGAGCCATCCAGCCTGGTTTTCAATCCCGACCCAGCAAACCAACTGGTATCCATCAGATGAACATTTAACTGGAGATCCCGGCTGCCGGCAAAAGTTGCCGGATGAAAAAGATTCCATGGTGTGTTTTATGAAGAGCAGGTGGGCTATCGTCTGTACCATGACCAAATTCCAAATTTCTACCCTACATGTAAACTACTACTGAGAGAGGGATGGAAAAACATCCTCTCCCAGCAGTAGTTAAGTCAAGAAAGAACTTTGTAGTATAAACCCTGTCCAAGAAACTGCTTTGGCATATTATATATATATACAGTATATATATATCTCCACAACCATAGTGTTCCACCATGTTTGTTTAGTGCTGTGGATTCTGGATGTGGAGGTGTTGCTGTTGCAGTCAGTATGTACGCATCCAGGTGTAGTTGCTGCATGTGGATATGTATGTGCCCCTGCTGGCCCACCTTAGCTGACCGTATCGAGGTTGAAGGGCCGAAACGGGATAATGCTGAGGACCTCGACTGAGGACCCGGTCAGTGCGGCACACTTGTGACCAGGTGTGTTTTGAACTTATATATATACAGTCACGTGAAAAAGTAAGTACACCCCATGTAAAGTTTTGACTTTTTCAACATATTTCAACATACAGCTATTTGATCTTCATTTCAACAATATTGATAGATAAAGGTTGTATAATATAACAAATATCATGAAACATTTACATTTTGTAGTCCATTTTATAATTTAAATAAACATAAATGCAAATTTCGCATGTGGAAAAAGTAAGTACACCCCGACATTTATCACGACTTCAAATACCTACAATTTGAATCAGGTGCACCAGCTCAGGTGCAAATGATTAGAACATCGTTGGAGAGGATCTTGGAGGAACCTGTCTTATTTAAACCTCAGACATTTAGTTTGGTTTGCTCTTTGTTGTTGAAGTGTGTGGCGTCACCATGCCTAGATCAAAAGAGCTCTCTGAGGCCTTCAGAAAGAAGGTTATAGATGCCTACGAGTCTGGGAAGGGATTTAAAAAGATCTCCAAACAATTTGAAATCAATCATTCGACTGTCCGGAAGATCATCTACAAGTGGAGAAGATTCCAAACAACTGCCAACTTGTTCAGGCCAGGCCGCCCCTGCAAGTTCAGCCCGAGAGCAGACCGCAAGATGCTGAAAGAAGTCTAAGAACCCCAGAATGTCATCACGGGACGTACAGGTAGCTCTTGCCACTGTTGATGTCAAAGTGCACGAGTCTACCAGTAGAAAGAGGCTGCACAAATTTGATCTACCATGGGAGGTGTGCCAGGAGGAAACCTTTACTGTCCAGAAAGAACATCAGGGCAAGACTAAAGTTTGCCAATGAACACCTGGGCAAAGACCAGCACTTCTGGAACAATGTGCTCTGGACAGATGAGTCAAAGGTAAAGCTATTTGGCCACAGTACCAGAAGACATGTGAAGCGAAAACCAAAGACAGCATTTGACCACAAGAACCTGATACCAACTGTAAAGCATGGTGGTGGAAATACATATTATGGTTTGGGGCAGCTGTGCTGCATCAGGGCCTGGGTAGCTCACCATCATAAAATCCACGATGAATTCTTCATTGTACCAGAGGGTGCTTGAGGATAATGTGAGGCCATCTGTCAGAAAGTTGAAGCTCAACCGAGGGTGGACCTTGCAACATGACAATGACCCCAAACATACCAGTAAATCCACCAAGGAATGGCTGAAAAGAAAGAAATGGAGGGTCCTGGAATGGCCAAGTCAAAGCCCGGATCTAAATCCCATTGAGATGATGTGGGGGGATTTGAAACGAGCTATGCATACAAGAAACCCCTCAAACATCGCACATCTGAAAGAATTCGGCATGGAGGAGTGGGCAAAAATTTCTCCCAGTCGATGTCAGAGACTGGTAGACAGTTATAAGAAACGCTTACTTGAGGTTGTTTCTGCAAAAGGGGGCAATACCACCTATTAGAGCCAAGGGTGCACTTACTTTTTCCACATGCGAAATTTGCATTTATGTTTATTTAAATTATACAATGGACTACAAAATGTAAATACAACATGCATTTTAAAGCCATTTTCCCTGCTAGAGCGGGGGTTAGCCTTGCGGTCCCCATGACAATTTTTCTCCATTTTGCCCTATTTTCTGCATCTCTCCTTGTTAACCCCCTTGCCCGCATTTCTTCTTCCACCACCTTTTGCCAAGTCTTTCTCGGCCTTCCGCATCCTCTACTTCCTTCTACATTAACTTCCATCACTCTTCTCAACCAGTCACTTTCATCCTTCCTCAACACATGACCAAACCATCTCAACCTGTTCCTCTTCACAGCATCAATCACAGGCAATATTCCCATCATTTGTCTTCCTCTCTCTCAACGATACTCCGCACATCCATCGAACCATTCGCATTTCCACCCTTTCCAGCTTTCGTTGCTGCTCTACGTTCATTACCCATGTCTCGCTCCCATAAATCATAACACTTCTCACACATGCAGCATACACCTTTCCCTTCAGCTTCAGCGACACTCTCCTCCTCATCAGCACGCCACTCAGTTCCCGAAACTTCTTCCATGCACATCTCACTCGAGCAACCGTTGCCGAGTCTGATCCACCTTCTCCATTCAGCATGTCTCCGAGGTAGCAAAATGTTTTCACACCTTCCAGCTTCATGCCGTCTCCAAGATCCAACTCAACATTTCCTCCATCTGCAGCTCCCTCTGTGCACACCTTACATTTGAATGTAGCTGCCACACTGGTAAATGACCCTCTCAGACCACTACATTTTTGATGAACCCACTCAGCGCACATTGTACATTGAATGGAGTTCACTCTGACACCCTTCCTGCACACAGCACACGGCCACTTCCCAGTTCTTTCCACCTCACCACATGCTTTACCACTTGCCATCACCTTCGTCTTTCCGATATTCACCTTCAGACCTTTTGTCTCCATACATTCCTTCCACTTGTTCATCTTTTCCTTCAGTCCATCCATACTTTCCGCAATCAACATCAGATCATCTGCATACAACAACTCCCACGGTAAACCCTCCTTTACGTTCTGAGCCAGCACCTCCATCACAGCTACAAATAGTAGTGGACTTAGTACCGACCCCTGATGCACTCCCACCTTCACCTCAAACTCACCCTTGTTCCCGTCCTTCATCCTTACAGCTGTGCGCGCTCTTTTGTATATTGCCATCACTACTCTGATCAACCATTCCTCCACTCCTAACTTCCTGAATGCCCATGTCAATACTTTGCGTGGAACCCTATCGAATGCTTTCTCCAGATCAACAAACCCAAAAAACAACCTCTTCCTCTTCTCCATGTACTTCTCATGCAACTGCCTCACAATGAAAAGCGCATCTGTCGTTCCTCTTCCTGGCATAAATCCAAACTGCATTTCGTCAATCTTCACTTTCTTCCTTATCCTCCTCTCCAACACCCTTTCCAATACCTTCATTCCATGCTCCAATAACTTTATCGCTCGGTACGAGCCACACTCCAGAGGGTCACCTTTCCCCTTGTATAGAGGGACGAGGGTACTCAGTTCCCAATCCACTGGAATGCGGCCTTCTTTCACCACCAGATTACAGATCTCTGTCATTCTCTTCACACCCCAACTTCCTACTGCCTTCAACATATCTCCCACAACTCCCGTCGGCCCTCCCGCTTTTCCACTCTTCATTGCTTTTATCGCTTCCTCAACTTCCTTCTCAGTTATCTTCTCTGCCGGTCCTAAAACTGGATTACTCTCTATGTTGCCATCCCATTCATTCTCTGTATTCAACAGCATTTCCATATATCTTTTCCATCTTCCTTTAATTCCATCTGGGTCGACAACGATTTGTCCCACTTCATCCTTCAAGCAACTCACCCCCATCACATCACACCTCTCTTTTGCTATGTGCTTTGCAATCCTGAATACTTTGCCATCACCCCCATCACATCACACCTCTCTTTCGCTATGTGCTTTGCAATCCTGACTACAAAATGTAAATGTTTCCTGATATTTGTGATGTTATATCACCTTTATCTATCAATATTGTTGAAATGAAGATCAAATATCTGTATGTTGAAATATGTTGAAAAAGTCAAAACTTTACATGGGGTGTACTTACTTTTTCAGGTGACTGTATATATATATATATATATATATATATATATATATATATATATATATATATATATATATATATATATAAAAAAATAAATATATAGTTCCACAACCATAGTGTTCCACCATGTTTGTTTGGTGCTGTGGATTCTGGATGTGGAGGTGTTGCTGTTGTAGTCTGCGTTCGCACTGGCTGGGGGGTGGTGGTATGTACGGCTGTACGCATCCAGGTGTAGTTGCTGCATGTGGATGTATATGTGCCCCTGCTGGCCCAACTTAGCTGACCGTATCGAGGTTGAAGGGCGGAAACGGGATAATGCTGAGGACCTTGACTGAGGACCCGGTCAGTGCGGCACATTTGTGACCAAGTGTGTTTTGAACTTATATATATACAGTCACGTGAAAAGGTAAGTACACCCCATTGTTACGTGGTCCCCTCGGTGACTACCGGGTCTCGGTGACCCCCGGACCGTGAGAGGACCTTCGCCAGAAAGTAGTATTATATATATGCGCTTTCGCAACGCAATCCCTATGAATTCCACCCAAGAGAAACTGATGTGCAAGGATATATTTCCAGGGGAAGGATATCATACGATTTCAATGATACAATCACGGATATTCCCCGAGCAATCAACAACAAACAACCATCAACAATTCCCAATCCACAATCAATTCCCTATATGATTAAGATGGCCATCTTAGATATGTGTGTCCACTTCTGTACTCACGACCCCCTTTTGGTCTCTGCCCCTCACAATGTCTCTGGGCCCCTCCTGACCGAGATGCTGGTCGGCGTCGCCGCACTCGGGCGGTTGAACGAACCCCGGGTGGACGTGTCTCCACCGGGCAGGTATCGTACCAGGCACCGCGGCTGCAGCCCCTCGTGGCCACGCGAAGCGGGTACGGTAAAGCAAGCCAAAAGCCCCACGCCGCTTGCAAGGCGTGTTAGGCCCCAACGTGCGACTCGTACGCGTCTGTTTAGACGGTGCCGCGAACGGTGCCAGACGCGGGGTCGATGCACGGCCCCACGTCAACTTGACGTCTCCACCGGGTAGGTACACGTCCCGGTAACTCCTCTCGCCAGACGGGCTTCAGAACGCCGCTTTTCCACGCAGCGCAAGGTCGATCCCACCTTTCGTCGGAGCGGGGCGAGGAAGAAGAATACTCGTCGCTTTTCTTCCTCGTGTCTTTTCTTCTTCCCTTTCCGGTCACTTCCGTTTCCGGACACTTTTTCAGAAGGGCTCCTGACCCTCCAACCACAACAACCCTTAATCTACTACACATGGATAAGCAAAGACCTGAATGGTAATTCACATACATTCACATAAATATGTAACACTCCCCCCCTTCAAGAAAGAAAGTTTGAACCCAGCGAAAACTTTCTTTGCCGGCCAATTTGGAGAAACAAACCAGATAACTCAACCCCCCCACATTATCAGTTCCCCCCGGGCACAGTTATCACTTAAAAATAAAGCAACCAAAATTTCACCACAACCCCTCCAGATTACTCACTCTGGACTAAGCACCAGCAACGACATTGTCCCTGCCAAATCAAACTCCATCTCATGACCCTCTGACTTTGACCGTCAGTTTCTTGTGAATGAAGGTTAAGGGGTTGATCAAAGATCCAAAGTTAAGCAACTCGATAGCACTTTTTTCCGGGAGGCCAAGCCGAGTATTCACTACATGGATGCCTTTAGGAACGTGGAGTTCACGGTTAGTCCGTGCAGGAAAGTTCTCTACATGGGCGCCTTGAGGAACGTGGAGTTCACGGTTAGTCCGTGCATGAAAGTTCACTACATGGACGCCTTTAGGAACGGCGTTCACGGTTAATCCGTGTAGGAATCTTGGCTCGGCGGCTCCGCCGCATTCAGTGCTTCAACTTCTCAGAACTTCCCTAATAATTATGGTGGGATCACTTGTCCCTGTAGTCCCATGAATAGCGGTCTCCTTCTCGGCCACTACTTTGCCAATCCTTCCTTCGGGAGCTGCCGTAACTCAGGGAGCCTCCATAATAATATTGATTGCGGCCACCACCAAAACTACCGTCCAGTTGTCCTCTCCTGTAGACCTCTCGACGCCTACGAAATGCCTTCCCTACTGTTATGGTCCGACCCTCCAAATCCTTGCCATTCCAAATCTTCTCTGCCTCTCTGGCGTCTTTTGTGCTGGCAAACGTGACAAAGCTGAACCCTCTTGACTGTTGCGTTTCCCAGTCTCTTACCAACCGCACTTCCACCAGCGGCCCATATCTGTTGAAGACAGAGGTCAGAACTTCTTCCTCTGTTTTGAAGTTCAGTCCCCCTACAAATAACTTGGCACTTTTGTCGCCATCCCGAGCTGGTGTGGTGTTATTTTCCCTGCTGGGCTCTTTACCAACCCTCAGGTTACCATAAACTTGACCCCCGGCCAAATCATTCCCGATAACCACAGATACACCCTCTACAGGAAGCGTGGCTTGTAAACCGACGGTGACCGGTCCTGACACCAAATCGGACTCCAAATGGATGACATGAAGTGGAGCACTAACACCGCCCCCGATCCCCTGTAAACGAACACTATCCCCCGTTGCCGTCTCCTCGGACCATGGCAAAATGCCTTCAAGCATTAAAGATTGATGTGCCCCTGTGTCCCTCAATATCCTAACCGGTTTCCGGTTAGTCGAGGCTCCATCCCGTGACACAAACCCCTCTGAAATAAATGGTTGGTAACCCTTTTGATGGCGATTTCTCACAATGGCCATTGCATTTGGAGTCGTAATAGTCGGACTCCGCTCTGGGTCTTCCCTTTTCATGCGGTAACAACTGGACATCAAGTGTCCAGGTTTCTTGCAAAAAGCGCAAGTAGGCCCGGAGGAAAAACTCGTGGTCTGCCTCGGGCCCCGCGAACTATAAGTTTGTCTTGGGCCCGCATCCCTCTGATTTCGAACAGGTGGGGTATCCGCGTTGTCCCCATAATCCTCTCGAGGCCGCCGCCATGTATGGTCGTTCTCCGCACCTGCTGTTCCCCACCTCCCCTGCGGAGATCTAGGCGAGGAGTTAGGTTCGTGGACCCCTATTCGGTGGGTTAAGGCATAATCATCTGCCATGGTGGCTGCGTCCCACAACTCTGGTACTTTCTTTTCCTGCAGGTACACTTTGATGTCCTCGTGGACACACTGCTGGAATTCCTCCACCAGGATCAAGTCACGCAATGTTTCGAAGTCTTTCCCGACTCCTTTTGACTCACACCACCGATCAAACATGTTTTCTTTCACTCTGGCAAACTCCACATGGGTCTCACTCTCCCTCTTCCTGGCATTCCTGAATTTTTGCCTGTAAGCTTCCAGAACCAACTCATAGGCTTTGAGGATGTGCTTCTTCAGTACCTCATAATCTGCACATTGGTCCATTGGTAGCGCCGAATAAATTTCCTGAGCTTTCCCCACCAGCACACTTTGCACGAGTATGGTCCATGCCTCCTCCGGCCAGTTTAATTGTCGAGCCACTTTCTCAAAGTGTGGAAAAAATTTCGCGACTTCCTTTTCACTGAACGGTGGAACCAGCCTCACATGTCTGCCCACATCCCAGGTTTTCTGGTTAGGTGTCGACCCCGTCAGCAAGGGTGGTGCCTCTCCCCGTTCTCTCATTAACTCCAGCTCCTTGAATTTGATTTCTTGCTGAAGCTCCATGTCACGTTCCTTTAATTCCCTTTCCGCTTTTCTCTCCTCTGCTTCGAGTTCCCTTGCAGCTCTCCTCTCCTCTGCTTCTGCTTTCCTTTCCTCTGTTTTCATCCTTTCTAACCTTTCCTGGAGTTCTCGTTCCACTCTCCTTTCTTCTTCTGCTCTTTCCTTTTCTGCTTTCCTTTCTTCTTCTGCTAACCTTTCCTGGAGTTCTCGTTCCACTCTCCTTTCCTCTGCTTGTTTCTCTTCTCTCCTCTCTTCCGCTTTCCTTTCTTCTTCTGCTCTTTCCTTTTCTGCTTTCCTTTCTTCTTCTGCTCTTTCCTTTTCTGCTTTCCTTTCTTCTTCTTTGATCCGTTCCTGGCTCCGTAATTGCAACTCCAGTTTCCGGAGCTCAACGTCTTCTGGTTCTTCGGGTAGCCACTGCCAGGCTAACTCGTCCCATGTTCCTAATCCCACCATAGACTGTATCACCGTGGTCTGCAACTCTGCCTTCCTCAAATTAGTTCGGACCTCCAAGTTAAAATGTTTGGCCAATTTCAAGAGGTCCGACTTTAGTAACGCTCGGAACTGTGCCTCACTCGGTGTTACCGCAAAGTTCTGTGCCACAAACGCCATGGTGACTATCGTTAACACCTGTTAACCTTCACCCAAGACTTTACCCCAATTTCCCCAAAAATTTACCAATTAATACTTAATTAATAAATTTTAATTAATAAAAATATTATTTTATTATTTTATACAAATACACTTTTAGATCCCGGACGTAGACCCAATTGCGAAATCGTAATTTGGACGAGCCCCCAATTCTGTTACGTGGTCCCCTCAGTGACTACCGGGTCTCGGTGACCCCCGGACCGTGAGAGGACCTTCGCCAGAAAGTAGTATTATATATATGCGCTTTCGCAACGCAATCCCTATGAATTCCACCCAAGAGAAACTGATGTGCAAGGATATATTTCCAGGGGAAGGATATCATACGATTTCAATGATACAATCACGGATATTCCCCGAGCAATCAACAACAAACAACCATCAACAATTCCCAATCCACAATCAATTCCCTATATGATTAAGATGGCCATCTTAGATATGTGTGTCCACTTCTGTACTCACGACCCCCTTTTGGTCTCTGCCCCTCACAATGTCTCTGGGCCCCTCCTGACCGAGATGCTGGTCGGCATCGCCGCACTCGGGCGGTTGAACGAACCCCGGGTGGACGTGTCTCCACCGGGCAGGTATCGTACCAGGCACCGCGGCTGCAGCCCCTCGTGGCCACGCGAAGCGGGTACGGTAAAGCAAGCCAAAAGCCCCACGCCGCTTGCAAGGCGTGTTAGGCCCCAACGTGCGACTCGTACGCGTCTGTTTAGACGGTGCCGCGAACGGTGCCAGACGCGGGGTCAATGCACGGCCCCACATCAACTTGACGTCTCCACCGGGTAGGTACACGTCCCGGTAACTCCTCTCGCCAGACGGGCTTCGGAACGCCGCTTTTCCACGCAGCGCAAGGTCGATCCCACCTTTCGTCGGAGCGGGGCGAGGAAGAAGAATACTCGTCGCTTTTCTTCCTCGTGTCTTTTCTTCTTCCCTTTCCGGTCACTTCCGTTTCCGGACACTTTTTCAGAAGGGCTCCTGACCCTCCAACCACAACAACCCTTAATCTACTACACATGGATAAGCAAAGACCTGAATGGTAATTCACATACATTCACATAAATATGTAACACCATGTAAAGTTTTGACTTTTTCAACATATTTCAACATACAGCTATTTGATCTTCATTTCAACAATATTGATAGATAAAGGTGATATACAGGGTGTCTCAAAATAGATGGAACCCATTAACATGATAATAATTTATTACTCAGACAAGAAATTCCAAAAAAGATTACATTTCCTGGAAGCTGATATGATAACAATTAAAAAACTGAAGATTTGAGGTCTCTAGCTCAAAGGATACATTTATTAGAGCACATGTTCCAAATGACCGCCTTTGCACCTTAGACACACTTGAAGCCGACGAGCGAAGTTGTCAAACACCCTGACACACTCTTCCTTCCTGATGGCACGAATCTTCTGGGTGATGGCCACTTTCAGTTCAGAAATGGATTGAGGACGATTCTCATACACGTGGTCCTTCAAGATCCCCCAGAGATAAAAATCTGGGGGGTTCAGATCGGGTGAATGCGGAGACCACTCGGGTTCGCGGCGCCTGCTGATCAGCCGATCAGGGAATCAGTGGTCCAGCCACTCCATCGTGATGTTGGCTGTATGTGGAGTTGCCCCAGCTTGTTGGAACCATTGCACATCTCGATTCACGCCACGACGTCTCCCAAGTCCCCTCCAGAACTTGTTGAGCACCACAGTGTAACGCTCCTTTGTGACAGTGACTGCCTCCTCGTCTGCGTCTTCAAACCAAAACGGTCCGATTATGCCATGTTTTGAGATGGCCACCCAGGCCGTGCATTTCACAGAGTGCAAGGGCCTCTGAAGCACCTCGTCTGGGGCTTGTGTGCCCCAGAACACATTGTTCTTGCTATTGACATGCCCACAGAGCAATAAGTGTGCTTCGTCGCTGAACCAAACATCATCAAGAAAGTCAGGATCCTCTTCGATCTTGTTCTCGAACCACCGGCACATCACAACACGTTTTGCCATGTCAGCTGGTGTGAGTTTATGCTTGATCTGGATCTTGTATGGGTACAGCTGAAGATCCTTGATCAAGATTCTTTGCACTGACGCACGTGAAAGACCCAGCCCTTGGCTACATCTTCGGATGGACTTTTTCGGGCTCCTTCCGACAGAATGTCTCACCGCATTCACATTGTCAGGAGATCTTGTAGTCAGCTTCCTGCCAGAACTGGGTGTTTCTGCCTTCTTGTTGAGGTTGTTTACTGATCCAGTGGCTTGAAATTTGTGTGCCCAACGATAAATTTGGTTTTTCTGGGGATAGTTGTTGAAGTTGAACTTCCTGCGAAATCTTGCTTGCACCGTTTTGAATGATTTCGTCTCCAAATAAGTAGTGACGCAAAATATTTTTTCCTCCTTTGTCCAAGGCATTTTGATTGATAATTATTAGTTGTTATGGTCTCCTCTCTTCAAATCTGAAAAAAAAGAACAAGAACATTAATATTGGCAGAATTATTAGCAGTGACATGGGTTCCATGTATTTTGAGACACCTGATAATATAACAAATATCATGAAACATTTACATTTTGTAGTCCATTGTATAATTTAAATAAACATAAATGCAAATTTCGCATGTGGAAAAAGTAAGTACACCCCCACATTTATCACTACTTCAAAGACCTAAAATTAGAATCAGGCACACCAGCTCAGGTGCAAATGATTAGAACATCGTTGGAGAGGATCTTGGAGGAACATGTCTAATTTAAACCTCAGACATTTAGTTTGGTTTGCTCTTAGTTGTTGAAGTGTGCAGCATCACCATGCCTAGATAAAAAGAGCTCTCTGAGGCCTTCAGAAATAAGGTTATAGTTGCCTACAAGTCGGGGAAGGGATTTAAAAAGATCTCCAAACAATTTGAAATCAATCATTCGACTGTCCGGAAGATCATCTACAAGTGGAGAAGATTCCAAACAACTGCCAACTTGTTCAGGCCAGGCCGCCCCAGCAAGTTCAGTCCGAGAGCAAACCGCAAGATGCTGAAAGAAGTCTCTAAGAACCCCAGAATGTCATCACGGGACCTACATGGAGCTCTTGCCACTGTTGATGTCAAAGTGCACGAGTCTACCATTAGAAAGAGGCTGCACAAATTTGATCTACATAGGAGGTGTGCCAGGAGGAAACCTTTGCTGTCCAGAAAGAACATCAGGGCAAGACTAAAGTTTGCTAATGAACACCTAGGCAAAGACTAGCACTTCTGGAACAATGTGCTCTGGACAGATGAGTCAAAGGTAGAGCTATTTGGCCACAGTACCAGAAAACATGTTTGGCGAAAACCAAAGACAGCATTTGACCATAAGAACCTGATACCAACTGTAAAGCATGGTCGTGGAAATATTATGGTTTGGGGCAGCTTTGCTGCATCAGGGCCTGGGCAGCTCACCATCAGAAGGCCATCTGTCATGTGAGGATAATGTGAGGCCATCTGTCAGAAAGTTGAAGCTCAAACGAAGCTTGACCTTGCAACATGACAATGACCCTAAACATACCAGTAAATCCACCAAGTATTGGCTGAAAAGAAAGAAATGGAGGGTTCTGGAATGGCCAAGTCAAAGTCCGGATCTAAATCCCATCGAGATGTTGTGGGGGGATTTGAAACGAGCTGTGCATGCAAGAAACCCCTCAAACATCGCACAGCTGAAATAATTCTGCATGGAGGAGTGGGCAAAAATTTCTCCCAGTCGATGTCAGAGACTGGTAGACAGTTATAATAAACACCTACTTGAGGTTGTTTCTGCCAAAGGGGGCAATACCACCTGCCAAAGGGGGCAAGAGCCAAGGGTGTACTTACTTTTTCCACATGCGAAATTTGCATCTATGTTTATTTAAATTATACAATGGACTACAAAATGTAAATGTTTCATGATATTTGTTATATTATATCACCTTTATCTATCAATATTGTTGAAATGAAGATCAAATAGCTGTATGCTGAAATATGTTGAAAAAGTCAAAACTTTACATGGGGTGTACTTACTTTTTCACGTGACTACATATATATATACACACAAATACATATACACAAATATACATATACACATATATACATATACACATAAATACACATACATACATACATATATACATATATATTATATACACATATATACATATACACATATATGCACATATACACATATATACATATACACATATATACACATGTACACATATATACATATATACACATACATATATATATATATATATATATATATATATAATTATATATATATATATATATATATATTATATACACATATATACACATGTACACATATATACACATACATACATACATACATATATATTATATACACATATATACACATGTACACATATATACATATATACACATACATACATACATATATACATATATATTATATACACATATATACATATACACATATATGCACATATACACATATATACATATATACACATATATACATATATACACATATACACATATACACACATATATACATATATATATATACACACCCATTGATTGTGGGACAGCTTTTTTGACACACAATATTTTCTGTCTGCCTCATTCCAAACTTTGTACCAGTATTCATTGACAGATAGAGCTTTAAAAAGGCAAAGTTTATGAAATTGAAACATTTCTTCGAAATCATTCACATAACCTAGAAATAGGTATTTGTTTTCTGTCCCATGACAAATTTCCAAAAGCAAAGATTCAATATATGACTTATGTTTTAAATCCTGCAGAGAGAGTTCCCCCATTTCCACCCCCTCATGCAGGTTTGAAAGTTTCTGGAAAAAAAAAAAGTTGTTGAACATTGAGTGAAACTTCTCGAATTTGCACAATCACTTCTAGGGAAAGTACAAGAGGTGTATTTACACATTGAAGGGTTAATGAGATCATTTTAAACTTCCAAACCGAATCACAGTAGATGAATAGGCATATAGAACGGTAGTTTTGTGATAATGGTTCATCTCCCACAATGTGCTTCTGGCTCTGAAGGCCCTCAGTTGGCCATGGCTCTGAGACAGCTCGAGCCTCTGACTGTCGATGTAAATTCTTGGCTTAATGTGCACAATTATGATTTAGCGGCTGTGTTTCATAGAGACGGGACAACGTGTTGGTTGCATTGGGACGGTCACTTAGAGCCCAATAGGCCCCTAATTGCCGAAATCGCAGTGCCGCTGACGGCGTGTACAGCAACCGTTAACGCGACATTAAAATCCAATCAAATTAATCCACAGCGCTGGGGCGTCCGGCAGTGCTCCGAGTCCCTACTATCCCTCCCTGGTGCTGCCCACAGGCAACCCCAACGCCTCCAGGCATAGCTTTTCACTTCCCCTCTCTCTCTCTCTCACTCCCAGACCCACTCTGATATTGAAATCCTCAGGCCACACTCGTCATGCTCTAAATGAAAATCGAAGCTTCAACGGGAGTAAAAAAAAATCCCACAAATAAGTGCCATTTCAAAATCCACTCTGACGTCACAAAGACATCACCATGACAACAATAACAACAATCAGAATGCTGAAACACCAGACCTCATGGTGCGAGGCACATTTGAATCGAGCTTACTCAAGCCTGCAGACAAATATCCAGGAGAGGAAGGGGGTGAAGTGGGGAGGGGCATTGAAAGGGGTGAGGGGGGGGGAGGGGGGGAGTGAGAATATAAAAAACTTTGGTGAAGAAATTAAAATTATGCAAATTGGAGCAGCATTAATGCTCTGCATAAGTTAATTATTCTCACTAATGAATATTCAAAGCTTTGCAGCCAAGCATAAAAGTTTATGCAAATTTATGCAGAGAAATTAAGGCAAAGAATTAAAAGCAAAAATGAGGTTGCTACACATGAGTTGTTAGGATTATGAATAATTACTTGGAGTGTCCTGTGCCTAATATAACTTGTTTTTGATAAACAAAGCCTTAATTGTTTGAATGCTTCTGAGACCGCAAGCGATATTCATTAATCTTATGTTACAAGTCTCGGGTGTTTGCTGGCAGTAATTGAACAAGCGTGCAGCTTCTGCCCTTTCATGCTGGCATTGGGGGCACCTTCGTAAAGAAGAAAATGGAAAAGGAAAAGCCACAAAACTCAGCGCTTATTCCCTTTTTCATAACATCACTCGCTCGTCTTGTATGGACCGAGCAGAAAGGGGTTTTGTCCGCTGGGTTCGGGTATAAAGGGACGTTTCGTGGGTACATTGTGCGTCCTTATAAAGAGGTCCACATTCCCATGTTGCACTGGGTGTCGTCACCGGGATATTGGGATATTCCTGCTGCTTGGCTATCATGTTCTTCAGCATTGTTTTCTCTTGATAATAGCAGGCGTGTACTTGGATTGTTGTCAGGATGGTGCATTCCTTATGTACACCTTTATGAATCCAAATTGTTGATGGCAAGGAAACTCCATTTCGCTCATTGGACAGATGCGCACACATACACACGCATGTATACACACAAACACGTATACACGCATGTAAACACACAAATGTACACACACTCATACAAATGCATACACACAAACATGTATACACACATACAGGTGTACACACGCATACATGTATACACACAGACATACGCACATGTAAACACACATACATATACACAGACATACACACATGTAAACACACAAGTGTACACACACACAAACACACACACGCACACACACACACACACACACACACACACACACACACACACACACACACACAAATGCATGCACATATAACATGTATACACACATACAGGTGTACACAAACAAACATGTATACACACAGACATGTATACACACAAACACATGTATGCACACATGTATACACACAGACATATGCACATGTAAACACACATACATATACACAGACATACACACATGTAAACACACAAGTGTACAAACACACACACACACACACACACACACACACACATGTATGCACATATAACATGTATACACACATACAGGTGTACACAAACAAACATGTATACACACATACATGCATACACACATGTATACACACAGACATATACACATACACAAATGTAACCTTGTCAAAAATTCACTCAAGAATGAACTCTCAAACCTGTCTCCTTCCTCCAAATCCTGGTGGCGTCTGGTCAAATCCGTTTCTGGTGTTTGTTCCCCCTCCATCCCCTCCCTTACCTCAAATGGCCACACAGTTGACATCGCACGTGACAAAGCCGAATGCCTCAACTCTGTGTTTGCCTCAAAATCCTTAGTCCCAAACCCATCTCTCTCTGTTCCCACCTTTCCCAGTCGAACCAAACTGCTCCTGGACTCTGTGACCTTCTCTCCTGACAAGGTGGAGGAGTTTTTGTCAAACCTCGACTCTGATTCTGCAACTGGACCAGATGGCATCAGCCCACGGGTCCTAAAATCCTGCTCTGCCGCTCTATCTCACCCTCTCTCTGTTCTTTTCACCCTATCTTTTGCTCAAGGTCATCTGCCAGCATCCTGGAAATCAGCAAACATTACCGCTTTACACAAAAAAGGTGCAAAAACAGATCCTTGCAACTACAGACCAATCAGCCTGCTCCCAATTATCAGCAAAGTCATGGTATCCATCATTGCTTCGGATATGAAATCTTTCCTCTTCTCCAATGGCTTGATCTCTGATCATCAATTTGGTTTCAGACCAGGTCACTCTACTCTGGGCATGCTGCTTCTGCTGTCTCAACAATGGATGGAGGTCCTCAATGCCAAACAGGAAATCAGAGCTGTCTCCCTTGACATATCACGTGCCTTCGATACGGTCTGGCACCCAGCTCTGCTCACCAAACTCTCCTCCTATGGTATCCATGGAAATCTCCATGCATGGCTTGCGGACTTCCTCTCTGGTCGTAGTCAACGTGTGGCCCTGAATGGATTTCTCTCATCTCCCCTTCCCGTTCAGGCTGGAGTTCCCCAAGGCAGTGTGCTGGGCCCTGTGCTTTTTCTGGTCTTTATCAATGATCTCTCTGACTCTCTGGAAAATCCTCTGTATCTCTTTGCTGATGACTCCACTCTCTGCCGCTCCATTCCTCTTCCCTCAGATCGGCAGTCTGCAGCCTCCTCACTCTCTGAAGACCTGGACAAAATCACAGACTGGTCAAACATGTGGAACATGTCTTTCAATCCTGACAAATCTCACACTCTTACTATGTCTCTCCGAAAAGATCGACTGGACAACCCTCCCATCTACTTTCTCAACAATCCTCTCCAAGAAGTTCTGTCGCTCAAGCTTTTGGGTCTCACCATCTGCCATGATCTTTCTTGGGAAAACCACATTTCCAAGCTGGCCTCCAAAGCCAGTCGCCGACTGGGCATCCTCCGTCGTGCGAAGTCCTTCCTAGGCACACCTGAGCTCCTCACCACATACAAGGCTTTCATCCGCAGCTCAATGGAATACTGTTCTCCCCTATGGGCTGGTGCTCCTGCCTCACACCTGGCTCGGCTTCACGCTGTTGAATCCAAAGCTTTCAGAATCATTGGAATCTCCCGCGATGAAGCTATCTCTGAGGGCCTTTCACTCACTCACCGCAGGCAGGTAGGTGGTCTTTCTGTCTTCTACCGACTCCTCTCCGGCCTTGCTCCCCCAGCTCTCTCTGTGTTCTGTCCCCCAAATATTCCTACAGGTCGCACAAGATCTGCCAGCCACCCTCTGATGGTTAAACTGCCGAAATCTCGGCTCTCTGCTCACCTTCACTCTTTCATTCCTCTTTTCTCCCGCCTCTGGAACAAACTCCCACACTCACTTCAATCCCACTCCTCCCTCCAGGTCTTCAAAACAGCTGTTCACCACCATCTCTTATCTTCCCCCATCCAAAACCTTGATCTTTTCTACCCCCACTAATTCACCCCAGATCCACCTTGTTTGAAATTCCAACTTCTTTCCTGGAAGTCTTGGCAGTGTCCATATGTTTTATACCTCTCCCACCCCCCACCCCCCCTTCCCATGCCTTCCCCCCAAAGCCCTCTCCCTCCCACAGTTCTCTCGATGTCTCCATGTCTCTCGGTCCCTGCTCTCAAATGTTGTGTTTGTGTCCTTCCCCCTCTCTCCCCATCTTGT